>NW_025999913.1:4180234-4281518 GCF_001458135.2 Marmota marmota marmota | reverse complement strand
CCCCACCCCACCCCCACACCTGAAAGTCATTTCTTTTCAATGTTATCATCAGGAAGGACAGGGCCTGGTCTCTGTGGGAGGGAAGAAACCTAACTCTAAATGCCTTCAGCACGACAGCTGGCCTAATAGTTAGCTGACCGGCCCTCCTGCCGGCTTCCTGTAGTGCCTCACTCTCTAACTCTGTTCCAGCCCCTGCTGGCTCCTCTTCCACTCCACCATGCTCCCTCTGAACAGCCCAGTCACTTCTGGAAAATCAAACGGAACTTAGCTTTTTCTCCTGCTTCAGCAGGAGAAATAAAACGTGATTTTCTGCTTTAACTAATGACAGCTTTGCTTATCTTTGATAATTATACACTTAAAAATGGTCAGAGATACCACGCATGGCAGTGCACGCCTGTAATCCCAGCAACTTGAAGGTTAACTAAGGCCAGAGGATCACAAGTTCAAAGGTTACTCTCAGCAATTTAGAAAGACCCGTCTCAAAATAAAATAAAAGGGCTGGGGATGCAGATCAGTGGTAAAGCGCCCCTCTGTTCAATCCCTAGCATACACACAGAGAGACACAAAACAAAAACAAAAAATAAATAAATAAACAAAACTACATTAGGATGGCAATCTTTTATTGGCCTTTATCACAGTTAATAAAATAAAATTTAGGGGCTGGGGTTGTGGCTCAGCGGTAGAGTACTTGCCTAGTATATTCGAGGCCCTGGGTTCGATCCTCAGAACCACATAAAAATAAATTTAAAAAAATAAAGATATTGTGTCCATATACAACTAAAAAAAATAAATACTAAAAAATAAATAAATAAAATTTAAAAGGCATATTGAAGAAAATTTTATTTAAAAAAAAATAAAAGCAGAAGGGCTAAGGATGTAGCCTAGCATGCACAAAGCCCTGGGTTCTATCCCCAGCTCCAAAATAAATAAATAAATCTGGACCTGGAATTTCATTCAAAGAGTTTTGCCTTCTGGAAAAAGAAACTAAGGAAGATGGTGAAAAGTATCGTATTTGAAGTACAGAAAATGGCCCCAGGGCGCTGGGGACATAGCTCAGTGGTAAAGCACTTGTCTAGCATGTATGAGGCCCTGGGTTTGTTTCATCCCCAGCACAAAAAAAGGGTGAAAGGAGGAAAATGAGGACAGGAATTGGGGAGAACTTTCATAGAGACTCCCCAGGCAAAAGGACCCAACCAAAGCTCAAAGGTGAGAAACCAAAATATTTCTGCCTAAAATATAGAGGAGGATCCTCTGCCTTTCTGTTTGCCTCGCATGGCAGGACAATCTTTCTGAGCTACCTCCTGCCCCACCTGAAGCCAGGGGTTCCATTCTTCCCTTGGTGGAGACAGCAGCCTATCAGCCCAGGGATGTTGCTGGCCAGCAACTGGAGCAGACTTTATTACCTTCCTGCTGGGACTCCTGAAGCTGCTTGTTCCTTTGCCTTGTCACTCTAAGATTTATTGCACTTCGTTAAAATACCATTTAAGGTTGAGGGGATTAAACCCAGGGGCAAGTTACCACTGAGCGACATCCCCAATCCTCCCCCACCCCAATCCTCAGAGGCCACAGAGCTGAGCACCACATTAATCTCATTGGCTTTGCTATAGACGACACCTCTGACGGGAGGGTTATGGTTGCCTACGATGTTTCTCAGGGACTTAGAGGTGGCTTGCATGTATCTCAAAGCCACTGAAACCACTGATCCTTCACTTGGACCTGCACAAATGTCGAGTGGGTAATCTTTTGATGACAGAGGGCCCGACCTCTGCCTTCAGAGCACCCTAATGCCACCATTTTCTGAACAATGCATCCTGTGAAGATCCATGACATCTGATTCCACGTGTGCAGACAAACTATTACTTCACCTTTCCTGACCCCCAAGCACCTTTCCCCAGGCCTGGGACCACCCTGCTTCTTTGTCCCTATATGCATCCCTGAACCTGATCCACAGCTGGATATTGGCTCTGTGATTGGCATCTCAGAGCAGCAGGCAAAGTGGGCCTGGAGGGGAAGAGCAGCAACAGTTCAAACTGGAAGAGGAAATACAAGAAAGAAATATACCTAGGAGGGGGGGCTGAGAAGTTCAGATTTGAACTGTTGGGTCAGGAAAAACCAATGGAAGATCTGTCCATATATAATATAAATCCAGTACTTATCTATCAAATAAATTTTGACTACTTTAATTCCTGAGCTGGAAGGGGGATATCTGTGATAGAATTTATTGAGTACATGATTAAAACACCCAGCCCTGCTAACCCCCTCTACAAAGACCAACTCCTTTGAAAATTTCACTCAGACCCTAGATGGAGTGAGACCAAAGGAATAGTAATAATGGAAACTACCCCAAAACTATACTTGGAGGAACTGCATAGTTAGTCACTGGGCAGGAAGGTGTGCAGTTGTAACTAGACCAGCCTTCCTCAAACTTTGACGTAGCTTTGAATCTCCTAGGCATGCTGCTAAAAGGCATGTTCTGACTGTGGAGATGTGGATGGGGGTGGGGGGGAGTTGTGCATTTCCAAAAAGCTCCTGAAGATCAAGAGGCTTGAGTAACAGGGCTGAGACACAGCTGAGATGCTGAGGAGGCAGTGGGAGAAAGAGGGAAATGACAGGAAACCCATCTGCTCGGTCCAGAAGTCACCTGCAAGCCTTGGTCCTGCAAATGCCTCTAAGTTTAAGATCACTTGAGCAGGTCACAGTCAGAAAAGGACAGGAAGAGTTCCAAAGTGAGACCAACCTAAGTTTGAATCCAAGCTCGAAACTTCCTAGCAGAGCAACGTTTGGGAAATTATTTCATCCCTCTAAGATTCCTCAATTGGTAAATGACAACGTCAAGGCCACTTCCCAAGACAGTAAGTATTAAAGAAAATAAATGTCAATTCCAGTTCTTGGTATGGACTAGGGATTCTGCCATGGTTGAAAATATCTTTCTTGGATGGGAGAGGAGGGGAGGAGTAGGGAGGATAGGAAGGGCAGCAGAATAGAATAGACAATATGATTGATGTATGTACATTCCATGTATGTATTATATGTCAAAATGCATTCTACTGTCATGTATGACTAAAAATAAATAAATAAAAATTTAAAAAAATTAAAATTAAAATTAAAAAAAGAAAAAGAAAATATCTTTCTTTTGAGACTTTTGTCACTTAACCCCTAATGGACCTATTATTAGACTACAGATAAAGAGAGAGAACTGGGGAAGGTTTAGGGAAAATCTCCATGTTCCCTGCTACTCCATTAAGAGGCATTTCAGAGCTTTAAAATTGGGGATGCAGCCGTGTGTCTGGTACATTCGCACTAGAGGCACAAGGGCTGCAGAGTTTTCAGATTAATCCCAGTTGTAATTTCTATCGGTAGGTGAAGTATTGTTCTATTGCTGCATAACAAATAGTCCCAAAACTGAACAGCTCGAAGCAGCAATAATCATTTATTATCTTGCACAGTTTCTATAGGTCAGGAAGTTTGGAAAGGTTTAACTTGGCTGATCTGAATCAGGTCTCATGAGATGGGAGTCAAGAAGTCAATCAGAATTATAGTCATCTAATGCCTTGATGGGGCTGAAGGAACTGCACCAAAATGGCACACTCACATGGTTTTAGACAGGTAACATTAGTTCCTCACCATGTGGACTTCCTCAGGCTGCTTGGGTGTCCTCACAACATGGCAGCTGACTTACTCCACAGAAGGTGGTTTGAGAGAGCAAGGAAGAAACTGCAGTGACTTTTGTGACCCAGTCTGGGCAGCCACATGTTCTCACTTCTGCACATAGTCATCGTCTCCTGTACTTAGGTAATCTATGATCCCCAGTGGGTGCCTGAAACTTGGGTAGTACCAAACTCTTCATATAAGCACTTTGATACAGGGACAGCTAATCAGACAACCAAGATGGTCACTAAGTGGCTAACAGGTGGGTAAAATATATATAGTGTGGATATGCTGGACAAAGGGGTGATTCCATTCCTGGGTGAGATGAGCTGGATGTGTGAGAGTTCATCAATTTTAAATTGGTTCATAATTTAAAATTTATGAATTATTTATTTCTGGAATTTTCCATTTAATATTTTCAGAACACAGTTGATCTCTGGAGTCTGCGCAAGTGACATTACCTACCATCAACTCTGATCAGAAAATATTACATGGAAAAATCCAGAAATAAACAATTTATAAAACTTCCTTTCTTTCTTTCTTTCTCTCTTTCTTTCTTTCTCTTTTTGTGTGTGTATTTGTTTGTTTGGTTTTTACTACTGGGGATTGAACCCACAGCCTCACACATTCTAGGCAAGTGCTCTAGTGTTGATCTATATTCCCAGCCCTTTTTGATCAATTGATAGATTGATCTATTTATCTATCTATCTATCTACTTTTCAGAGAAACTCTAAATTTCCCAGGCTGGCTTCAAACTTGCCATCAACCTGCCTTAGCCTCCAGAGTAACTAGGATTACAGGCATGTGCCACCATGCCTGGCTACAATTTATAAATTTTAAATAACTTTTAATCATATATTGGTACAATTATTCCATTTTAATATTAGTTGTTAATCTTTTACTGTTCCTCATTTATAAATTAAACTTTATCCTAGGTTTGTATGAGTAGGAAAAACATATTATACACAGGGATCGGTATATCCATGGTTTCAGGCACCCAATAGGAGGTTTGGGACTGATCCCCCAAGGATAGGTTGTCTATGGTACTTTACTCCTGAGAGGGGCACAGGGGACTTGGGGGGTGGTGGGGTGGATGCTGACAGTGCTGAGAGTAGAAAGACAAACAGCCGCGAGTGGAGCTCTCCCTCCAGACCAGCAGGCACATGGCGGAATGATGGCTTAGGCCACATATGGTCAGGTACCTAGAGCCTTGATCCCAAGTTCAAGAGGGGATCAGAAATAAATTAAGAGGAGGTGGTTGTCCTCACAGGAAATCCTGGGAGCACAGCATAAGGCATTGTGGGACAGGCCTGTTGAACAGGGACGTAGTGAAATGTTCCAGGGAGGTTCCCAGAGAGCCAATGTTACAGAATCCCGAACACACACAGATTGAATTCTGGTTCAAATGGGAAAATAAAAAGGCAAGAAAGAAATTTGAGGCTGGATATTGTGGGTGCGCTTGTAATGCCAGCTATACGTGAGGCTGAGGTAGAAATTTTAAACCCAAAGTTTGAGGTCAGCCTGGGCAACTTAGTGAGACCCCCATCTTTAAAAAAAAAAAATTGGAGGAAAACAATAAGGCAAACTAGCTCAACAAGAATTAAAATATATTGTAAAGTTAAAGTACATTTTAAAAGTGTGGTGCTGGTGTATGATTATACAGATAATTGAACAGAATACAAAAATCCACGAAAAGATCCAGTTTCAGGAATTTTGATATATGCTAATGGTGGCATTTCAGATCTGTGCAGGAAAAATGGAACATTCAACAGATGGTATTAGGGAAACAAGAGAACCATCTGGAAGAAAATAAAGTGGGATTTCTGCCTGATACCAAAAATAGATATCTCATGAATCAAAGTTTTAAATTTAAAAAGTACAATAAAACCATAAAAGTGCTGTCTAATAATTAGAACAAAAATATAAGAAAAAACATTTTATTATCTAACAGTTTTTACTAAGAATTGAACCCAAGGGCACTTAATCACCGAGCCACATCCCCAGTCCTTTTTATACTTTATTTAGAGACAGGATCTCACTCACTAAGTCCCTGAAGCTGGCTTTGAACTCAGGATCCTCCTGCCTCAGCCTCTTGAGCTACTGGCATTACAGATATGTGCCACCATGCCTGGCTCCGTTTATTTAAACACTATAACTGAGAAAAGGTCCAATTCTCCTGCTGCTGGGTAAAGCCAAGGAATGGGGAGAAGAAAAAGAGCGCTATTAATAATAGACCAACTTGGAAGATGTGAGTTGAAGACCCTTAATGACCCTCTGGGGACTCACAACATGAAAAGGCTTTACAGGGAGGGAAAGGAGAGCCCAGAGCCAAGAGACAGGAGGGGCCCATGACTGGAGACACTCCAGTGGCCTGGCATGAGAAGCCATCCCAGCCACTCCCATCTTGGTGTCTTCGGTCGTAATGGGGGAAGAGAGAGTCGAAGCAAGTTTACTTCAAATCACCCCTGCAGTTCCAAACAAATCATCCATGCAGGCCAGAGCAGAAATGTGACCTGAAGGGCAAGGTAACAAAGGAGACAGACAGTAAAGGCACAGACGCCGAGCCTTCATATCTCTTCCAGTCACCCATAGGACATCTGCAGGCCCAATCAAAGATTCAGCATTTTCAGCAAAAGTGGCCTTCAAGTCCCTGAAAGGTAACCAAGGCAACTTGGTGATCACCATAACCCAAAAAGAGGTGTTATCTACATCAAAGCTAGTGGGAGACCAATAATGCATTTTTCCAGCTGCATGATTTCCAAAATTAGTGATTTATGAAGTCAACTAAAAGCAAGGGAGCCAGGAAGAGTATCACATGCCTGTAATCCCATCGACTAGGGAGGTCGAGGCAGGAGAATGGCAGATTTGAGGCCAGCCTTGGCAGCTTAGCAAGACTCTCAACAACTCTGCAAGACCCCAGCTCAAAAATATATAAATAAATAAAATGAGTGAAGCTGAAGGGTTTATTTAGGTTTTCCCTCAGTTACAGCACAATTCCCAGAAACTGTAGAAGAAAAGATCAATCAATTCAACCTCATTAAAAAATCATAATAGTATGTCCTTGTGGAAATACCTATTGTAACAAAGTGCACTTAAGTTTTAATAAGTGTATTAAAATTTAATATCTATTATTTAATATTAATAGCTATTAATATGCTTATTATAAATGGATCCAAAAGTTAATTTAATAAATTTTAAATTGACATATATTTAAAATATTAAAATAGAATATTTTTTTCTTTTTTCCTGACCCTACGGATTGAACCCAGGAGCATTTTACACCGAGCTACAACCCTGGCCTTTTTTACGTTTTATTTTGAGACAGGGTCTTGGTGAAGTTGCTGAGGCTGGCCTTGAACTTGTGTTTCTCCTGCCTCAGCCTCCTGAATAACTAGGATTACAGGCATGCACCACCATGCCCTGCTAGTGAAGTACTATTAAAGTACAAACTGGGTAAAAAAAATTCAACTCATATGGCAGACAAAGATATAAATGAGTGCTCCTGAAGATTATTAAGAAACAAGGCCAAGCATGGTGGCACACATCTTTAATCTCAGCAGTTTGGAAGACTAAGCAGGAAAATCACAGATTCAAAAGCAGCCTGGAAAACTTAGGGAGCACCCGTCTCAAGATAAAAAATAAAAAGGGCTGGGCATGTGGCTCAGTGGTAGAGCACCCTGGCATTCAATCCCTAATTCTACCAAAGAAAAAGAAAGAAAGAAAAATAAATGAACAAAACAAACTCAGTTTAAAAAAGGGTAGCTGGGCTCAATGGCATACGACTGAAATCATACGAGGCTGAGACAGGAGGATCGCAAGTTCAAAGCCAGCCTCAGCAAAAGCGAGGCCCTAAGCAACTCAGCGAGACTCTTGTCTCTAAATAAAATACAAAAATAGGGCTGGGGATGTGACACAGTGGTCAAGTGACCCTGAGTTCAATCCCTGAGATTCCCCCACCCACCGCCCACCACGAAATGAGTAAAGGCAATTCATAGAAAAGGCTCTTCCTATTAGAAAAACTGCCAGCCTCTCTAATTATAAGTAAAAAGAAACAAGCTAAACCTACAGTGAGAGCAGAGCATGGTGGTGCAAGTCTGTAATTGCATCAATATGGGAGGCTGAGTCAGGAGGATAGCAAATTCCAAGCCAGCTTCAGCAACTTAGTAAAAAAAAAAAAAATTACATAAAATGGTCAGAGGATATAACTCAGTAATAGAGTGTCCCCTGGGTTCAATCCCTAGTGCTGGGGTGCTGGGGGAAAAAAAGAAAGAAGGGAGTGAGGGGGAGAGAGAGAGAGAGAGAGAGAGAGAGAGAGGTTGGANAAAGAAAGAAAGAAAGAAAGAAAGAAAGAAAGAAAGAAAGAAAGAAAGAAAGAAAGAAAGAAAGAAAGAAAGAAAGAAAGAAAGAAAGAAAGAAAGAAAGAAAGAAAGAAAGAAAGAAAGAAAGAAAGAAAGAAAGAAAGAAAGAAAGAAAGAAAGAAAGAAAGAAAGAAAGAAAGAAAGAAAGAAAGAAAGAGGGAGAGAAGGAAAGAAAGAAAGAAAGAAAGAAAGAAAGAAAGAAAGAAAGAAAGAAAGAAAGAAAGAAAGAAAGAAAGAAAGAAAGAAAAAGAAAATTTAAACATGGGGAAAAGAGCTGGTATATAGCTCAGTGGTAGAGCACTTGCCTAGCATGCATGAGGCCCTGGATTCAATTCCGAGTACTGTAAAAGAAAAAAGGAAAAATTCACACTTTGAAACCTTTATTCACCATATAGTTTAATCAGAACAGAACATTTAACAGTGTGTTGGCAGTACCTGGGGACAGGCACTTTCACACATTACTAGTGAAAGAATAAACTTGTATCCTTGTAGATGTAGAGATTCTGGATGCTGGCAAATATCTACCCAAACTGCAAAGGTATGTACCTCTCTATTTCTAAGAAATTAATCTACAGATATCCTCCCTGTGGATTACATATAAAGGAAATTATTCACTGAAGTTACAAAGGATCATAAAGGACCAAAGCGGGGACTTGTCATAAGCAAGTCAGGCCGTAAGCATAGAGCAGATCCCCCAATGTCAGAATTTATTGAGTAACAATAGATTCACACACCACATCACTTTCATCAGTTTTTTTTTTTTTTTTTTTTTGTAACAGGGGTTTAACCCAGGAGCGCTTAACCACTGAGCCCCATTCCCAGCCCTTTTTATATTTTATTTAGATACAGAGCCTTGCTAAGTTGCTTAGAGTCTCACTACGTTGGTGAGGCTGGCTTTGAACTTATGATCCTCTGACCTCAGTCCCCGGAGGCACTGGGATCACTGCCACTGTGCCCAGCTTCATCAGCTCTGATTCATTGAAAATACTCACAGTTCACTTGGTGTCCTGATTGAGGCAATTGCATGATCTTTTATTCCATTCCAGGCTTAATTATTAATATCTACGACACTCAAGAATCACACATCACACTTTGCGCAATGATATATATACATATATGTTACAAAAAGGCTAAGAAAGGGTTAAGGGGCCAAAGGGTTCCCAGAGGCTGAGTGATGGTTGAGAGTGGACACAAATGCACAGACCCACTATAGGTGGCCACTAAGGAACTGGTTCTGCAGAGTGGAGGCGAGGGTCCAAGGACCGGCAGTTTCAAAGTGTCAGCCTGAGGGGCCAGCTTCAAGTGGGCAGTGCTCCTTGTTGTGGGCAGGGAGGAACTGAGCCGGGCTGAACCCCAGAGACAGTGTCAGAAGTTTGTCACCCTGGCAGACTGGGCAAGGCTCATAATCAGTGACCAGGTGACCGGGTCATTGTACAGCTGTGTTCAGTCGTGGGGTGCTCTTCATTTTATGAGTTTTATTTATTTATTTTTTTTTTTAGAGATTGAGAGAGAATTTTTTTAATATTTATTTTTTAGTTTTCGGCGGACACAACATCTTTGTTTGTATGTGGTGCTGAGGATCGAACCCAGGCCGCACGCATGCCAGGCAAGCGCGCTACCGCTTGAGCCACATCCCCAGCCCCCCTTTTATGAGTTTTAGATGAAGGGTTTACCTCTGCTGAAGCTGATAAACTCCAGTGTCGGGTGTTTCTGATATGATTTAAGATGCCCGTGTATTCAGGTGCCCTGATTTAATTTGATAAGTTGGCTCAAACAAATTATTTATGAGTCTGTGCCTTATGGTTGTGATGGGCAGATAGTGGATATCTACTTGTAGAAACAAGGTGTAGAGTTATCCTACCTTGGCCCTTGGACTTCAAATGGAATAACTCATGGCTAACGACTGCTTTAGAAAATGAAGCAACTCACTCATAGCTAGGCGCAGTCTGAAAACTGCTGTTCTCTACATCACAGAGTAACTCAGCAGGACAGAGCTGGCTCTCCACAGGCTAAGTAATATTCATACGTCTAGAAGAATGGCAAAGATTTAAATGCACTAATACTAAGGTGGTAATTCCTTTCTCCACTAAAAAATCTTAACTGGACCTCTCCAGAAATCTTCACCATGGCTGATTTTAGGAATGTCAGCAAAAGAGTCTCTGCAAAAGAGTTCAATGTAGATAAACTTCCTATTTTCATGTCACCCTGTTTACTTGGCCACTGGCCGAGAAGATACCAGCACTCCAGGTGCTGGACACCCCTTACTAGTTTTTCACAAACATGTATCCAATAGAGTACTTTGAAGAAATGTGCAAACAAGGCCTCTGGCCTTGAGCTGGGCTTCACAGAGATGTCTACATTTTTAAGATAAGTTACCAACTGGACTCCATGGTAACAGCTGGCAGCGGGAGGAGAGAAAGGGGAGAAGAAGTTCTCCCCTTCTCAGGTGTTGTCCTTGAAGAGTTAACTTATCCAGAACAGTGAAAGAAAAAGCTGCTTTTATGTGAACTTCTGCAGACTATGAACTTCTGAGCCCGTGCCCTTACATGCTGGGTATAAAATTCTGAAACTCCCTGAACTCGGGGTTCAGGGGATTGATTGATTACAGCAAAAGCTGTGCCCTCTGAACCTGGCTGCAGCCAAATAAAACTGTTTCCTGCTATCTTCGGTGCCTTGCCTCATTTGTCCCTACAATATTTTAGACAAGATTTTAACAAATATAGGTTGATGGGGATACTGGGTTGCTAAGTGATTTGGTCATTGTGTGAGCATCAAACTTAGACAAACTAAGACAGCTACAGCATCGTCAGGTAATGCACTCTTATGGGAGGACCATCCTAGTTAGGCCTATTGTTGAATGAAATGTGGTCGCACTGTACATAAATGTGCATTGTGTTGTGAAGTAAGTTCAGAATCATGTGAGTGTCACTATTTGTCCTATGGATGGGCGGGTGTTTACGTCTATTTATTTGCTTGTATACAAAGAATTTGTGAACATCACACAAGACACTGGCAGTGTTTCTGACTTTCGGAGTGAGAAACTGAGGAGCTGGAGGATAGAGGAGAGGGAGAGAAAGAATTTTCACTTTATATCCTCTTACATATTTTGACTTTGTAATTTTATTTCTGTAATACTATTTAAGGGTTGGGGTTGTGGCTCAGCGGTAGAGCGCTCGCCTAGCACGTGTGAGGTACTGGGTTCGATCCTCAGCACCAAGTAAAAATGAAATAAAGATGTTGTGTGTCCACCTATAACTAAAAAATAAATATTAAAAAATACAATATTTAATACTATTTAATAAAATAAAATGAGGCCCAAGGGCAAGAAGCAGAGTCATAGAAATGCAAATATGTAATTCACATGCCATAATATAATTCACATGCCATAAATGTACCCTTGAAGTCTACGATTCAGTTACTTTTAGTATACACACAAAGTTGTACCACCATCACCCCAGTTCCAGAACACTTTTATGACCCCAAAGGGGAACCTATTAGCCGTCACTCCCCATCTTCCTTTAGTCCCTGGCAACCACCTATCTGCTTTTCTCTACCCATGAAATTGCCCATTCTGGACATTTCCTAAAAATGAAACCACACAATATGTGATAGTTTGTGACTGGCTTCTTTCACGTAATGAAGTGTCCTCGAGATTCATCTATGATATTGCATGTTGCAAAAGGACTTCATGCATGTTTAGGACTGTGTAATATTCTGTTGAGTGGACATACCACATTTTACTTATCTACTTGCCAGTTGATGGGCATTCGGGGTTGTTTCAACTTTTTGGCTATTGGGAAATAATGCTACAGAAATGCAGATTTTGGATCCCCACTGATTCCAAGATAGCCTAATACTCAAAGCAAGAATCATCCCACACTGCCTCATGCTGAGCCTCTTTGGCACACAGGCGCAAACACATTTAACATGTCTTCTCCAAATGTGAAAAGAGTCAAAAATCTCATTAAAGTCACCTTTTCCTTCCCATTCCACGCACTTCTCACCCATCTTCATTGTGTCTTCATGATCTTTTCCTTTCTCCTGTGTCCCTTTTCTTGGGGGAGTGGGGAGGGTACTGGGGATGAAACCCTGGATCTCAGTGAACTCTAAGTGCTTGCCCTGCCTGGGAGCCGCACCCAGGGCCCTCTCCTTTCTTCTTTCTCTGCTGCTACGCGTTTTTTCTCCTCTCCCTCCAGCACACCTCTCTTCCTTCCTTCCTTTACCATGTATTTTTTTTTTCAGTTTCCCCTATTTGCCAAGCTATATAATCATCATCACCGAATTAACTCACCCTGGAAAAAATTATAAAGCGGGCACACCCAAGCTTTACTCGAACAGTCATTTTTACCATTAGCTCCTTGCCTGCAAGGCAAGAGGTTTGTTAAAACCAGCCCTGCCTGCCCCTCGGTCTGGGGTATTTTTCAAATCCAGGCTTACTGAGGCCCCCAAGAGACTGTCTTAACAGAGATTATGATCCATCAGGCAGCTACTGGACAATGTTTAGCTCCAGATAAGGTCTGGGGAGACAGGGGGTCCGGAGAAGTCGCTGGCGCACACACACAGAAGCACACACAAGCACACACACACACACACACGTATGCATACCATGCACATTCCTTTCTGTGTCCCCAGAAACGTCTCTTTGTAGGGAGTCTCCCAGAAAGTAAACTAGAGCCGATCATTAACATGACAGATTAGAGCTCAGCCTCTGCAGTCCATCTCCAGAGAGAATTCCACCCACGCTGCACAGCAGGCCTGAGAGCAGCATCCCGAGATGTGAAAGGTCCAAACTACAGAGCAATTCTTGTGTAGAAGCCCAGGTCATTCTGCGCTAACCGGAATGAAACTTGTTTGGATTTTTAAATTTTGCATATCAAAATTTGAACTGGGGTGATGGTGGTACAACTTTGTGTGTATACTAAAAGTCACTGAAATGTAGACTTCAAGGGTACATTTATGGCATATGGATTATATCTCAATAAAATAAGAAACATATTTGCATTTTTGCATTGCTCTATCATTTGGCAGAACGTTCTTTAATTGGATAGAGACTTTCCAACTGGGATGGCAGCATCAGCCCTCACCTTACCTATTTCCCTCTCTGATCTTGTCCTGGTCCAACCCATACTCCACGGTGGCACAGCTTGACCTTCTTCCCTCCCTGCCTGGTAGCCCCTGCTCCATTCCTTTGCAACAACAGGACAAAGACTGATTTTTTTTTCTTTTTTTTTTTTTTTTTTTTTTTTTTTTTGTGGTGCTGGATACAAACTCAGGGTTCCCCACATGCTAGGCAAGTGCTCTACTGCTGAGCTACATGCAGTTTTTAAAAAGATGTCTCTCCACCTGGATGACAGACTGACTTCCTAAGGGCTGTCTTAGATAGTTTTGCATCCTCCAACTCTTCTCCCAGGTCTGACACACAATTGGTTCTCAATAAATAAATATTAAATGCATGATTAGAGCCAGGCATGCTGGCACATGCCTGTTATTCCAGTGATTTGGGAGGTTTCCAAGTTCAAAGGAGGATTCCAAGTTCAAAGCTAGCCTCCACAATGACCCTGTCATCTCAAAATAAAAAAGAAAAAGGGCGGGGGATGCAGTTCAGTGGTAGGGTGCCCCTGTGTTCAATACCCAGTACCAGAAAGAAAAAGAGCATGAAAAGAAAGAAAAGAAAAATGAATGATTAGACAGAGATGAATATATGAAAATATTTTCAAATATGAAATTTTAGATCAATGGAATAATATAAAGAGCTAGAAACAATTGTTACAGTTTCTGAAGTTTTTGAAATTTCTGAAACCCCAGAAACTTTGCATTCTCTGCCTGAAATCAAAACTCTTCCCCCATTACCACTAGGAGTCTCTTTTCCCTGGGATCCTCAATCCAGTGGAGAGCTAAGGGGAGGGGGAGTGGCTGGACAGGGAGGATGGCTTTGTTTCTAAAGATCTGAAAGACAATAATAGACCAATTAAAACGCCTCTACTTCTATTATCAGCTGTGCTGGCACTTCTATTTATGTGTTTATTTTGGGTGCTAGCAATTGAACCCAGAGATGATTTGATTGAACCCAGAGATTTGATTGAACCCTGGGCTTTGCCCATGTTAAAGACGCTGCTCTACCACAAGGCTAGGTCCCCTGTCTTCATGAGCTGGGAATTCTGAGCAATGTCAGTGATCGGCCTTCTGGTTCTTCTGCCAACAAAGTAACTTGATCATCTTGTGATTCTTTTTTTTTTTTTTTTTTTAATTGTAAGTGAAGATTCATTTGATTTTTAAAGGTTTATCAATGAGAGACAGAAAGAGGAAATTGACCTGAAAAAACTACAGAAGATTGAATACTGCTTTCCTTCGCTTGCTTGATAAAATTCTTAAGAGAATAAAGAGATAAAAGAATTTGGCATTTATCTGATTATAATATTTTTAAACTTCGTTTGTTTTCTTCTAGGAGCACCCACCAATGAAATAAAAAGATTGCTAGAGGGCTGAGGCTGTAGCTCAGTGACAGAGCACCTGCCTAGAATGTGTGAGGCACTGGGTTTGACCCTAGCACCACATAAAAATAAATAAAGGCATTCTGTCCATCTGCAACTACAAAAAAAATTTTTTTTTTAAAGATTACTAGGCCATTTCTGTGGTGCTTGTACATCCTAAACTACAATAAACAATCCTTAGGAAGTATTTCAGGGTAAAGATAGATAGCACACACATCTCATTTTCTCTCCAGAAATGCTAAAATCAAAACCCCACAGGGACAGGGAAACTGACAGAGAAGATAAACAAAACCTCAGAAGCTGGAAACCGATGAGCACTAATTTGGGGGATTTAGCTGACTTGGAAAGAAGTTGAACATTAAACAAAGAAGGAAAGTCGGGAATGATGGGATTTCCATTCCAGAATTCTTAAAAGGAAATGGCGGGGTGGGGAATACAGCTCAGTTGGTGGAGTGCTTGCCTCACATGTGCCAGGCCCTGGGTTCAATCCCCAGCACCACGGTGGGGGGGGGGTGGGGGGAATGGCAGCATCAGGCACAGCTGAAACCAGGAGTGAAGGGAAGACAGAAAAGCAGCTGGGGAGCAGTTAAGTGGCTGTCCCCAACTGCACCGTGTGATGCTTCATTACATGGGTACATTGTGTAATGTTCAAATTAGAGTAAACCTATTTACCTGCACAGTAAGGTCGTTGCCAGAGGAAGTCTTGACAAACACTGCAGAAGTGGATTTTAGGATATATCAGAGACACAGGTTTATTTAGGAATGCAGAGACATGCTGAAGGGAGGATGTGGGCTATCTCTACTTGCTTTGGGGTAAATCAAGGAAAACACATTCAAGAGAGAATGTGGGGCATCTTGAGAGTGGGAGATGCTTTGGGGGTTCTCAGGCTCTTTTAAAGGAAACTTGGTATGAGGTGGACGTGGGAAGGTACATGGGATGCCATCAAACTGGTGATCACAGGTGGTTTATTTTGGTCTGGCAGTCCTCAGGATCCTCAGGCCGACATGGTCTCCACAATGGGATCAGTAGACAATGTTGGAAAGTACCCTAGAATACAGGTTTCTTAAATACCGTAGCTCTCCTTGCTAAATATATTCATTATGTGGGCTCTCTTTGCTTATTATATTCATTAACAGTGCACAAGATAATTTTTGTAAGTGGGCAGATTTATGGTAATTCTCAGATTTATAGATTTCCCAGACATTTGGGAGTAATAGTTCTGGAAAAAGAAATGCCTTGGGAAGTGTCAGGTCTGGGAGAGAAAGCTGGAATGAGAAGGAAAAATATGTGGAAATGTAGCACAAAGCTTTTGGATTAAAGTTATATTTTCCTTGTCCTTCCATTCATCTCCTTTTTGTGTATCTTTATTTATCCTCTTCTACTTCAGGGTCACTATTGATGATAATAATGTGTTGTATATTTTAAAAACATTTTTAAAACTATGTTATAGTGATATAGAGAAAAGAAAATGTATTCATAAAAGAAGAATGGAATGATACAAAATGAAAAGTAGCATTCAGAGAACAGAAAAAGAGTTACCGGAAATTAAAGAAAATGAGATATATATGTGTGTGTGTATATATATATGGAATATTATATATATATATACATATGGAATATTTTATATATATACATATGGAATATTTTATATATATACATATGGAATATTATATGTATGGAATATTCCTCAGTCATAAAAAAGAATGATTTTGTCTACTGCCAGTAAATGGATGTAACTGGAGATTATCATGCTAAGTTAAATAAGCCAATTCCCCAAACCCAAAGGCCAAATGTTCTCTCTGATATGCAAATGCTAACATACAACAAGAGGGGGAAGAGAAGAACAGAAGTTTGATGAATTAGGCAAAAGGGGAATGAAGCGAAGGGATGGGGGATTGTAGAAAGAACCAGATGTGACTTTCCTATGCTCATACCTGAATCCACCAACAGTGAAACTCCACATCATATATAACCACAAGAATGGGGTCCTAATATGAATGAGTTCTATTCCATGCATGTATAACACGTCAAAATACACTCTACTGTCATATACACCTAAAAAGAATAAGTAAAAAAAGATTTTAAAAGATGGAAAACAAGTCAGGACCAACCTCGGAGAGAGGTGAAGGGAGACCCCAGATGACGGCCCTGCCCCTGCGTTGGAACAACCAGTCCAGAGAGTTTGCATGAAGATGAAAGAGGTAGGATATTTGATGAAAATGAGCAGGTTGGGAAGGGAACAGAGAGTTTGGAATTGAATTTGTCACAGCCACACTGAAAAGTAAGTGAGTTAGGGGCCTGGGGGTGCAGATCAGTGGTGGAGTGCTTACCCGGCAGGCCTATGGCTCCACCCCCAGTAACACATACACAAATACAAGCAGAGAGTGTGTGTGCGCACGTGCGCGCGCGCACACACACACACACACACAGTTCATTTTAATTTAAGCTAAAACTAATGGCTGTAAAAGAGATATAAACTGTAACTTTACAGAGGATGGAGGAGAAGATTGAAGCTCAAATATGTGAACGAGAGCTAAATTCTCAACTTTCTTAGAAGAAAGAAAATAACTAATGCCTTAAACTGAAAAATAAAGCAACAGCAATACAAGCCTGTATATTAGAGTTTAAAATGTGGCTGGGGGTATAGCTCGGAGGTAGAGTCCTTGCCCGGGATGAGTAAGGCCCTGTGCTCGATCCCCCACATCACACACACAGAAAAACAGCTATCAAGGTAAATGCCCAGAGAATCAGCCAAAAGAACACAAATGACACTAGCAAAGGAGAAACTGGGGGAATGGGTGCAGCAAAGTGGCCTAGGGCTTTTTTCCCCCTTTAGTCCCAGTGATTGAACCCAAGGTCCTAGCATGGGCCAAGCAAGCACTCCACCACGGAGCCTCGTGTGCAGCTCTTTATATTTTCATCTGAAACAGAGTCTTGCTAAACTGTCCAGGCTGGTCTATGGCCTCAAACTTGCCATTCTCCAGCTTCAGCCTCTCCAGTAGCTGGGATTAAGAGTGTGAGCCACAGAGCCCAGTTTCTAGGGTACTTATTTTTGGGGTGCTGGGGAATTGAACTCAGGGGTGCTTTATCACTAATCTACACTCCTGTACTTTTTCCTCTCTTTTTTTTTTTTTTGAGACAGGATCTCTCTAAATTGCTAAGGATCTTACTGTAGCACTGAGTGGAGCTGGGTGGGTTCTTTTACTCACAAATTTGAAGAATGAAATCCACAGACACAAGGTGAGGGCAAAGTTACAGGATTTAATAGAGTAACAAACAGAAAGAAAGCAGAGTTCCCAAAAGAGAGGGGTCTCAAGAGCAGGTTGCCAATGAGTGTCTATTGTCTAGGGGTTTATATGAGTCTTCAGGGTTAAGGAAGTTAGCCCCCTGGCCCAGTCCTGGGTAAGGCACTCTGCAACCACACAGCTCCCCATGTGCCCTTTGGTCCAATAAGGCTACCTTTTCACAGGGGGTCTGGGCACTAGACAGCAGAGGGCTCACGGTCAGTTAGTTTTTCTGCTTACACAGGAATCATCCTGACTTTGATGAGTCCCGGCTTCTTGTGTCTGTAAACAGCCCAGCGGCACAGAAAACTGACCTTCAAGGGGCCCACGTTTCCTTTCTGCCTATTTTAACTCTTTCTCCTGCCTCATTACTAAGTTGCTAAGTTTGGCCTCAAATTTATGAGGCTCTTGCCTCAACCTCCCAAATCACTGAGACTACTAGGGATTTTTTTGTAACTTGATGATTTAATTGAGTTTTAGAGGTAAATGCGTACACACATACATTTGACAAAAGAGTAAAGCAAAGAAATATGGGGTTCATTTGCAAGAGAAAAAAATGGTTATTCTAAACTAAAGAAATGTATTAACATAAAGTTCAGACTCCTTTACTCTATTGCAGCCTCCCATATGTAGGCCAGGGCTTTACCACTGAGCTATATCCCAGCACTTTTTATTTTCTTTTCAGACAGAATCTGGCTAAGTTATCTGGGCTGGTCTTGAACTTTTTTTTTTTTTTAGTTGTAGATGGACATACCTTTATTTTACTTATTTATTTTTACGTGGTGCTAAGGATCACACTATACCACTGAGCTACAACTCCAGCCCTGGTCTTGAACTTTTGCTCCTCCTGCCTCAGCCTCCTGAGTAGCTGGGATTTGAGGTATATATACCACTGCACCCAGCTCATGACACATTTTGAAAAAAATAATACTTACATGAAATATGCACAATGTAAGTCATATAGAAAGGAAGCATACTTACAATGCTTGTTGCAGAGCTGAAAAACATCTTTCTAAAGACCAGCTTCTAAGAGCTCGGGCTGTGGCTCAGTGGTAGAGCGCTTGCCTTGAATGTATGAGGCACTGGGTTCGATTCTCAGCACCACATATAAAGAAATAAAGGCCTAGTTTCCCAGTATGCATATACAATTAAAGTGGTCCTCAGAAGATTTTTGACTTTGTAAGAAAACTTCTCCTCAAATCTTGTCCTAATCAAGTTAAAAATGAATTTTCAGGATCAGAGCATTAGAAGGGTGAGAAGCACACTCTCCTTTTCAACCCCCCAAATGGACTAGAGACACAGGTTTAGCAAAAAGTGAGGCTTTACGTACTGTCTTGCAGATCAGATGTCCGGGATGAGCAGGCACCTGTGCACCCAGGGGTAAAATACAACAGCATTTTATCCCCGAGAGCACAGATTCTGGTTTAACCCTCTGGTTCCTCACTAGCTGAGTACTGTAGGCTTTACTTTCCTCCTATGGGTTATTTAAAGAAATATACCTCTGGTTGTTCCCACCTCCCTTTGTTTTCCTATGGTGGGAAAGCCTTTCTGGGATTGAGTGATCCCTCCCAGGTCACTCTGTTGGTCAAGCCCTTCACCCTCACCTCCTGTTTGTCCAGGGGCTGTGAGTCTTGACACTCTGCTGTCAACTGCTGGTAACTTTCTCTGCCCTCTATCCAGTTGCCTTTCTTTCACCCCAGTTTGACATTTAAAGCTAGATCCTGTATTCTGAAAACAGACCACCAGACTTTCTGTTTCTCACAGAAGATCCAGACTTTCTGACTCATCAAAGTCTCCCAGCCAAGTTCTGGACTTGCAGAAACTCACAGCAAATTTTCCAGCCATGCTATACCACATAGGAAATCAGAGCCTTAGGGTTTTGTTTGTTTGTTTGTTTGTTTTTGTTTTGTTGGGGTTTTTTGTTTGTTTGATTGATTGATTTGGGGTTTGGGGTATGGAAAATTGAATCCACAGGGGTGCTCTATCAATTGAGCTGTATTTCTAGCCCTTTTTACTTTTTATTTTGAGACAGGGTCTCGCTCAATTGCTAAGCCTGGCCTCAAACTTTCAATCCTCCTGCCTCAGCCTCCTGAGAAGCTGAGATTACAGGTGTGCGCCACCACGCCCACCTAAGGCAAAAAAACACTTAGGATCTCTGAAATCAAAGGATTTATTGAACCATTATAGATACTAGCCAGAAAAAGGATGAGGTCCAGAGACAAGTTCTCAATTTAGAAATAGGTCCACTAGACCTGGAGCCACGAGTATTTTTCTTGCCAAAATATGGGGAAGGAAAGCATAAGTTATTTCTGTGGAACCTACATGGGCCGCAGATAACAGAGGCAACAGAAAGCTCTGCAATAGAAGGCTCGCCCTAAGGAGAAGGAATCATGCTTCTGGATCGGTTGGGATTGTAAGCTGGTGGTGGTGGCTCCTAGGCAGCAGGATGCCCTCCGAGTTAAGGTTTTAACATGCACTCAGGACTGTTGAGAGTCTTGTTGAGTTTGACCTCTGGCTGTTGACTTAGTACCTCCTCCCTCCCTCCTCTGGCACTCATAATTTAATATTGAACATCTCAGAATTTTTCTCTTCTCACGTGTTAAGCTGAGCTTTGGGGCTTCTTGCTCCCCATCACTCCTCTTAGCTTAGCGACTGGATCTCCCCTCCCTCGACCACGTTCTTCTGCTGTTTCTTACATGCGTCACCTCCATCTGCACGGCCTCCTTCATTTCCCTGCAGGCTGCTCTCACTTCCACAGCCCACAGATGCTTACCCGGGACTTCAGGCTGCCTCTCAGACATGCAGCTCCTGGCACAGGACCCAGAAACTATGGGGGACTATTCTCCTCCTTCTCCCAGAAACCCAAAGCTGCCTCTGGAACTATAAGAACACAACACCTGTTCTGGGGCCCACCTGGTTCCCCACATCCAAATCTGATAATTCTCCAATCTCTTCCAACTTAATGCCCCCTGCACAAATTCACAAGGCAACTGGAATCTCTGAAATGTTCGCATTCAGTACGGGAGTCCAAGGGCTAAGTAGGGCTTGTTGTTTCGGGAAATTTCATCATTGGATGATAAGATCTGCTTTCCCTATATGCCTACGTAAGGGTAAAAGAATGCCCACGAGGCCGGCACGGTGGCACACCCCTGTAATCCCAGCAGCTTGGGAGGCTGAAGAAGGAGGATCACAAGTTCAAAACCAGCCTTATCAACTTAATGAAGGCCTAAGCAACTTAGTGAGACGCTGTCTTTATAAAACATAAAAAGGTCCAGGGGCGTGGCTTAGTGGTTAAGCCCCCCTGGGTTCAATCCCCCAGTTCCCCTCCCCCCCAAAAACGAATGCCCCTGAGAACTGGACATGGTGACACACCTCTGTAATCCCAGCAGCTAAGGAGGCTGAGGCAGGAAGATCGAAAGTTGGAGGCCAGCCTCCGCAACTTAGTGAGGCCCTAAGCAACAGTGAGACCCTGTCTCAGAATAAAAATAAAATGGGCTGGAGATATAGCTCAGTAGTAAATCACCCCTGGGTTCAATGAGCAGTACCCACAATAAAAATAAAAACATTTTAAAAAGGGAATACACACAAGAGGCAGAAGAGAGCCACCAAAGAACTGCACTTCTTTACTGTTGAAAAGATGGAGGAAATGAAGGACACAGTGCGGGAAAAGTGACCAAGTGTACTGTTTAATTAGGAAAAGGGGAAATTTGCATTTGGAAGCCGACTGAGATAAGGTAGAAGGCACAGGAGACTGTTAAAAGCAGGTGGAAACACCCTTGGGCCTTGGAAATGCACCACTTCAGCACTGGCAGAGATGGGGTACGCAAGGGGCAAGGCCGAGTCAGGCCCCTGAGCCTGCTGGCTTCTGCAGTGTTTGGCTCGGGTTAATCACTGACTCAGCCAAAACGAAGCACCTCCTAGAAGTGGAGGAGGGAAGATGTGGGATCCCTGGCTTGGCAGAACTAACTTGCTTCGGTGTGGGGGTTCTCAGCAATGCCCAGCCAAGTGTATTTAAAGGCTGCCGGTCCTGGTCTGCAACAGAATATCTGGGAAGACTGAGAAATTCATGAAGAAGAAAAATTTACAGCCTGATGGTTCTAGAGGCTGGGAAGCCCTAGGTCAAGGTTTCTGCATCTAGAAGGGCCTTTTAGCTGCATTGGAACATGGCAAAAAGGGGAGAGGTGTTTAACACCACCTCTTGCGGGGCCCACCTCCCTGCACTGTCGCCTTAGGGGTCATTTCTGACACGTGGTCCATGGGGGACATATTCAAACCATAGTGCTACCCAAGGTTCCCCCAAGTGACCGAATCACTGTTTCTGTAATGATGGACATCATTACCCCAAAAAAGAGTTCCAAGCAAAGTGTGTTTGACAAAAACAATTTTATCCCAAAACTGAAGTAATAACGAAAACAACAAAACTTTCCATCTGAGAATCCCACTGAGATGAACAGTGCAAACTCGGAGGCACCCCATGAAGGTTGCATGCATCCCGGAGCCCCATCTAGGTGTTACCATCTAGGGGTGCTGGGTTTGTTGTCTCCATTCAGCAAAGGATTGAAGAACAGGACAGAGAGACAGCAGGCAAGAAGTGGGGTTATTCAGAGACACCGCGTCTGTTAGAAGAAAAAGTAGGCCCAAATCTCCATCTTGTTGGGCTACACCCCAACTTCCTTACTAAGACTCCTATAGCGCAAGGATTAATGTCAAGAATCAATAAATGGTACGGATTCAAACTAAAAAAGCTTCTTCTCAGCAAAAGAAGCAATCAGTGAGGTGAACAGAGAGCCTATAATTTGGGAACACATTTTTACCACATGCACATCAGATAGAGCACAAATCTCTAGGATATATAAAGAACTCAAAAATCTTAACACCAAAAAAAAACAAATAACCCAGGGCTGGGATTGTGGCTCAGTGGTAGAGCACTTGCCTGGAATGTGTAAGGAACTGGGTTCAATTCTCAGCACCACATAAAAATAAATAAATAAATATCCATCAACAACTAATAAAATATTTAAAAATAAATAAATAAATAACCCAATCAATAGATGGGCCAAGGAACTGAACAGACACTTCTCAGAAGAAGATACACAATTAATCAACAAATATATGAAAAACTGTTCAACATCTCTAGCAAGTAGCAAATCAGAACTACTCTAAGATTTCATCTCACTCCAGTCAGAATGGCAGCTATTATGAAGACAAACAACAATAAGTGTTGGCAAGGATATGGGGATAACGGCACACTCATACATTGCTGGTGGGACTGCAAATTTGTGCAGCCAATATGGAAATCGGAATGGAGATTCCTTGGAAAACTGGGAATGGAACCACCTTTGACCAACTATCCCACTCCTCCGTCTATATCCAAAGGACTTAAAAACAGCATACGGCAGGGACACAGCAATGCTTATAGCAGCACAATTCACAATAGCTAAACTGTGGAACCAACCTTGATGCCCTTCAGTAGATGAATGGATTAAAAAATGTGGTATATATACACAATGGAATACTACTCAGCAATAAAAGACAATAAAATCATGGCATTTGCAGGATGGAGTTGGAGAATATAATGCTAAGTGAAGTTAACCAGTCCCAAAAAACGAAATACCGAATGTTTTCTCTGATTTAAGGATGCTGATTCATAATGTAATGGGGGGAGTATGGAAGGATTCGACGATAGGGCAAAGGGGAAAGGGGGAGGGAGGAGAAGGGAGGGGGAGTGGGGGTAGGAAAGATGGTGGAATGAGATGGACATCATTGTCCTAAGTACATGTATGAAGACATGAATGATGTGACTCTACTTTGTGTACAATCAGAGACATGAAAAATTGTGCTCTATATGTGTAATGTGAATTGTAATGCATTCTGCTGTCACATGTAACAAATTAAAATTTTAAAAATGAAAAATAAAAAAAGAAGTTGGGTCACTAAAAAGAGACAGAGATAGAGAGAGTTGGTCTTCTTCAAAGAGAAGGGGCCCCAGAGCTGAGAATTGAGTGGAGAGTTCCAGTTGGTTCTTTTTATGGGCTCTGGAATTTCCTCCTCTCCTCATCTCCTCGCCAGACCACATGTTCCTCACTGTTATTGACTGGTGCTCCCTCTGTCCTTAAGTCTGTTTTAGTGTCTCTGTTGGATCCCCCACTTAAGAACCTGAATAGAGAAGTGTCTGTCTAATTGGGTCCCCTGCTTATGTACCCGAACACTTTTGTCAAGCAGGAAGCTGACCTCATCAGAAGACCCTCTCTTTGGTCCTTTGTTCTGGCCCTTCCCCCAACCTCCTCACCCGCCATCTTGCCCTGAGTGCCTAAGCCCTTCTATTTCTCCCTCAATACGTCTTCTCAGAGGATACCCCAACTACTGTTGGGAGTGGGGGCAACGACCACTCTAGCTACTTCAGGCTGACAAGGGGCATCATTGGACTAACTGGGATACCCTTCTGAGGAAGGTCTATGGCAGGCGGGAAGCAGTAGGTTGGTCTAGAGGCCAACACTGATGACATACATCAGGGGGTCTGTCAAGGGGTCCATGGTAGAAGTCTGGAGGGCTGTCCATTGGGGGCTCCATTTGTAACACCATCTGAAGTTTTGTGGTCTCTATATAAGAGGAAACAAAGCAAAAAAGCAAATCAATAATGCAAGGACCAAAAATAAGAATAAGCACCAAGTCTGCCAGAGGCCCAAGGAGAGGTTAAAACCATAAGGCAGATTTCACAACTTTGGATAAACTGTTGGACTGTGTCCTTCAGGCCTTTTCCTGACAATGTTTTCTGTATTAGAGAATGATCTATTCCCAAAGGGAAGAGTTGGTGGAAAGACTTTAAAACCTTCCATTGGGATGCTTGGGGAAGTAGTAGGATGTCCTCAGGAGAAACCCGCCATCTTAATCCTCTATGATCACGATGGTGCCCTTGAGGTTACAGTCTGTTGAGCCTCTTCCATTGAGTACTGGCGATGTTCAGAGGACAGACATTCAGAGGTCCCCATAGGAGTGGGGACCCTGTAAAGCAGCTGCCTTGGCTACTACATCTGCAGGCTACTGTGTCCTTTCCCTTCTAATGTCCAGGAAAATGAATAACTGCTACCTGAGAGGTAGCAGGAATATCACCTCTAGGAAGTGAAGAATCTTGTTGGTATGTTTAACAGAAGTGCTGTAGTAGTAAGCAATCCTCTCTCTTTCCAGATAGTTGCATGAGCATGAGGTATGACAAACGCATATTTAGAATCAGTGTATTTATTGACTCTCCGAATCTTTTTTTTTAAAGGAGAGAGAGAGAGAGAGAGAGAATTATTTTAATATTTATTTTTTAGTTTTCGGCGGACACAACATCTTTGTTTGTATGTGGTGCTGAGGATCGAACCCGGGCCGCACGCATGCCAGGCGAGCGCGCTACCGCTTGAGCCACATCCCCAGCCCTTTGACTCTCTGAATCTTTAGAAAGCTCTAATGCCTGGATGAGGGCACCTAATTCTGCTAGCTGAGCACTGGTATTAGTAGGAAATGGCCCCGATTCAAGAACCTCAAAATCTGTCACTACTGCATATCCAGATCTCCAAGTTCCATCAATTACCAATGAATTCCCACCAGTGTATAGAGTGAGATTGGGATTATCTATAGGATGATCAGATAAATCTGGTCCTGCAGGGTAAGTTTCCATTAAAACTTTCTCATGGGACTGGAGAGGTTTTTCCTCTCTCTCAGGTAAGTGGTTGGATTGGGGTCGTGACAAGCCTTTAAGGTAATTTCAGGTCCTTCCAAAAAGGAGGCCTGATATTTGAATATATGGCTGGCTGTTAACCAGAGACTATGCTTAGAATTTAGGGTTCCTCCCATGACATGGGAGGTAAGTACAGTTAGGGACCTTCCCAGAGTAAGTTTATTTGCCTCAGGGACCAATAGTCCCACTGCAGCCACAGCTCTGGGACTTCCAGGTCACCCACTGGCCACTTTGTCTTACTTAGGTATCCCACCAGCTGTGGGGTGGCCTCTAATGATTGAATATTCATGCCTAGTGCCATTCCATTCCTTTCTGTAACCTATAATTGAAAAGTTGACTGAGTGGGCAGCCTAAGAGGTGTTTTAAACGTATTGAAGGCTTTCCTCGCCTCTGCAGTCCAATTAATAATTGCCCATGAAGCCCCTG
Organism: Marmota marmota marmota; assembly: GCF_001458135.2. Lineage (NCBI taxonomy): Eukaryota > Metazoa > Chordata > Mammalia > Rodentia > Sciuridae > Marmota > Marmota marmota. Next base: position 4,255,590 of record NW_025999913.1, on the reverse strand, counting down.
TGCTTCCTTAAGGTCCTCATAGCAGGGTCTTGCCTTCTCAGCATATCCAGGGACCCACATTCTACAACATCCAGTTGTTCCCAGAAAGGCCCTCAGTTGTTTTACTGCCTGAGGAAGGGGATATCAGAGTGTGGATTGGATTCTTTCTGGGCCAAGTTTTTGAGTTTCTTCTTCCAGTCTCATGCTCAAGTAAGTAACCTGGGGTAGGCACAACTGAGCCTTCTCTTGGGAGAACTTTATATCCCCCAGTGGCCAGGAAATTGAGACGAGAGACAGTGCAATCAGGCATTATGTTTTCTGAAGGTCCACCCAGAAGAAGGTCATGTATATACTGAAGGAACACTGTATCAGGGTCTGACCATCCATGAGGTCTTGTTCCAGTGCCTCCCCAAACAGATGGGGATGGTCTCTAAACCCCTGGGGAAGGAATGTCCAATTAACTTGTCCATCCTTATGGGTAGGATCCTCAAAGGCAAATAGAGGTTTGGGGATCTAAAGGATGCAGAAAAAGGCATCCTTCAAATCTAGGACAGTATAGTAAGTAGTTCCCTTGGGGATTTGGGTAAGGAGAGTATATGGGTTTGGAACAACTGGATGTAAAGGGACCACTGCTTCATTGTACATAGACGTCTTGAACTAATCTCCATTTACTGGGGCTCTTTGGAACCCCCAATATAGGAGGACTATAAGGGCTAGCGCACTCTACCAAAAGTCCCTGTTTCGAACTCAGTATAATAGGTATTAGACCCTTCCTAGCTTCAGGTTTTTAGGGATACTGCTTTTGGTGAGGAAAGTCGGAAGGATCTTTAAGGTGAATTTCAACAGGGTTGTAGTTCAGGCCCTTCCCACTGTATTGTCGTCTGACCGACTGCGGGGTCCACCTCTGTCTCTATTAAGGGCAGACAGCTACATTCCCCACGTGGCAACAACAATGTGACCCTTAGTTGAGTTATAGGTCTCTTCCTAAGATAGGGGCTGGGGTCTCTGGAACAATGAGAAAGGAGTGACTCAGGTGGACATCCCCCCAGGAGCAAGCAAGAAGTGCAGTGAAGTATCACTCACGGGGCCGGCCCCATATGCCCTGAGTGGTTACTGGATCGTGGGACCTAGGTCCAGAAGAGAAGGACAGGACTGAGAATTGTGCTCCCGTGTCCAGAGGAAGTTTATCTGGTGTTTGTCCAGCAGGAAGGTTACCTGGGGCTCCTCAAGTTGGACCTCAGTCACGGGAGCCACAGAGGAAGGAAGGCCCAGGAGCCGTCATTGGGAACTGGTAGGCAATGGCCTTGATTCCCTCAGGTTCCCAGGACATCCAGCCTTCCAGGGCTTCCCCTGACCCAGAGGACAAGGTGTGGGAGGCAGTCTAACAGGTGGTCAACACCTCTGGGGACAATCCTTTTTGAAGTGGCCTTCTTTCCCATGAGAGAAACAGGAGGTGGAGGAGGACCCCTGGGCACCTGCTCCTATGGCTGCCATCAATTCTCCATGTCCTTTGTCCTTTTTCTGCTTTTCGGGGTGTCTGTTATAAAAGGCTATTGTAGCACTCTGGACTAACTGGTCCAAAGTTTTGTTCTGCAGCTAGTTTTTGAAGCTTCCTCCATATTTTGGAGCAGATTGGGTCAAGAATTTATCTTTAAGAATGGTCTCCTCCATCTGTGACCCGGGCTCAATATCCCTGTGTTTGGTAAGGGCCTCAGGGAGCCTCTGTAGAAAGGTTACTGAGGGCTCCTTTCCCCCTTGAATTACAGTGGCCAGTTGGGCATAATTGAAAGGCTTAACTTGGGTGGTCCTCAGTCCTTCTAACACCCAATACATAAAGTGATGTCTGTCCCTTCATCTTTATCTTGTCCGCATCCCAGTTTGGCTCAGTGACTGACTCCCCTGGGGACATCCCCACTCTTGCCAGCCAGGGGTTACTTTCCCTCCCACTGCTCCTGTTTCAATAGCCTCTCTAACACCCTTTGTTTTCCCAAGGAAGTTAAAGTTTGACTCAAAAGCAACATAACATCCTTTCCTGCTAAGTCATAAAGATTTGATAACTGTTGGAAGGTTTGAAGGTGTTGATCTCGGTTTTCAGTGTAGTTCCCTAGGTCTATCTTTATGTCCTTTAATGCAGTCAGTGTAAAAGGGACATGTACCATCTCAGGTGCAACCCCCCCACACACACACACCCTCATTGCTCTGAGAGGAAATATGCCCTTCGTAGCAGGTTTCCTAGCAACTCTGGGATCATAGGTAAAATTCGTCCCTGGATCAGGAGAACTGGGCTGCAATCCTTTTAAACCTGAACATAAAGGGGAAGCAGTCTTAGGACCTATTTTTCCTTCATTTGGGGCTGAGGGAATTTCCTGTTTAACTGGTAAAGGTCTCTTTTTCCTCTGACAATAAGTTTTTCTGTTCTGGGGACTTGGTGTCTGGCTTAGAGCAGCAGACTGCCGCTAGGGTCCGAGTGTCAAGCTTGCAATCCTTTGCTGGTTCAGGATGATCCCTTCAATAAAAGAACAATTCTACATAAGGAACTTCACTCCATTTGCCCTCCCATTGGCAGAAAAGGTCTAATTAATTGCTGAATAGTACTATGATTTAGGGTCCCCTGGGGTTGGCCACTTTTCTCTATCTCCTAACGGGTACTGAGGCCAGGCCTCAGTGCAAAACAAGATCAAAGGTTTTTTCTTTAATTGGGGATCCAGGTTATCCCAGTTTTTGAGCAGATAGGAGAGGGGTGAGCCTCTTGGGATCTTGGAAGAATTGGATTCCTAATGGGAACAAAAAGAAAGGAGAGAGGTCTTGATGGGGGTCGCCCAATCCCCATCTCACTCTTTTACAAATCCGGAGGGGCTGCTCTGGCCTGTCAATTGGGTAGACTGTGTTAGCCCAGAATCTATCGGAGGGGGACCGTGTCCAGGTAGGGACTAGCCAAGCTTACCCATGGCCTCTGGTCCACGTCCCTGGTATTTCATTTTGTGACCCAGATGTCTCTGAGGCTTTCTTTCCCAGAAAGCATGTCATTCCCACCTTATTCCTGCCGAAGAGGGATTCAGAATTCTCAGGACAACAAGAATCTGGAGAGGAGGCATCTGCCTGTAAAAAGATCTAGGCTGAAGTCTCTGAGATAAGGAGAATCCCCTGACCCAGTAACATGGCCTCTCAGCCCACATTTATGGGTCTTTTTTTTTTCTTCTGTGCTGCTATAAATCAACCTTAGGAGACATCCTGTGGTGGTCATAATAATATCCCCCTTTTTCTTTCTCTTCCTTTTGGAGGGTCCTTAGAGCCACAAGGAAGGGGGCGGGGGGTATTTCTAAAATGTCTCACAAAGGACAAGGAGTCCCTCTATCATGGGGTCTTTTGATCAGGGACAACTATCCTGACCAAAAAGACAAGGTTTCTGCATAAGGTAAAGATGAATAAGGAGCGACCTAGTCTTAACCAACACACTGTGTTCCCAGAAGAAGGAAAAAAAACGTTGCTGATTCTGTCACAGACTATGGGTCCTATGACTCGTGTTGTTGCCGAGAGGAGAAAAAGAGAAGAAAACATTCAGTCTGGGAATTCAGCTGTGCTAGTCCTGGTTGGGAGCTTCCTGGCCTCAGAGAGCCAAGGAAGTGCCAGTCGATCAATAGTCTCTTCCCAGGTCTCATCAGCTGTTTAACATGACGGTTATGAACCTTTGAGTCGATAGTTTCAATCCCGGACGAGCCCCCCAATTGTTACCATCTCGGGGTGCTAGGTGGTTGTCGCTGTTCAGCAAAGAATTGAAGAATGGGACACAAAGGTACTAAGCAAGAAGTAGGTTTACTGAAGAGACAGACAGCCGGGTAGGTACAGTAGCCCACACCTGTAATCCCAGCAGCTCGGGAGGCTGAGGCAGGAGGATTTGAGTTCAAAGCCAGCCTCAGCAAAAGTGAGGCACTAAGCAACTCAGTGAGACTCTGTCTCTAAATAAAATACGAAATAGGGCTGGGGGTGTGGCTCAGTGGTCAAGGGCCCCTGATTTCAATCCCTAGTACCAAAAAAAAAAAAAGAGAGAGAGAGAGAGACAGACAGACAGACAGAGATACAGAGATAGACTTCTGTGAAGAGAAGAGGCCCCAGAGCTTGGAATCCAGTGGGGGAGTTTGGCCTGTTCTTTTTATGGTCTTTGGAATTTCCTCCTTCCCTTATCTTCTCTTCTGTCCATGAGCTCCTCACTATTCTGTCCATGTATCTGTTTTTTTTTTTTTTTCTATTAGATCCCCTGCTTAGGAGCAGGAGTACAGAAGTGTCTGTCTGATTGGGTCCCCCCTCTTGTGCCCACAAACACTTTCATCAAGCAGGAAGTTGACCTCATCAGAAGACCCTCTTCCTGCTCTTTTGTTCTGGCTCTGCCCCAACCTCCTCACTGGCCATCTTGCCCCCACTGCCTAAGCCCCTCTATATCTCCCTCATATGCACTGGGTAGATCCTCAGGGCCAGATCCCACATCTCCAGGTACTGCCTGGCTTGGAACAGGAGCATCTTCAGAGGGCAAAGCTGCACATCCAACCCCACATAAATATGTACAGTGCGGAAAGCACAGTTTCAGATAGAAGCAGTGACCGTTATGTTTAGCATTGATTCCCCACCATCAATGAAGTCGGAAACTCACACCGACTCTGGGTCAAACACGTTTATCAGAAAGGATTCTAACCAAGTCCCCTCTTCAAGCTCCAAATGACTGGCAGCAGTGGGTGAGGCAAAACTTCTAGTGAAACAAGTAAATAAATGGGGGTTTATTTTCTATCACTGTAACAAAATACCTGATATAATCACATTAACAAGAGAAAAGGTTTATCTTGGCTTATAATTTCAAAGTTTCAGTCCATGGTGGCTTGGTCCTGTTCCTTTGGGCCTATGGCAGCATAGTACATCATGGTGGGACTTCTTGGTTGGGGAGCCTAGGAAGAGAAGATAAAGAGGAAGGGGCTGTAGTCAACTATCCCCTTCAAGTTCACCCCCACCCACATGTTCTAATTTTATTTTACTAGGCCCCACCTCCTAAATGTTCCACTCCTTCAAATAGTGCCCTAGGCTGGTGATGAGGACTTTAACATATGAGCCTTTAGGGACATTCAAGATCCAAACTTCATCAGAAAGCACCAATAACATCAAGGACAAGAGCCAACATCTAACCTTGTATATCTCCCAGTAGCACATCATTGATGGGCTTAGAATGATATTCAATTAAGAAAGAGAGAGTTAATGAACTGTCTGGCTTCTGCGGATTTTCACCACTTTTCACTTGCAGGTGTTGGGAGGGGAGCTTGTCTTTATTTTTGGTGGAGGGATGGAATCTAAGGTTTGCAATTGGCCCCAACCTCTGTTCCCCCAGGTTCCACGAGGTGAAAGTCTTCTTAAGATTCCTCATGGAGAGCTGGGCGTGTGACTCAGAGGTCGAGCTCCTTCCTAGCATGCAGGAGGCCCTGAGTTGAACCCCAACACCTATTAAAAAGAGGACAAAGAAGGCCTCCTAGGAGGTGGTTCAGAGGATCCTGCACCTCCCCATTCCCGAGCTGGGTGGCCTTCTTCATGCCTCAACCTTCGCAGGCATGTAGTTTTCCATGCACGGTTTCCAGGTGAGCACAGCTCTAGCCAGCAGCACCGGGCCTCTGGCAGCCCAGCCAGCCCCACCCACGACTGGTCTCCACCTGCAGTACCCAAAGCCCCTCCTAGTGTGCTGATTTTTTTCTCCCCGCAAAACACGTGGTTCTGGAAAACAAACTCCTGTGCTCACCAGGATGTTGATAGTGGCTGATCCAAAGCCCACCTAAGGGGTGAAGGCCCAAGGAGATAATAGGACCAGAGAGAGCCTGCTGAGGATAGACAAGATGAAAACAACTGAGCTGAACACCTCCCCCACCACACAATCCTGCAGCCGTCTTTCCTGGACTTGCCTTCTCAAAAGGGCTTGTTCTTTACTACAAATGTTTTCCCATCGTTAAGATTTTTGAAGGATTCCCCCCACCCCACCCACCCCGCCCAGGACCATCTTGTCTGCACCAAACCTATGCAGTCAGAGAACTGGAGTTTGTCTTTGTGACACCTTTAGAAACTTCACCTCTCAGTCCAGACAGCTGTCCCCAGAGATTCTACTGTTGGTTCCCCACCCCCAGCTTCCAGAGGCAGGAGCATTTCAGCCTCCTCCAACCAGGAACTCAGAACTGATCCTCAAAGTCAAAGGGATTTTTGTTTTGTGTTGTGTTGTGGTTTTGGTATTGGGGATTGAACCCAGGGGCACTTTACCACTGAGTCACATCCCCAGTCTTTTATTTTTTATTTTGAGACAGGGTCTTGCTAATTTCCTAAGGCCTTGCTGGGACTTGTCTAGAACTTGCAATCCTTCTGCCTCAGCCTCCCAAATTGCCAGGATTACAGGTGTGTGCCACTACATTGGGCTCGAAGGCATTTTTGGAGAAATGATGGGAGGTCAATGTCCCCGGTGGACTCATGGGTTCTCTGGTGAAGAACACTTTCTTCCCTGGAGGACAAAGGTTAAAAGCAGCAAGATAAGCCATACAATTGGCCCTCCATAGTCACAGATTCTGCAACTACCAATGGGTTCAGATTGAAAATATTCAGAAAGAAAGTTCCAGAAAGTTCCAGAAGGCAAAACTTTAATTTGCTGGACTGAGCACGATGCTGAATCCATGCCGTCTCTTCAGCACTTAGGTGTGACTGTCCTGTACTACATGGTTACCCTACAATGGGGTGGCTGGGTCTGCACTGAGCTGTGCTGAACACAGGTACACTTTTTCTTTTGTCATTATTCCCTAAATACAAGAGTGAAACAACAATTTACATAAGTAATCTAGAGATAATTTAAAGCATGCAGGAGAATGTGTGTAATTTATGTGCAAATACCCTCAGAGAAAGGACTTGAGCATCTGTGGATTTTGGCATCTGTGGGGGTTTCTGGAACAATCCTCTTTGGATACCAAAGGTAGACTATGGTTCATGAAGTGAAAACACAGCAATAAAGCTACTGCAGTAGGAAAGGGGGACCCCTAACCAGAGCTGGGCTTTTGCATTTCCAGTACTGGGGATTGAACATGGGGGTGCTCTACCACTGATATCCTGGTCTTTTTTGGGGGGGCGGGGGCAGGGGTGGACAATGTCTCACTAAGTTGCCCAGGTTGGCCTCAAAGTCACGATCCTCATGCCTCAGCCTCCTGAGTGTCTGAGATTGTGGATGTGGGCTGCTACACCCTGGGTTTTCCAACAGAAGGAGGAGCTCCTATTTTACTTTACACAAAGGCAGGTAACTAGATGCTCCAAAAGGCTGCCACAAACCCAAACCAAATAGAACCAAATATAAATATTCAAGAAAAGTAATAACAACAACAACACAAATCTCTGGCTCTCCTTTAGAATCCTACGACTTGGCTTCCATAGCAGAGGAACACTGGGGTCTCAAGGTGGGGAGGAGTCAAACGCTTGACTGACATCACAGGTTCTGCCCCATGGTCACGCCCTCTGGATGAGCATGCACCCATCACCTAATTGGTAAACTGGGCCTCGAGCTCCCTGTTCCAGATCCACCAGAGCCTGCAAGCAGCAATGTGGTAGACCTGTGCCCCAAACAGGGAGTGGCTTCCTAAGAAGATGGCTCTGAACACCAGCCAGCTCCTCCTGCTGTCATGGGCCAGCCCAGGGCTGGGCTGGTCCCAAAGAAAACCGAGCAGTCAGTAAGTTTGGCTGTGGACCTCCCCACCCTCCCCTCTCCAAGCTTCTCTCCTCACTTCCCACCACACCCCTCCGGGCTCTCAGCTGCCCGGCCCAGGTCAAGATCTGATCAACAGAAATGAGCCATTGACAATTTAGTGTGAATTTATCTCCAATTGAAATGAAGGCCCTCACTTGTTCTTGACAACTCTTCCCATCAGCAGAGTGTTGAAGTAAAGGTCATTTCTGTCTCTTCTTTCTCCAAGCACCGTGCTTGGAGACTTAATTGCAGGATCTCTGTTCTCCAGACTAAAGGGCTCAGGGGTCACTCCAGTTGAACTGGGCTGACTGGGCTGCGCAAAATAACCACACAAGAGACACAAGTACCTTTTTCTTTGGGGTCGCTGTGACGGCTCCTCTGATCTTAAGGGTCCGCAGGAAGACAGAGAGAGCACGAGCTTTTATTGAGGAGAAGCTATTCAAATGAGGCAAGGGGTCAGGTTTCAGGGGGCTGAGTCTGTCTTCATGATGTCCACTGTCAGCAGGTTGACTGACACCTGGGTAGGTCACACCCAAGGGCACAGTAAGAGAAGGGGACAGACACAAGGCACTTCCATGGAAGATTCTATCCTAAACAGGGCAAGGGGTTATACTACAAAGGAACAGGTGAGCATAACTCCACCCATGGGCTGTAAGGAAGAGAAGCCTGGGTGCTAGAAGAGCGGGGCAGGCTAGCAGCATGGGTGCCTGATGCCACATGGCCCAGCAGGGGAGTTAACTTAGTCACGTGCGTGCGAGGTTGGTCTCCCACACTTAATAGCATGTTGGGGGTGCTGGGGATATAGATCAGTTGGTAGAGTGCTTACCTTGCATGTACAACACCCCGAGTTCAAACCCCAGCACTTGCCAAAAAACAAACAAAACCAAGTTGATCAGGGGTGCTGTTTTCAAATTCCAAATCTCGTTCATAAGGAACACTCATTTTGGAAGAGGGTGACAGCAATAAAGTGACATAGCAAATGAAATTGTATTAGAGTCCTAGAATTATTTGGAAAAGCTAACATAATTTTTTTTGGTACTGAACCTAGTGACACTTTATCACTCACTAAGCTACATCTCCAGCACTTTTTAGAAATTTTCATTATTGTTATTATTTTTCATTTTTGAGGCAGGGTCTTGCTAAGTTGTTTAGGGTCTCACTAAATTGCTGAGGCTGGCCTCGAACTTGTGATACTTCTGCCTTGGCCTCTGGAGTCCCTGGAATTCCAGACGTGTGCCCCTGTGCTGTCCAAATTAAGTACTTTCTATGTGCCGAGCTTTGAACTTTCTCTGACATCACATTTGACATTTGCTCCTCATTCCAGATAAAGGAGTAAGTTCAGTGGGTTCAGTTCGCCAATGCTCATCCAACTAGTCAATACTGGAGGAGGCCTTACCAATCACCTGGCCAAACCTCCTCATTATGAAGGTGAGCAAAGGCTAGGTAGGCAGTGTCAAATGACTTCCCCAGCTCACCGGCCCTCTGCCTACCAGCTCAGGAAACCAAGCCAGGCAACTAATGTACTAGCCTCCGAGGGTTTTGCTATATAGTAATTCCTCCCGTCCTCTAAACAGCTTTGATCTTTTTATTGGTAGCTTTGAATATGTTGCTTAATGAAAACCATTTAAAAATTCTAAAAAGGCAGGTTATACATTATTAAAAAAAATAAATAAACAGGAGTAGCAGATCCTAGACAAGAGTTCAGGTTTTCCTAACTCAAATCTAGCCATGGTGTACACTGGTAATCCCATCTACTTGAGAGGCTGAGGCAGGAGGATCAAAAGTTTGAGGCCAGCCTGGACAACTCAGTGAGACCCTATCTCAAAATAAAAAGGGCTTAGGAATGTAGCTCAGTGGTAAATCACACCTCTGATCAAACCCCAGAGCTCAAAACAAAACAAAAACAACAACAACAAAAAAAACAGGAACTTATTTAAAATGAAGTGAAATTTTTCCTTTTCCTTTTTCTTCTTTTTTTTTTTGTAAGCTAAAATAAAGTGACGTGGCTAGTAGCCACTACCCTGAAGAGTGCTGCTCTGGACTATCAGAGACTTTATACATTAGTTCAACATCTTCACTTATAGATGAAGAAACTGAGACTCAGAAAGATGAAGTGAATCTCTGCAAGTTTAGAGCATGCCAGACACTTAGTCTATGTCCCTTGCAAAGCTTACTTTTAGTGTAGTGTTTTACTTTAGTAAAAGTGTATGTATTATTTTAAACACCTCTTGCTTAAATGAGGTACAACTTCTGGAAAATGTATGTTGAGAAGTTGCTTCCTTAAAGAGCTCTCTGGTGAGGATTAATCTAAAAACCAACAATCAAACAAGTGCCCACTGTCATCAGGGTCCCCTTTCTAACCAGAGGAGTCCTGCCAGGCAGGCTCCTGGAAGGCTTGTCAATAATCAGAACTCAGTGGCATATCTCCCTCTAGAGGAGCAAAAGTTATTGCAAGGACAGTGACAGGTATTCCTAGCCCCAAATTAAAACAGGACACAGTAAATTTTGCCTTATGAGATTATGATTCATATAAAAAGCAAACCTGACTTCTGTGGTAACTGGCACCTTAAACCTACTTAATTTATTCATTTTGGTACTAGATACTGATGCCAGGGACTTGCACATGCTGAGCAAGTGCTTTACCACTGAACTACACCCTAGCCCTTTTAAAATTTTTATTTTAGTGCCTTGCTAAATTGCTGAGGCTGGTCTTGAACTTGTGATCCTCCTGCCTCAGTCTCCCAAGTAGCTGGGATTATAGACATGTACCACCACACCCAGCCATTTTATTGATTGATTGATTGATTGATTGTGATGCTAGGGATTGAACCCAGGACCTTGTGCATACAAGGCAAACACTCTACCAACTGAGCTACATCTCCAGCCCTTTATTTTACTTTTAATAAACAATCTCTTTTAAAAGATATAATCTGGCTGGGCATGGTGGTGCATACCATAAATCCCAGCTACTTGAGAGGAAGGCTGGGGCATGAGGTTTGCCAGCCCGGGCAATTTAGAGAGACCCTGTCTCAAAATGAAAAATAAAAAGGGTTGAGGACATAAAGAGCCCCTGGGTTCACTTAAAGTAGGGGAGGATGAGGTTGTAGATCAGTGGCAGACTGCTTGCCTAGCTCCTGGGTTCAATCCCCAGCCAGGCAGAGTGGCACATGCCTGTAATCCAAGAGGAGCCTCCTGTAATTCAGGAGGCTGAGGAAAGATAGATTATGAGTTCCAGACTTTTCTAGGAGACTTAGTGAGACACTCAAAAAAAAAAAAAAAAAAAAGGTAATAATAAAGGTCGTTTTTTAAGTATGAATCTTATATCTACTGATTGATTGTGGTAGTGGATTGACCCCAAGGCCTGTGCATGCTAGGCAAGTGCTCTACTACTGAGTTGTATTCCCCAGTTCTAAACAAGAGAATATTAAAGAAGACATTGGACCAATTCCTTCAATTTACAGAGGAATAAAATGGCTTACCCAGGCTCCCAGCAGTTTATCAGCAACAGCTGAGAAGGACTTGGACAAGTTGCCCTCAGTAAGCCTGGACAATGTTTACATGCTGAAGTGGCCTGAGACAGCCAGCCAACATTACTGCCAAGTACTGGTATCACTTAAGGAAAAGCTGGGTTGGGCTGCTCTAAATACCTGCCACACCAACCCCCTGGGCATGGGCTACTGTTCTATACCCTGTTGAAGAAAAGGAGCATCACAGGTGTCACTGTAAGAGTTTGTCAGCTTTTAAGGTAAGCAGAGGTCTTGCTTAAACTCAGGAACATCTCTCGAAATCACACATTTTTAAAATTGTTACTCTAGCCAGTTGCAGTGGCACAAGCCCAAAGTCCCAGCTATTTGAGAGGCTAAATCCAAGAGATCACTTGAGCCCAGGAGTTCAAGACCCTGTCCCAAACAACCAAAGTCTAACATTGGTAAGAGCAAAATGTGCAAATATTTTTTTAAAACTTTCTCATTTTCTCTTCATTGTGGTACTTCGGGATTGAATAATTCATTAGTAAGCTCATTTTTCTCATTGTTTGGATGATATTCAAATGGTTTTACAAAGTCAAAATGGAAATGATTGTTACTTCCAACTGTTGAAGATACATCAGTTTCATTGGCTTTGATTCCATCCATGCCAAGGGTTCTAATGCGCAGCAGGCTCAGTGACCCCACCAACTCAAGCTGGGCATCTGAAAACATGCACCACTGGTCATGGGGTAGGCTAAAGGGTGCAAACCAACCCATATCGCCTAGTTTTCATTTTGATGAACAACAGTGGTGCATTCAATTGACTCAAGACTTGTGTTTATTCAGGAAACACACACGTATTATTCACTTAAATATCTCTGAGAGTTTATTATGTTTCAGGCACCAATCTAGGTGCTGGGATACAAATCAGGCCAAAGACAACAATCCCTGCCCTACGGAGCTTACATTCTGGTCAGAGGTTAGAAGCGGACGGAAGATATACAATATACATAAGTAAATTCAATGTTAAATTTCTGTTAGAGCTACAGAAAAGTAATGTAGTGAAAGTATAATAAGCCAAGTGGGGACACTTAATAAGCAGTGAAGCACGCCTGTATTCCCAGTAGCCTGGAGGCTGAGGCAGGAGGATGGAGAATTCAAAGCCAGCTTTGGCAACTCAGTAAGACTCTGTCTCAAAGTATAAAAAAAGGGTTGGGGATGTGGCTTAATGGTAAAGCACGCCTGAGTTCAATTCCTGCTACCAAAAAATAAATAAGTAAATGGGGGCCTTCTGGAAGTGAGCAGACTGCAATTTCAAATGGAATGGGTAGAATAAGTCTCACCAAGAAGGTAACATCATATTTTAAAATGAGGATCAGATTTGGCATCTATCAGCATTTGTTCAACTTCATCCACTGTGTGATTTGAATTTTTGAACCCAAAGGGCATTATTAGTAAGCTTCTTGTCCCTGTGACAAAACGCTTGAGATAAAAAAACTTAAAAAGAGGCAATGTTAGGGCTGGGGTGTAGCTCACTGGTTGAGCGCCTGCCTACCTGCTTGGGTTAATCCTTAGTACTGGAGGCAAGGAAATGTTTACTTTGGTTCAGTTTCAGAGGTTCAGTCCAGGGTCGATTGGCTCTGTTATTTTGGGGTCTGTGGGGAGCACATGGCAAGGCCAAGTCATTCACCTTATGGTTGCCAGGAAGCAAAGAAACAGAGGAAGGAGCCAGGGTCCCAATATCCCCTTCAAGGGCATGCCCTCAATGACCTGCTTCCTCCCATTATGTATTGCGCCAGCCCCCACAGCTCCATCAGCTGGGGACCAAACCTTCAACACATGGCCTTTGGGAGACATTTAAGATACAAACCGTTAACATTGAGCTAGGCCAGCACCAGAAGGCATTACCATTCTGCTGACCTACCTTGCTAGCCCATGGGGTTAAATCTTGATACCAGAGCAAAAGAAGTTTAGTTAAAAAGTGAAATAACAAATACACAGACACTGTGTAATGTAGTACTACTTACAAAATCCCTGTTAAGTGCTCAATATGCTTTATCTCTTTAAAATTATTTTTTTCTTACAGGAACTCTTATACACAAAAATCATGAAAATAGTATAATGACTTCCCTACCTAGCTTTAGCAGTTAATGAATGATCTACCAATTTTGTTATCTATCACCACTTTGTTTTAGAAAGAGGGATGAAGTATTTTAAAGTAATTCCAGATATTCACAATTTAAAAAAATAAGACAATTGAAAAAAATCTAACTACAGTATCATGTATTATACAAAACAAACAATTCCCTACTGTCATAATACCTATTTCATTTTCAATTTTCCTTCTTGTATTAAAAAAACCATCCCAATTTTTCATAATTTGGCCAGGATCAAAATAAAGTTTATAACATTTGGATACATGTGCCTTAGCCTTCTGCAGCTTTTAAAATAATAGTTCCTCTTTTTCTTTTGGTACTGGACATTGTACCCAGGGGCTCTTTATACTACCAAGCTACATCACCAGTCTCATTTTTAAAATTTTGAGACAAGGTTTTACTAAGTTGCTTAGGATCTCACTAAGTTGCTAAGGCTGGCCTTGAACTTGAGATCCTCATTCCTCAGTTTTCGGAGTTGCTGGGAATCACAGGCATGAGCCAACACACTGACCTTTCTTATGGTCTTTCCCTTATTCTGAATTTGGTTGACTGCATCCTCCTAGTAACATGTACCCTGTTCCTGTGTCCTATAAACCACCGATTACATCTAAGTACAGAGGTACCCCTATCTCCACAGTGGTTACAGCATCCTGAATGGCATTAGGATCTGAGAAATTGATACACCCAACCCCTCCTAAGAGGATCTGCAATTCAAGTTAAGTAAAAAACAGACTTCCTTTCCTATTCTTCTAATCCCTGAAACTACCCCACAGTCCTCTTCCAACTCATGGTCAGACACTAACAAAAAGCTTTTTATCCCTGCATTTTCTGATAGTTCCCTTTCCCCTGGCTCTCTAGCAAGTACCCTGTGTCATGTCCTCAGGGGCCACTCACTTCCCTTCTGCAATGCAGGCTTCCATGCTAGCCCTCCCCCGCCTACTTCCTCTGACTCCCAGGGTCTTTCAGTGACTCTCACATCATGCCTATGAGAACACAGATGCCCTTTCCAACCCCAGGCCAGGTGTCTAATTCTCTTGCCTTCAATGCGCTTATCTGTTATTCCACCTCAGTCACTTGTTCCTGACCACTCCCAGCAAGGGCGACCCTCTCTTTGTACAGCAACCTTAAACCCCTATTCTGACCTCCTGCTTCTCTGGCTTAACACTGGCAATCTTGCTTCTCCAGCTTAGCACTGTAGCAATCAGACTCCAACAATGTTTTGGCCCCAGAGGACCTGCCATCACTTTTCACTGCTGAATTATAGGGCTCCAAGATGACTCTGCAGAATGTGCACGGGCTAAAGGTTCATCTGAAGGTAAAAGCTGATCAGTGTTTAAGCAGCACTAAAGACATGGAAACTCTATCTCAGAGAATTGGAAATAGTTCTGCTCATGTCAGAAGACCCCCTTGCGCTCCTGAAAAAAAAAAGGGAAAAAAAAAGGACTATGTGGCAGTGTGGCTAGTCTCACTTGCACAGGGCTGTCTCATGACCATGACCAATCAGCAACCAAAGCACAAAGATTTGGAGTGGCATAGAAAATTAAAGCAAGCTGGAAACCAAAGTCAATAAATCCACAAATGCAGTCCTGGGTTTCCAAATTCTAATCCAGGGCCTTCCACAATCCCACCAACTGGGATTAAAATCTCTGTAGGCACAGATTTAACAACAATCTCTTCCTTAGGAAACCAGCTTAAATGTCTGATATCCAACATTGTAGTTTCCCCTGGATCACTTCTAGAAGCCTTCATATTCAAGGAAATACAAACTCAAAAAGTACAAAAATTAAAAACTCCAGCCAAAATGTCAGGAATATAATAACCCAATCAATTTGAGGGATAGAATAAGTGAAGTGCTCTGGCTTATGAGCCCCATAGGTGAAAACTTATCCCTTCTATGTGGCCACAAAAAGTCTTCACAGGTAGCTACACTCAAGTAGAACCTGCTCTTGTTGCTGATCCTTACAACTCTTCCATCGTCAACCTCAGAAATCAAAGCAAGTTCTTCTGTTCAAGATCTTTATTAATGTGCATAGACAACTGAAAATTAGAAAACCTGTCAAGGTTTTGAAAATGAAAAGGTTTTGCATCTCTTATTTCATCTCTTCATTTTCTGAGCCAAAAGTTTAATGAGATCACAACCATAAAATAGGATAGGCCAAGGAACAATCTCCCTAGTACAGAATTAAACAGAGTACTCATGGAAGGAGAGAAGTTCTCAAAGAACTCTTTGTACCACACTATAAAGTTTTCAACATCTTGAGTCCATCTTCATTAAGTCATAAAGCTGAAGAAAATTTGATGTGAGCCAAGAACCACAGAATCATGCTTGACCAGACTTCAGCAAAAAGCTGCTCTATTTCCTCCCCATCCCCCTTCACTCAAAGATCATACTCAGAGGACGGAACCTCCAGACTGAGCAAAGTTCTGTCCCCAAACTGCTTTGTTGGTGGAAGACTGAGAATGACAGCAGCATAGGAAAGTGGTGTGACTTCATGCTTCAAAGAAATTAACCAGATTTCTCCTGGGAACTTTTAAAAACATCTGCATTATTTGGAGGAATGAGAAATTAGTAAAATATGATAGAAAAAATCAGATACATCTGCAATTGGCAAAATTATGTCCTTAACATTGCACCCAAAGACCCAAACCTCATCCTTCCAAATGGACAGTTACTGTACAGCCAACAATCCATTAACACCAAAACCCAATGGCCAAGCAATCAAAATTCAATAGTAATCAAAGTCAACAAGTAGGCTGTATCAGTAGTTTTGTTTGCCTACAAATTAGGTTCCTAAACCCAAGCCTTCTGATGAGCACGAACAAGGGAAATTTATCTTCAGACAAGTTTGGCAACACTAGTATCACTGCTTATCACTCAGTCATAGTCTTCTGGCTCAGAACACAAACGGAAACAGCCATCGCAGTGACAGGTTATCAGAAAAATGGCTCTCAGGTTAGAACGTCCCTGCGCTTCCAAATCTTGATGTTTTATAAGCCATTTCCTCCCAAAAGCAATGTAAGACAATGAATTGCTCCCTCAATCCTATTAACTTTTGGTCAAGTGGAATTAATTCCACTGAGAAAGCACATTAGATTGAGCAAAAGGCAGCCTAAGAAATCACCCACTTGATGTGAACAACCATGTTGGAATCATAAGAACTGTAAGATCATGAAGATGAACTTCCCAAATGTATACAGGGTTGCTCACACTGTTCTTGGATTTTCTTGTTATGTTCACTGTGGACTATTTTAAAGGGACTACTTTTTTGTTTCACTGAAATTGTGTTTCATATTTTGAACTTTAAGGTCAGGGAGGGAGGATTATTTTGAATATAATAAAATTGGACTTCAATTTTAAGAGCTCCATTGATTCCCCTCAATAATCCACCATCAAACAAACAGGTACAGGTTTAAGGGAAACTAACTTTTATATAGAAAGTTTCTGAAAGCAATGTTTAAAATAGCCCTTTTTAATTTAAACATGAAGTATGGAAAAATAAATTTTTTGAACCTGATAATTTCAATATTTGCACAGTGTTGAGATATAAGATTTTTTCTTTCTCTCTCCTATCCCAAGCTTGCTCCACCTACATTTCTTCCCATCAATTAAGTAGCAACTACAATTAGCTCAGTGGCTTCTTAGGTCATAAACCCCAAAGTCACCCTTCACTCTTTCTCTCCTACTCCTCAACTATTCCCTTAGCATATCCAACTCCTTCTCTCCATATCCACTGCTACCATCCTAGACCAAGCCATCAGCATCTCTTACCTGGGTTACCACAACACCCACCCTTGCTTCCTGATCTGGCTTCAAGAGGCCAGAGTGATCCTTTTAAGACAGAAGTCAGATCATACCATTCCTCTGCTCAAAACTCTCCTATAGCCTTACACTACCTGAACTCATCTACTACTTTCTCCCTGTATCTTCACTTTGTCTGGAATGCTTTTCTCTCCTGACATGCACCTGATTCAGATTCTTTTAAGTACTTGTTCAAATATCACCTCTCAATAGTATGGCCTAAGAAATCACCCGTTCCCACTTCTGTTAGTGCTAGGAATAAAACTCAAGGACTCACACATACTAGGCGAGCTCTACCTCTGAGCTACATTCCCCAGCCCCAAAGTCACCCCCCCTCCCTTTCCATGTGGTACTAGACAATGAATCCAGGGGCACTTTACCATTGGGCTATATCCCCAGCCCTTTTTATTTTGAAACAGGGTTACTATGTTGTCAAGGCTGGCTTTGAATTTGTGATCCTCCTTCCTCAGTCTCCCAAACTTCTGGGATTACAGGTATGCACCACCACGCATGACCCAAGAAACCTATTTTGAATTGCAAACCCTCACACCTCCACAGGCTTTCTCTCTCCTATCCAAGAACAGAGTTGCAGTGAATGATTACATCAGTGGTCAACTGAATTTTCTTATGAGCAAAGCTCCCTTTTATATAAACCATGGCCTTATAACCAAATGATTTCATTGGCAAGTATAAAGAAAGCAAAAATGATTTTCCCAAGTTTGTCTAAAGTGCCTTTATACTGACATAAAGGTCATGGAATATTTAAATATTTTATGATACTTCTAAAAACAGATTTGCAAGAGAAAAAAATATAAAAATAAAAATGTACCAAGTTCTTCATTAAAATAGTAGCTTAGACAAATCCTCTGTCAATACCAGACAGTGTCAGTGACTGGATCTGGACATGAGAACTTAGGGCTTTTTACATAATTACAGGAAAAACATTCGAATCAGTCTTCACAAATGGTGCCATAATAACTGCTCGGTTAAAATCAAGAAGCCATCTTCCAGCTGCAGCTCTGAGTTCAGGTGAGAAAGCAGCTGAAGGAAAATGACTACACGACAGAGCTCTCACTCTATTTGCCTTTTTTGGTTTTGGCTGTCTTCTCCTTTCTTTTTTTCACATGTTTAGGGATTTTGTTTTTCCTTTTCTCTCTCTGGGCTTCCTTTACCATCTTTTTTCTTTCCTGTAACAAACAAACAAAAATAAACTTCATTCATTTGGAGTATGCATATTATTATTACAACTAAATGAAAACTCATGTGAAAGGATAAAAGTGAGTATAGCTTAAAAAATGAAAATGATTATAGGTTGGTGGTGGAACTTTGGGTAAAAATTGTCTTTGAGCTTTAACAGAAATTTAAGACAACCTAACAAATATCTCTGTGGATGTTACTAAAAGTTTACAAGGACTTTTCTTTTCAAGCTCCATATTTTAATGGAAATAAACGCTGGAAAGAGATATGTCTTCTTTCTATGCAAGGAGCTCCTAATAGCATCCTGGTCTCTCTAACCCTCAAAAGCAAAGTTCACACTTAGCTATTGAAAAGTATCATTAGAGTTACTATCAATATTTTCAGTCATCATAATCTAGCTATATCCTTAACAAAGAGAAATAAGAGCAGCTGTGCTAACACACTGAAGAAAAGGGGAATTAAAGTTCTTGGCCAACCTTCTTATCAATGTCGGGGTCAGTGGGGTGCTTTTTGCAGTGAGCACGGTCTCCCTCCTCTTCAGAGTCTGCGTCAGAGCATTCAGAGCTTCCAGTATCTTCTGAATCAGAACAAGTCTTCTCCTTAACTTTATTTTCTAGGAGTGCCGGAACCTTGAAATTAATATAGATTGATGTAATTCAAAGCCAATTAACATGCTAATACCAGAATTATTTATTTATTTATTTATTTATTATTATTATTATTATTAAACATGCTAATGTTAGAATTTGGATTTCAGCTTTGCAAATAGATTATAAAAAATAATATCTTGTACTAAAACATCAAAATCACAGAATCAACATGAAGGAGAAAGAAGAGAAGAAGACATTCCAGTTGGGCTCAAGAAAAGACCCAAGTGAAAGCAGTACAGCTTTACTGGATGACCTAGATCAACAGCAGAACTGTGCTGCTTCCAGCAAATCAACGTAACAATATAATTTGACCAACATACCTCCCCAGCACTGAGCTGAGATCTGGAAGGATGTGGAACAGGGGTCAAAAATAAAGATTTATTTGGATAACTTCACAGTTTCTTTTCTATGAAACACATTTCTAACAATAAATTAAAAAATATGAATGACATTTTAAACTGAGAGAAAATTTCATTTTCCTTGAAATTTAGCACACTTATTTATTTTCAGTTTTCGGTTTTTTTTTTTTTTTTTTTTTTAGATTTTGAGACAATCTTCTTTGTCTAGACTGGTCCCCCAACTCCTGGGTTCAAGTGACTGCCTCAGCCTCCCAAGTAGCTAGGAAATAAGGTATGTGACACCATGTCAAGCTTAGCAGATTTTTAAAGCAGCAGGGAGCAGGGGAGTTTCCCCCCACAATTTTTTATTGGTGCATTATAGTTGCACATAAAGATGGGATCTGCTGTTACATATTCATTCATACATACAATGTAACAATATAATTTGACCAACATACCTCCTCGGCACTTCCCTATTCCCTCACCATCTCCCACTCCGTGGTCCCTTTTCCTCTCCTGATCTCCCCTTGATTTTCAGGAGATCCACTCCCATTTTTCTTTTCCTTTTTCCTCTCTAGCCTCCTCAACCCTTGACCTTCTGAGTTTGATTTATTGTATTTAATATGATATCTAGTTCCATCCATTTTCCTGCAAATGACATAATTTCATTTTTTTAAAAAAATATTTATTTATTTATTTATTTATTAGTTTTCCGCAGACACAACATCTTTGTTCGTATGTGGTGCTGAGGATCGAACCCGGGCCACACGCATGGCAGGCGATTGTGCTACCGCTTGAGCCACATCCCCAGCCCCTTCATTTTTCTTTATGGATGAATAAAACTCCATTGTGTACATATACCACATTTTCTTTTGGCTATTGTGAATTGTGCTCTTATAAACTTTGGTATGCATGTATCACTGTAGTAGGATGGTATCACTGTAGTAGGATGACTTTAATTCTTTAGGATAAATACTAAGTGGTATAGCTGGGTCATAAGCCAAGACTTTTGAGAAACCTCTGACTGATTTCCATAGTGGATGTACTAATTTACAATTCCACCAACTGTGTAAAAGTGTTCCTTTTCCTCCATATCCTCTTCAACATTTATTGTTATTTGTATTCTTGATGACTGTCATTCAGTCTGATGAGATGAAGTCTTGGTCTAGTTTTGATTCGCATTTCCTAATTGCCAATAATATTGAAAATTTTTTCATATATTTGTTAGCCATCTGTATTTCTTCTTTTGAGAAGCATGTGTTTAATTCATTTGGCCATTTATTAATTGGGTTATTTGTTCTTTCGGTGTGAAGTTTTTGAGTTCTTTATATATTCTAGATACTAATCTAGTCAGAACAGTAGCTGGCAAAGATTTTCTCCCATTCTACAGCTTTTCTCTTTACATTCCTAATTGTTTTCTTTGCTGTACACAAGCTTTTTACTCTGATGCCATCTCATATATTAACTATTGTGGCATTATTTCCTGAGCTTTAGGGGTCCTATTAAGTAACTGTCTGTGCCTATATGTTGAAGTGTTGACCCTACATTTTTTTTCTAGGAGTTGAATAGTTTCTGGTTTAATTCTAAGGTCTTTGATCCATTTTAAGTGGTTTTTGCACAGAGTGAAATTTCATTCTTCTACATATGGATAACCAGTTGTCCCACCACCACTTGTTAAAAAGGCTGTCTTTATTCCAATGTTTGTCTGTGTCTTCTATACCACTGTTCTATGTGTCAGTTTTTTTGCCAATACCATTCAGTTTTTGTTACTCTAGCTCTGTAGTGTAACTAGAAGCCAGACATTGTGACCCCTCCAGCACTGCTTTTTTGGCTTAGAACTGCTTTGGCTAGGGCGGGGGTTGTGGCTCAGTGGGAGAGTGCTTGCCTACTATGTGTGAGGCACTGGGTTGGATCCCCGGCACCACATAAAAATAAATAAAATAAGGGTATTGTGTCCATTTACAACTAAAAATAATATTAAAAAAAAAAAAGAATTGCTTTGGCTATTCTGGGTCTTTTATTCTTCCAAATAAATTTTAAGACTGTTTTTCCTACTTCTATGAAGAATGATATTGGTATTTTGATGGGGCTTGCATTGAATCTGTATACTGCTTTTGTTTTTTTAACAGTATTAACTCTGCCTACTCACGAACATGGGAGGTCCTTCCATCTTCTGAGGTCCTGAATTTCCTCCTTCAATGTTCTATAGTTTTCATTGTAGAGGACTTTCACCTCCTTGCCTAAATTTATCCCCCCCTCTTTTCTTTTTGAGGCTATTGTGAATGGATTTTTTTCCTGATTTCTTTCTCAACAGATTTGTTTTAATAAGAAATCTATTGATTTTTATATGTTGATTTTCTAACCTTCTACTTTGCCAAATTTGTTTATTAACTACATCAAAATTTTCTGAATCTTCTAGGTATAGAATAACATATTATCTGCCAACAGTGATAATTTGACTTCATCCTTTCCTCTTTATTACTTTTATGTTCTTCTTTTGCCTAATTGCTCTGGCTAGAATTTCCAGCACCATATTAAATAGAACTGGTAAGAGTAGACATCCTTGTATTGTCGCAGATTTTAAAGAAAATGTTTTCAGTTTTTTCCTACTTACTATGAGGCTGGCCTTTGAGTTTTTCCATATATAGCCTTTATGATGTTTAGGTAGGTTCTATCCCTGATTTTTTCAATGTTTTTATCATGAATGGATGCTGAATTTTGTCAAAGGCCTCTGCATCTATTGAGATAACTAAGAATTAGTTGTGTGATGAATTACGTTTATTGATTTGTGTATATTAAACCATCCTTCTATCTCTAGAGTAAAACCAACTTGGTCATGGTGTACAATCTTTTTAATATGCTGTTGAATGAGATTTGGTAATATCTGATTAAGTTATCGGTCTATAGATTTTTTTTTTCCTTGATGTATCTTTATATGGTTTTGATATGAGTGTGATAGTGCCTTCATAAAATGAATCTGAAAGTGTTCCATTCCCTAATGTTTCACGGAATAATTTGAGGCATACTGGCATTAATTCTTCTTTAAAGGTTTGGTAGAATTCAGCTGAGAATCCATCTGGTCCTGGGATTTTCTTTGTTGGAAGGTTTTTAATTACTGCTCCTATCTCATTACAAGTTACTGGGTTGTTCAGGTTTTCTATGTCCTCTCGATTCAGTTTTGGCAGACTGTATTTATCTGGAAATGCATCGTTTCTTCTAGATTTTCCAATTAATTAGAGTATGAGTTTTCAAAAATAGTACCTAATGATCTGCTGGATTTCTGTGATGTCTGTGGTTATTTCTTCTTTATCAACTCTAGTTTTATTATTTTGGTTTTTTTTCTCTTTCTCTAATAGGGAGCAATTTTTAAGAGTGAGATTTTTTGCCAAGTATCCTGACACAATCCCAGCAACTTGGCGGCTGGGGCAGGAGAATTCAAAATTCAAGGCCAGCTTCAGCAATTTAGCGAGGTCCTAAGCAACTTAGTGAGACCCTATCTCAAAAATTAAAACAAATAATAAGGGCTGGGGATGTAGCTCAGTGGTAGAGTATCCTGGGCTTAATCCCATTACCACCCGCTCCCAAAAGAGCAAGGTTTCCTTTATCAAAAGGTAATCATACAAAAAGATTTTTTAGCAAGTTTTATCAAGCAAAATCTTCATGCTTTGGAATTTAAAATACAACTTTCCCATAGCATCTGGTACATTTATCTCGGAAACAGAAAATACTGGAATTCCTCCAATTCAATTCTTCTCACAGGACAATCAATTTTCAAAAAGTGCACTATGATCCTTCCACTGAAGTCTTTATGTAAGGAAATGGGGGGCAGAGGGGACAGGGTCAAGACCAGTCTGAGCAACTCAATGAGACCCTGTCTAAAAATAAAAACACCAAAAGGCCTCAGAATGCAGCTCAGTGCTTAAGCACCCATGGGCTCAATCCCCAATATTAGAAAACAAACAAATCCCTGCCTTTATTACTCTCTAAATTAGTATTAATTAATCCCTACCCTTCGAAAATGCAAAATAAAAAGAGCACTACAGGAATCCAGCACAGTAAGCCTGCTGAACTCATGAGACTGCTCTTCAGCAAATTACATACTTATAAACACTTTTCACAGTTTTTTAAGTTACTGTAAAAAATATCCAGAAGCATTTGGCTATCATTAATAAACTCACAAATGAAGAACAGGATACAAAAAAAAGATAAATGCTTCTCCTAGAACAACAAAACAATTTAAGGAGAGAATGAAAATATTAAAAATATCCAAATTTTAGTATTACGGTTATAAATATCACAAAAAAAAATCATTTCTGAAAATGTCTACAGACGAAAATTATTTCATTAAATAGGCCATTTTAAAAGTTTTGATATTACTTTAAGTTTTATATCCTTTAAAAGATTTTTCACAAAAACAAACAGTAACATATGTTCTCCATACCTTCTGAACTCCTGACAAATCTTTCTTCAATCCAGTGACAGTTTGATATAGAATCTTACAACCAAAAGGAATTAAAAAAAAGGAATCAACATAAAACTAGACAGTGATATATATATATATACATACACACACACACACACACACACACACACACACATATTGCCCTACTAAACACCATGGACTAAATGGTATCTTTTGTGATAATAAAAAAGTACTTAAAATTTACCTCATAGCAACACATAAAGTTTATTACATGAGTAACATGGGTAATATTCTTATCCACCAGGTATCTCAAGCCCAGAGGTCAAATCCAACCAGTTATCTGGTAGTTGTGAGAGATAAATATTTGCAATCAACCTGACAACAGCAAATACTAACTTTGATTTGAACCCCATTAAGTGAAATGTTATCTTTTCCCCTCAATTCCATTCTTCTTTCATTAGTAGATCTATAGTAAAAAAAAGCTGGATTTAATTCTTATTAAAGTGTTTTTAATATCACAAATAAAAATCCGGGGACCATTTATTTTCCCTTGTTATAAAAAGACCTACATATATTTTGCTTCTTAGCTGGCAAAACTTAAAATATTTACTATTTTGATTCTTTAGTAAAAAAATTTTTCTAAAATATGTTAAGGAAATATATATGTTAATGATCTAATAACCTTTCATAGCCTAGACTTCTATATGATTCTTTTTTTTCTAATTATAATCTGTTGGACTCATTTAAAAGTGTCACTCCCTCTCAAATATCAATCAAATTCCCTTTATATCCAATATGTAGAGAAGACATGTTCAAAAACATTCAAGATTAGAGGAACTCAATCTGTTTGGGATAGTCCCCTTCTTCTTTAGACCTGCTTTAGACCTACTTGCTATATACAAACCACACTGCTCACATTGTCCTGTTGAGCGTTCATGGCCATGTCCTCTTCCTTCAGCTTCATCATTATATCCATATCCCTCTCATAATTTTTTACTTCATTCAAGGTTCTAGGAATATATGCTCGCTTGAACACCTAAGAGAGGAGATAAGCAAAATAGAAACTATTATTCATATACTTTTCACATTCACTCAGCATCCTTATCACCATCAAGTCATGGAGGAATCTATTCTCAGACATGCTGTCTAAAAACACTGGTGTTGGGCTGGGGATGTGGCTCAAGCGGTAAAGCACTCGCCTGGCATGCGTGCGGCCCGGGTTCGATCTTCAGCACCACATACAAAGATGTTGTGTCCGTCAAAAACTAAAAAAATAAATATTAAAATTCTCTCTCTTAAAAAAAAAAAAAAACCCACTGGTGTTGCATCTGCCATGTGATGTGCCAAAATTTGTTACTAATGAAAAAACACTACAGTTTGCATATGATTTATCTTAAGGAAGAATTATAGCTGATTCAAGGTTATCCTTCAAATAACATTTCTCTTGTTGCATCCCAAACAGCTCTTCTGAGTAGGAAGGAAAGGGATGAACTACAGTTAGAAGCACTACCTGGCTGTGCCTTACAAAGGAACATGTTCTTACATGGAAGATCACCTACCCAGCTTCTACAGTGAAAACAGGTTTAGAACTGCTGAAGAGAGGGTACCTCATATTCAACTATCACATTAAGACCCGCAAGAATTAGGCCTCAGGATGTGACACAAGTGGGAATTCCTTTAGCCAATGCTCTAGCCTCATTCACCACCAAAAATGTCATGAAGGGGCCTCATGAAAGCAATAAATATAGAGAAGTCTTCAGCTCAAGGTTCAACAACTCCTGAAAGTCCACACTTGATAAAGGCCTTAGACCTGTACGGAATGCCCTCTTTTTCAGAGAGGCTTTGTGAAGGAACCATCTGCCTACAGTTAAACATCATACTTCCTAACACCCACTGGCGAGATGGTGAGATGCCATGTGTTCAGACATGGGTAAGGCTTTACAGGAGCTGCCATGCACACTCAAGACTGACTGGGGTCTGGTTTCTCTGGTAGAAGAGATCTTCCTCTACCACCATGCACAATGCGTACTCCCTGGAGGAAGTCAAATAATCTGGCCTTTCAAAGAGAATTCTTTTCCTTTTCTGACTAATTAAAGCATTCATATAACCTACTCTGCAGTCTGCTGGAGGCTTCCAGGAATGACTTACTTTCTTCATGGAGAAGTTGTCTCATCAGTCTCACATGACAGTTAGGTTAATTTTTCCAGCCTTCTGAACACCAACTGTTAACTGCCTGCCTCGCATTGTTCTTGATTGTGTGCTAATACATACCTTATTGTTAAAGCTACCTTTAATCTTCAGGTTTAGCTTACTATGTGGGGAGGCCAGAAAACACTGCACTATTTATCTGAAAGGATGGATAGCTTTCATGGGTGTACCAACTTTGTATGCCTCTTCAAGGACAGTAAAATGAGTTCTCATTTCAATTCTGATCTGATTTTTATTGCTGTCCAAGACAACACGAAAAACAATGCAGGGATTTTGCCTTGATTTGTGGCTTGGATGCTCACACTTTTCTATGAGACTTTAAGTCATCCTGAGGAGAGGCCAGCTGTTAGGACAAGTTTCTATGATTGGGTGAATGGAATTAAAATCTGCTCTATTGTTCCCAGAGGATGTCACTTTATAATACCCAGCATGTAGAGTAGAAAATGTTCACAGGGCTTTACAAAAAGCCATGTGTCCTGACACCAATCATGACTGGAGCCAGCAGTGAACCATAATTGGTTTAGAAATCAGAAATACTGTACTGTAGTTTTAATTGCATGTTTCTGATATCTCATAATATCGGGCATGTATTGTTTTGTTTGCCACCTATGTATTCTCTTTGAAAAAACATTTGCTTTTTTTTGGGGGGGGGCCTATTTTTAATGAGTGTTGGTGAAGTGATTTTCATTAACAAATAGAGAAGTATAACAAAAGAAAAAAATATCCTGACTTCCTAGACTAAAATAATTTTTATCATAAATATTTAAAATTTATAGTATTTATGAAATTAATATTTAAGTCACTTAAAAATTTATATTTGCAAACTAAAAACAGACTTTTACTTCAAAAAGTTTTCTCCACCTAAGACAACGAGCTAATAACATAGGTTGTCAAGTGGAACAATATAATGTAATATAAATTATAAGACTCAGTTCAGCTGAATTATGTGCCATGTATCTATTAAAACCATGTTTATTCCTGGGTTCAATACCCAGAACAACAACAAAAGAGTGGACACTAAAATCAAGTTCATGATTGGCCAGGCTTTAATCTCAGAGAGTTGAGAGGATGAGGCAGGAGGATCACAAGTCCAAGTTGTGATCACAAGTCCTCAATTTAGTGAGAATCTGTCTCAAAATGAATAAAAAAATCAAAAAGACTGGGGATATAGCTCAATGGTAGAGCACCCTTGGGTTTAATTTCCTATTGCCACAAAAAGTAAAAAGAAAAAATCAAGTTGATTAAAAAACAAAACAAAATACATATGCCTCCTACAAAAACAAACAAACAAACAAAAAAAAAACCCTCAAAATACAAGAATTTCCTAATGCTATTAACATATAATGAGTCCTACCTCTTCATCCACATGATCTTGGTTAGACCTTTCTTCCTTGGTCCTTTGAGATGCTACTTCCATGGCCTTTGAAAGAAAACAAAAATAATTTTTCTTTAGTTCAACCTAGAGACAATGCATCCATTTCTATGGGGGATTTGTTTTTGTGTTTGGTGGTGTTGAAGATTAAACTTAGGGGTGCTCAGAGTTGGGAGCCACATTCCCAGCTCTTCTTAAAAAGTTTTTAGAGCTAGGGTCTCAATAAATTACCAAGGCTGCCTTCAAACTTGTCATCCTTCTGCTTTAGCCTCTCAAGTCACTGGCATTACAGCTGTGCACTACCAAGTTTGGCTATTTCCGATTTGGTAAAAACTTGTTCTGATCTTTATAGGTGTTACCTGTCCACAGTTATCAAAGTGCTTAGTGACCTAATGGTGCAGGCTCTCTCTCTACCACAGACACTAAAAAAGTTGTCATCAACCCTCAAAGAAACAGAATATACTCTCCTAGCTTTAGAGAATCCCTAAATCCTCTTCTTCAAAAGTAATACTAATGGGGGGTGGGGTTGTAGCTTGGGTGTAGTGCACTTGTTTAGCATGCATGAAGCCTCAGGCTACATCCCCAGCACTGCAAAAAAACAAAAGCAAAAGGACTACTACTTGTAATAATTTTTGAGTAGCAAAAATATTTACTACAGGAAAACTGAAACCTAAAGAATGAAAGAACCAGCTGGGTACGGTGGCAGGCTACTCAGGAGGCAAGGCAGGAGAGTATCTTGAGTCCAGTAGCAAGGCCAGAATGGGTAACACAGCCCCCCTCCCGCAAAAAAAAAAAAGAAAAGAAAAAAGGAATCATTCCTTAGTTCTGGAGAAGTCTGTCATACAAGAAAGCTGCAATATGGCTCAAAATGATGCTGTAGTATAGCCACCAAAGAAAGCTCTTTGAGCAAACAACTGCTGAAACTAAGGTGATAAAGATGCTATAAGGTTCTTGGCTTATAAAACTAAAGATCTATTCTCAGATTCTCACCATGGCAGTATGATTTTCTTTTCTTTTCTTTTTTTTTTTTTTTTGAGTACAGACACTAAAATCAGTATTGAATTAAAGAATTTAAGAATAAAAATGTGATAAGTTATTTATTCAATTAACATATGTGGTCACCTACTGTGTGTCATGTACCGATCTGGTGCTGGAAATACACAAATAAAACTCCTGTACCTTAAGAGTTTATAATCTAGTAGAGGGTGAAAGAATTAAAAAGAAAAAAATTAGATTAGGAAGAAGTAAAGCAGTGACTACTTCTATTACAGGCACATAATATGAAAATATACCTATGAAACAATGATTTCTACTGAATTTCTGCACCAGAAAGCATCCTGAACTAGGCAGAACAAGGTGAGCAAAGGGAACAATGAGAAGGCACCCTGGGGAAGAGGAGGATGTGAGAAAGTAGGATCAAACCTGAAAACCTGTGTAGGGAAGTAGGATCAAACCTGAAAACCTGTGTAGGGATATATGTGCCATGTATTCAAAATCCTGTGATTCAATGTAACAAAAATAAAAACCAACTGGATCACATCAAAATTAAAAACTCCTGTGTATCGAAGGATGCAATTAACTGAAAAGGCAACCCATGGAATGGGAAAAATATCTGCAAATACCAGAATGTAAAACACCACCTTTACAACTCACCAGCAAAAAATCAAACCCATTTAAAAGTGGGCAAAGAACTTGAATAGACATTTTTCCAAAGAAGATAAACAAATGGGCAACAAACATATGAAAAGATGTGCAACATCACTAATCATTAGGGAAATGTAATCCAAAACAATCCTGAGATGCCATTTCACATCCATTTGGATAGCTACTACCAAAAAAGTAAAAAAATAATAAGTGTTGGTGAGGATGTAGAGAAACTGGGACCTGTACACTCTTGGTGGAAAGGCAAAACAGTACCGTTGCTACAGTAAAAAAGTATGGTTGTTCCCTGAAAACTTAAAAATAAAATTATCATAAAATCTAGAAATTCTACTTGTGGCTATGCGTACACAAGAATGAAAAGTACAGTCTTTTGTGTGTGTGTCTTCCAGGGACTGAACTCAGGGGCACTTGACCACTGAGCCACATCCCCAGCCCTACTTTGTATTTTACTTAGAAACAGGGTCTCACTGAGTTGCTTAGTGCCTTGCTTTTGCTGAGGCTAGCTTTGAACTCACAATCCTCCTGCTTCAGCCTTCTCAGCCCCTGGCATTACAGGCGTGAGTCACCAGACCTGGGAAAAAGCAGGGTCTTGAAGACATATTTGTATACTCATGTTCACAGCAGCATATTCACAAATAGCCAAAAGGTGGAAGCAACTCAAGACAGATGAATAGATATACAAAATTTGATGTACCTTCACAGGGAAAGAAATCCTGTCATATGCTACAACATGGATGAATCTGAAGGACACTATGCTAAGTTAAATAAACTAGTCACAGGAAGACAAGCATCTTATGATTTTACAAAAGCAGCCAAAAGTCACAAGACAAGAAGCAGAATGGTGGCTGCTAGAAGAAGGAGAATTGTTTGTGGATAAAAAAGTTCTGAAGATGGATGGCAACATCTGCACAATGATATATATGTATGCAGTTAATGCCACTGAAATCTACACTTAAAAGTGGCTAAAATAGTAAACTTTATGTGTACCTTATTACAATTTTAAATAATTCTAAGATTCAGAAAGGTCTTTCAGAAATAATGGAAAAGTATCAATGACAAAAAACCTAACAGGTTTCTTACTAACTACTCAAGAAGGCTGATAATCTATGTAATCCTGTCAGACAATTAGAGTCAAGAAACTTGAATTTACCATTGGGTGTTTTGCTATGTTTTTAATTCCCAATCTGGGAAGTCAGGAGGCCGTCAAAATGAATAAATTATACTTAGTAATCCAAGTTCCTCAGAAGTGTCATACAAATGTAAATTACTACTGCTATTTTCAACTTTTCCCCCTTCTCACCCCAGTTTACCTTTGAGAGATAATCATCCATATTCTCAGGTGTAATGGAAGGGTCTGTGATAAATTCAAAGAGCTCCCGCACAGTCATGATAGCAACGGCATGCTTCAAAAAGAAATCTGTTGGAAGGAAAAATGTTAATGATAGACATATAAGGGAAGTTATCAAACCCAACTACTGTATAGAGAAACAAGGATAAAAAAAACCTACTGTCTCTCAGCAAATGGTTTACATATCACTGCAATGAACAAGATTTTATGCCACCAGTTCAAGTACAAAACATACACACACACACACACACACACAAATTACCCTTTCTACTCACCATTGACATTGGCACAGTCTTTCCTCAAGAACTCCAAGGCATGTGGGTGGTCATGCTCCACAGACTGAGAAACATCAATGATGTACACATCTCCACCATGGTACCTTGTGGGCCAGAGATACAGCAGCTCTGGGGTACTACTACTTAACTATTTTCTGTTTTAATAATTCTGTTCTTGGGGCTGGGGCTGGGGCTCAGTGGTAGAGCACGTGCCTGATATGTGTGAGGCACTGGGTTCAATTCTCAGCACCACGTATTAAAAAATAAAGATCTATCAGCAACTAAAAAATATTTTTTAAAAAATTCTATTCTTAAGAGTAAGGGAAATCACTCATAAAATAATCAAGATAGATAAGAAGGGGCTTGAGTAACGAGAGAGAAAAACAGAAAATTTCCAAAGCCCATTAACTCTAAAATGATCTGGTTCTGTGACTAAGGCCACTGAAGGCAGGACAACATGGTAACTGTTACCACGTGAAAGCCAACTTTACAACTTTATAATTCAGTATGACTTCTGGGATTGGGCTTTGTCTATTGTTTCAAAGAACATGAAATGACTTTGGCGGGGCGGGGGGGTGGTCCTAAGAGACAAAACATACTCACAGCATGTTAAATTCACTGAGATCTGCATGGACAAGTCTGGCATCCTGATACATTCTTCTCATGTATTGAATAACCTGCAGATACAACTCCCGAGCCTTAGATTCTGATAACTGGACATTTTTCAAGAGTGGTGCAGGCCTCAGATAAAAATAAAATGAACAAAGATAAATGACCAAGACTAAGATATCCTGCTTCACATTACACTGATACTTCTCTACAACTCATCATGTGAATTGTACATGGGACAGTTAGTCTCACTACAAATATTCCACTCCAAAGATACTTTTCCCATGCACTGAATAAAACATCCCTCAAAAACAAGTTAACTTTGTTCTTCTGAAGCATCTTCAGACTTCAAAAGGTAAGCTGGTAACACATATGCCTAACACAGTGAAAAGGATTCAGGAAAGAACTATTCAAATGGAAAATATTCATATTCTGTATAATTTAAAGCATTTTTAAAAATACAGTTCTGGGTATAAAATTCTAAGGCCTTCTGTATACTTACATATCGTCTTTACCAATGAAACCCATGACAAGAACATGACTTCTTAGCATTATTGGTTCTGGACATGGTATCTCTGCTGTATTTAACCTGTGACATTGTAACAAGAAAAATGTAAACTGAAAAGGCATCTAAACAAACTACAACAGCTATAGTCTACAATATCAATACTGCTGTTGGGAAATAACATCCAGACCTCAGAATTGTATTTCATAAACTCTAAGACAGCAATGATTTTAAGTAGCACCATTATGTACCACCAAGAACAACAAAACTCTGACAACTAAATGATTATATCCTATAGACTTAGAATTGATGAAATATATTAGAGAAGTCTATATTTGTCTTTTTAATTGATCAGCCGTAAAATGTTTAATACAGGGCTGGGGTTGTGGCTCAGTGAAAGAGTACTAGCCTAGCACAAGTGAAACACTGGGTTCAAATCTCAGCACATTTAAAAAAAAAAATGAAATAAAGACATTGTGTCCACCTACAACTAAAAATTAAAGATTTAAAAAATGTTTAATATAAATCATTAAATTCTCACCTAAGAGCTAGTTGAACACAAGAAGATCACAGGACTTTCAAAAACAAATAGTACATGTTTAAATTTTCCAATGTATAATACCTTTATATAGCATATAAAAAGTTAAAAGACATTGGAAAAGAAAGAGGGGGGAAATTTTTCAAAATTTGCCTCAGTGGTCCCAAAATGGATTGTTACCTAGTGATTTCAGTTATGTGCTATTTCTTTATCTTCATTAATGCAAACAAAGAATATAAAAGCTGGGCAAGATGGCACATACCTATATCCCAGCTACCTGGAAACTGAGGAATAGGACTACTTTAACTAGGAGACAGATCACCTTGGGCTAAATAGTGAGAACTTGTCTCAAAAACAAACCAAAAAAATAAAGACTATGTAAATGTGTCCAAAATTGGAACAAAATCAAAAAAGGAAATAGATACATAGTTGAGAACTTCACAAGATTTGTTAAAACACCAATAACTTATTAAGGAGAACACATTATCATCACCAACTATGTCACTTCCCTGTTTAAAATCCTGTAACAACTATTTTGTCTTCCTTTGTACAAATTCTAATTGCTTTCATATAGTTTACAAGGCTCTTCAAGCAGGGTGTGGTGGCGCATGCCTATAATCCCAGTGGCTCAGGAGGCTGAGGCAGAAGGATCTCAAGGCTCTTCAAATGATTAGCTTTGATAAATGAATATGAACTGTGGTAGAATGCTTCTTCAACCCATTCTTAGAATACACAACAGGTAATTGCTATTTGTCCAGAAATCTGTTTCTTTTGCTTTGGGGAGAACCACACTGAGACCTGCTGGCAGAAAGGCTGACACACACATCCCAGTTACCTGATTAAGTTCCTCATTTCTTTTTCTGCCCATGTTTTCACCATTTTCCTAGGGTTTCCTTTACAATAGCCACGACGAAATCTTGAGGAAAAAAACTATTGGTTATTTCAATCATTCCATTATTATGTTTCAATATTTTAAAAACCAGAAATTAAAGAAACTGGGGAAAATAAATTTAAGCTCACCTGAATTCCCCGCTTACATACTTATCCCGATCTTTAAACACCAAGATAGAAGTTTTATAAATCTTGATTGCTCTGCTTTCCCCATTTATTGTGCTAGCATGGTATACATTGGCCTATTTAAAGTCAAAAACAAAAACAAAAAAGTGTTAAATAACTACTGTGTTTCACTTTTCCAATCTATTTGACTCTAACCTCACAAGTCAAGTGAAATAACATGCACAAGAAAGATGTGAATTAAAACATGAAACATCATAAATCTCCTAGATACAGTGACATACCACATTAAAAATTTAGTCAACACCAGGCTGCATATGCCTCAGTGGTCCCAAAATGGATTGTTACCTAGTGATGTCATGGCTGTCTTAGTTTTATACCGTACACTCTACAAAGTTCTCACACCACCACATTTCTCAGAATATATCCCACTGTTAAGTGGCTAATAACTATGTACACAGTAAAATCCAATTTAAATATATGTGAGAAATTATTTCACAATTTTAAGTCTCAAGTATGTGAAAAATATTAAGAGATATTTTTGCAACTAGTAATTCCCACACAATGAGTTGCTAATTGAAAAACACCATGTTTATCTTTTTTGATGTACATATATAAAGAAAATAATGAGAACGAGTAACTCATTGAAATGAGACTATAAGCCCCTATCTCTATTAGCAATTTATTGGGGCTGGGTAGGTAACCAGGGATTGAACCCAGAGGCATTTAATCACTAAACCACATCCCCAGCCTTTTTTATTTTTTATTTTGAGATAGGTTCTTACTAAGTTGCTTAGTGCCTAGCCAAGTGGCTGAGGCTGGCTTTGAACTTGTAATCCTCCAGCCTCCCCTTCTCAAGCACCTAGGATTATAGGCATGTACCACCACACCCAGTTCCTATTAGCAATTTTTAAATTAAGACTCAGGATATCACAATAATATGATCATCTAAACTGCTGGGCACAACTAGATTGAAAGATAAAATATAGCAATTATAGTGAGAAAAGAGTTTCATATACAATTTCCTTTTTAGCCATAACTACTAATAAAGCCAGTTTCAGAAACATTTATATTAAACTATCCTAACCCTTTTTTCTTTCTTTTTCCCCACCAGTGTTTTGTGTTCAAATCCAGGGCCTTCTACAAGCTAGGCATGCACTCTACCACTGAGTTACACCTCCAGCCCCCTTTTCCTTTCTTTTTAAAGGCACAATTCACATATTAAGTGCCAAAGTTTCATTGTTATTTGAAATAAGAAAACTAACATGAAAATATTCAGTGATCCAAAGAAAAGCTCACTTCTTTTCCTGTGCTAATGCAGCCATTTATCTCTGATATGATTCCTCTAGTCAACATCTTGAATAAAATCATTCTTGTTCTGGGATCCAAAACCTAAAAAGAAATGCAAAAAAACACAAAATCTAGAAAGATGGTTCCAAATCTTCCTCATTAACACATGTGAGAATAAACAGAAGAGCCAGGTTAT
Organism: Marmota marmota marmota; assembly: GCF_001458135.2. Lineage (NCBI taxonomy): Eukaryota > Metazoa > Chordata > Mammalia > Rodentia > Sciuridae > Marmota > Marmota marmota. The sequence continues at coordinate 4,220,826 of NW_025999913.1, read as the reverse complement.
CCTGACTAACTAAGTAAAGGAGAGTCACTATCATGGGATTTTAATTCACTTTGATTTTTAGTCATTTATATATGAAAAGTGAGGTGACAGCAAAACAAACCAGAGGCAGCTAACCAAGAAGTCCATCAAGTCATGGAAACCAAAGCCAACAAGTCTGAGAGGAAAAAATGTGGACTCTAGACCAACATTAGCTAAGAGAAATGCAATGCAAATCACCTAATTTAAAATTTTCTAGTCACTACACATTAAAAGTAAAAAGGTGAAATTATTTTAATACATCTTATTTAACCCAATATTATCTAAAACACTACCATTTAAATATGTAATCAATATAAAAAGTCATTAAGATATTTAATATTCTTTTTCTTACAATAAGACTTCAAAATCCAGTATACATTGGAAGACAACTTTAAACCAGGGGGAGTGCTCACTTCATAGCACATATACTAAACCAGGGGTCAGCATCCTAGGCCCTATGGGCCAAATCTTGTCTAAAGCTTGTTTTTCTACAGCCTGAAAGCTAAAAATGGTCTTTACATTTTTAAGCGCTGCTTTTAAAGGCAATTCAATATACACTATAAGTGACCTGCGCTGCCTACAGTATTTACTGGCCCTTTAAGAGTCTGAAGACCCCTGCAGACTGTGTAAATCAGGGTAAAGGTCTCCTTCAGAGTCAGAACAGTCAGTCTTGTTGAAAACGAATTTTAAAGTCCTCTTAAACAAACAGACGGTAAGGAATTTACAGCCTGTTTTTGTCCATCTATGACACTGATGCAGCCCAATATGTTTATACAGTGTCAAGGGACACCAGCAAAGGGTCCTTATGGCTCAAACAGATCTTTCAGTGCCAGAGAGAGAGTATAAACTGGCCAAACGTCACTAACTACGTCTAAGGGTCTAAACTTTAATGAGGCGACTGGGGTCACACCAGAAACTTAAGGTTAATATAAAAAACACAACCTTGGAAGACTATAGGACTAAATGCAACCATTATAACCGACAGAAGAGTGACAGGGAAGAAGTGAAGAGCACTAATTTCCATTCTTTCTCTATTGCACAGGTAAAGATGAAAAGGGAAAAACTGGCTGTATATAGGAATCTAAATGAGACCTGCAAAATTAGTAGGTAGACAAGGGACACAGGAAGGAAGGAGCAACACACCAAATGGCTCATGAAACAAAAAAAATAAATAAATAAGAAAAAAGAAATTAAGACTCAAGCTATATACTCCACCATTCAAAATTAATTTTGAAAGAAAAAAAGCAAAAGATTTTCTAAGTTATTTTACAGTCTTTGAAAATTAAGCCTGCCTTACCTCTCTGAGCTGGACCATACTTTGTTTTTAAATACAAACACAAATCACACATAATAAACCAGAGGTCAATGAAGACCCTGTTCCCTCCCAATGGTGGAATTATTTGATTGCACAAATGGTTCTGGATCTCAGAATCATCAGGAGAGGTGCTACTCTCCTGGGGGTTGATGTGCATGATGGGAGGGGGTGCATATGTCTTAAACCAAGCCTGGAGGGCAAAGAGACTTCCATTCTAAAATCTATTTGTGTATGGATGGAGAGGGGCGGGAAGGTGGTAATAATAGCAATGTTTTGGTCCTTTTTGTTTTGTTTTTTTTTTAAAGAGAGAGAGAGAGAATTTTAATATTTATTTTTTAGTTCTCGGCGGACACAACATCTTTGTTTGTATGTGGTGCTGAGGATTGAACCCGGGCTGCACGCATGCCAGGTGAGCGCACTACCGCTTGAGCCACATCCCCAGCCCGTTTTGGTCCTTTTTATCACTTATTTCTTATTGAAAGCATAGGCCAATACTAACATGCAATCATATCCCTCTGCATATGGGAAAGCTAGAGGTTAATTTTCCTCCCTTCTTGCAAAGAAAGAATAACACACACATAATTTCTAATCAAAGAAAAAGATTTTTAATGAGAATTTGAAAGCATTACCTCTCTTTCTTTCTCCACACAAGCACAGTTGCACTCACACACACACATATGCCCCTAGCTCTGTGGCAGATAATCAACCTATTTGCTAGGAAAAGTTCATAAAATTCCTATACATAGATAACTAGAGTCTGACAATTCATTTCTAAGAAGGGGAAAATATCACATGGTGGCTTCACAAGGCCACAGCAGGATGACTCTAATGGTCCTATTGTAAAGCGAAATGTCAATCTCAAAACTATAGAGAGTAATTTTAGGTAACATTAGTATTAAGCAAGAAGGATGAAAGCAAACTATAATTCAAAGAGGAAAGAAAGGCTTTTTAAAAAAGAGCTTGCAACACATTTAAATTATACCTGTTCTACAGTTGCTCTGTCTGCTTTATCTTTGATGCGATACCTATGGAAAACAAAAAAGAACAGTTGATACACTCAAAATTCTGTGAAAGAAGCCAAAATAAAGATTTTAAATGTATGTACATCATTTTGTGAAAATTCTTAAGTTTTTCTCATAAGAGATTTTAGGTAAATTTCATTGCAGATTCTTCACTCAGAGAAACTTCCTTTATTTTCCTAAATGTGGGATTCAATACTCAAGGGCAGTACATATGCAGTATGAAAAAGAATCCCCGTGATACAGAAGCATGAAATAAAAGAGCAGTTGGATTAAGATATAAAGTGACAAAACACAGAGTACACTATCTTTCAAATTCTGAATTAGAACAGTACAGAATTAAGTCTTTTATTTATAAGGTTTTCTCTTTAGAGACATCTTTTTACAAAGCCACAAGATCTTTCCATTTCAAGATAGTCTTCAAATGCAGACTGATTTTGTTTCAACTCATATATTAAATAACTCAGCCAAGAACACTAACCCACACTAATAAAGATTCAAACAGAGTCATGATGGTAAAATAATAGGTTAAAACTACAGTGGCTCTCAAAAAAGCTGAGACCTTTTGGTTAAAGCAATACATCACAGGAAAATGGGGTTTTAAGTTCAATTCTAACATTGCTAGTTGTAACAGATCAGTTATTTCCCATAACAGTGATCGTATTAGAGTTATCAACAGAGATAGAGCTTAAACAATTAATTGACTTTGAGAACAAAAGTGCAAACCATAATAGTTCTCAATTATATCATGATTTTGTTTTTAATCTTCCCTTGGATTTTTAAAATTACTTCATGGAAGGAAACAATTTTCAATAAATTCTAAAAAGGGAACATTTTTACACATTTATTCTCAAACTGTTATCCTCAAGAGAGTACATTTGTGAATTTCACAAGATTACAGATTTACCATGTATTTCTTAAGACTCACTTGATATTTTCAATTTACAAAGGTATAGGCTACCCTTATTTATGCCAAAGATAAAAAAGGATATAATTTAATATCCTTTGCAAAATAATTATTTTACTTAATCTGGAATCTCTCCCTATCACCCGTATTTTATAATTAAAATACTACTTACATATCTGCTTCCTTTTGTCTAGATTTTTCGGTGACTTTATTTATGACAGAATCAGTAACATTTAGCTTATCTAAAAATACAAAAAAGCCATAATGTAAACAATATGTAAGAGGAAAAGACATTAATCAGAGAATCTCTGAATAAGAGATTTCTTTTCCTTCTCTTCTGTTTTCTAAATATTTTATTATAGTTAGGATCTTAGATCTACACAATGAAAAAAAAATGTAATGTCTTTAAACAACATTACATTTAATGTTAAAATTTTAAAGACTTCGAGAATATATAATGTCTTCAAAAGTAAACTATTTCTTGTATAATAAGCATTGTCACTTTTATCACAATAGCTATAGTTTTTGAGACAGAATTCTATAGAATTCTAAATATAGAAATACTTCAAAAATATTGTATCTGCATATTAAATTCCAGACATTTGTTAATATTTTTACATATTATAGATAATATAACTGCCACAATTCCAAGTTTAATTCTAAAAAACTTTTTCTCCTCCCTCAGCCTCCCGAGCCTCTGGGATTACAGGCATGCAAAACTACGCCCCAGAAAGTTATAGGTTCTTGATGGTGATGAGGATCCTTTAATATTCATATTCATTGATTCAGCATTTATTGAATTTATAGGAGAGATACCATGTTATATGTTTTTAAAGAGTCAAGGATCTACAAGAGGAGAAAGATGCTGGGTTTGGTGGCGCATGTCCGTAATCCCAGCCATTCAGCAGGTAAGACAAGAGGTTCGAAAGTTTGAGGCCAGACTAAACAACTTACTGAGACTCTGTCTCAAAAATAAAATAAAAAATAGCCCGGGATGTAGCTCAGAGGTAGGGCAACCCTGGGTTTAATCCCCAGCAACCAATCCCCTAAGCACACAAAGAAGTGGTAGTTCAAATCAGCATTGATTCCTTGCATTCACCAACTTAATAATTAACTCTTTCATAAAAACTGTAGTAAAACAAAATGGTATTTTCAATATGCTACTATGAGATGATCCTACTACAAAGTCTAACACAGAACACACAAGAACTTCATATTCCCACAACGAAACTAAAAAAGTAGAAAGTCATGACTTCAAATCACTAACATGTTTTGATTTTAAGTAGTGTTATTGAATTAGCAACACTTGAATATGTTCATTTCAATAAGACTGCATAATACTTTATGAATTTCCTCACAGTCCAGTAAGGTAAGGTATTTTATTAACTCACCTAGATTAATTTTATTTTCAAATTTCCGTAAGACTTTGTCAGCTGGAGTAGACATTCTGGCTGAACTGTAGTTGGAAATCTGTCGATTTGCCTATAATAAAGAAATGTAGAGTCTAGGACACAAGTTGAAAATACAAACCTAAGATTCATCATCACATGCTTTTTTCCTTTGTTCATAGTTGGCTATTAGACCATTAATAAGGAAATACATTTAGGAAAAGAAAATGTAACCCTTGGGGCCACCACAGATTAATGTGGAACAGGACCCAATGGCCCCATGAGTGCTCCATAAAACTTAGTGATGTAACAGGGTTTACAACAATATTATGTCTTGGCTTGGGGAAATCTCAGGACTAATTTACCTGCTACAGAAGCATCTCCTAGCAACACTCCCCACAGAAAGCCAAAGAAAATGGAGAATATCATGCTAACTGAAATAAGCCAAACACATAAAGCCAAGGACCATACACTTTGGCTTATATGTGCAGACAGAAAAAAGCGAATGAGGGGAAGGTGGGAGTTTCTCCCGAAAATAAAGGGAGACCAGTAGACTAGAAAAAGAGGGAGAGGGGAGGGAAAAAGGAAGTACTGTGAAGAAACTGACCAAATTAGACTGTTATATTGTGTGCTTGTCCAAATATGTAACAACACATCCTACTACTATATTTAATTATAATGCACTAATAAAAAGTAAAGTACATAATTATAGGGAGGAAATAATTTTAAAAAGAATTAAAAATTTAAAAAAATATCAATCAAATCTGCTCAAGACTTTTTTCAATACTGGAGATTGAATCCAGAATAGCTCTACCACTGAGTACATCCCCAACTCTTTTTGAATTTAATTGTGGGGCTGGGGATATAGCTCAATTGGTAGAGGGCCTGCCTCACATTCACAAGGCCCTGGGTTTAATCCCCAGCGTGCGCGCGGGCGCTCACACACACACACACAAAATCTGAATTTAATTGTGAGACAGGATCTCACTAAGTTGCCCAGGCTGGCCTTGAATCTGTAATCCTGCTTCAGCCTCCTGAACCACTGGGATTATGAGCAAGTGCCCCTAAGATCAGTTTAAAACTATTTAAAAAAAAAAAAAAGACATTTGAAATAGGTCAAGTTACTGCCTAGAACAAAGTCCACATAATCTTGTTATTTATATCACTATAATGTATTCTTCATGATTATAAATAGTTAATTAAAATGAATGTTTCTAACTTGACCGGTTGGTTTGCAGGTTTAAAACTTGAGAATGTACATTTATCCACAAACTGTTTCTAAGAATTTCATTTTGGGCCTGATATCTCTTTTTATTTTTTTAAATTATGTTTTATTTTAAAACAGGATCTTGCTAAATTGCTGAGGCTGGCCTCAAACTTGTGATCCTCCTGCTTAAGCCTCCGGAGTCCCTGGGATTATAGGAGTGTGCCGCCACACGCAGCCCTAGGCCCAATATATTAAGAGAGGGGAAAAAACAATTACAAGGCTTGGCTTGACTGGTGCTGCACACAAACTTCACTAATGGCAAAGAGAGAGGTAGAGACAACATCTAAAACTCATAAATAAGAGAATGTAGCAAAGATAAAAAGGGCCTAATAATTACTGATTCAATAATGTTAGACGAAATGGGAGACTGGGTCGTTTCTAGCTTGATTAAAACTTAAAAAACAATTTTCTATTAAACTTTAAAAATATATTTTTTGATACTGGATATTCAGTCCAAGGACAATTTATCATTGAGTTGCACCCCCAATCCTTTTATTTTTTTAATCTATCCATCTATCTGTTTTTGAGACTAAGATGCTTAGGGCCTTGCTAAATTGCTAAGGCTAGCCTTGAACTTGCGATTCTCTTGAATCAGCCTCCAATCTCCTCACTGAGATTACAGGTGTGCCCCACCACACCCAGCTAAAAATAAATTTTAATTAAAATAATACATGTAGATACATGATAACACCGTAATACATGGCAGAAAACATAAGTAAAACTTTATTTATTTTTGCAGTGCTAGGGATTGAACTGAGGGGCCTCATGCATATTAGGCACTACACTGAGTGACACCCCTAGGAAAAATAGATAAAATTCTAATTGCTATAATCCCAGCAAATAAAGACAACCGTTTACATTTAAGCATTTACACTTCAAATCTTTTTTTTTAGCTTTCTTTTTTTAACTTATTTATTAATGTAATTTTTAATTTATATATGACAGCAGAATATATTACAATTCTTATTAGATTATATATAGAGCACAATTTTTCATATCTGGTTGTATACATTGTAATGATCATCACATTCCACCATCATTAATTAACCCATGCCCTCCCCTTCCCCTCCCACCCCCCTGCCTATCTAGAGTTGTCTATTCCTCCCATGCTCCCAACTCCCTATCCCACTATGAACCAGCCTCCTTATATCAAAGAAAACATTTGACATTTGGTTTTCTGGGATTGGCTAACTTCATTTAGCATTATCTTCTCTAACTACATTATCTTCTCTAACTCCATCCGTTTACCTGCAACTGCCATGATTTTATTCTCTTTTATTGCTGAGTAGTATTCCATTGTGTATATATACCACATTTTTTTTTATCCATTCATCTATTGAAGGGCATCTAGGTTGGTACCACAGTTTAGCTATTGTGAATTGTGCTGCTATAAACATTGATGTGGCTGTGTCCCTGTAGTATGCTGTTTTTAAGTCCTTTGTGTATAGACTGCTTTTTTAGCTTTCTTAAAAAAGATCGTTCGTTATAAAAAAAAAAAAGGCATCACAGTCAATGTTCAAACTGCTTAAAGACTCATCAATGAATCAATAGAAGATTACCAAGACAAGAACACAGTAAGTATAAAATTTCTTCAGTTACTTTAAAAATGAATGCAATCTGATATATGAACTATTTTAACAGCCAAAGGAATAATGTTGAGTCTTTTCCCCTTCATCTCTTTCAGTAACCTTAATACACCATTTTAATCTATGGATCTGAAAACTCCTAACATATTCATTTAGTACTTTAAAGTTGAGAAGTCAGCTCTACATGCCTCAGTAACTTGTTTTTTGCACATGTAGATCATGAATATATTTCAACCTCATTAATATAATCTTCCATTGCAATATATGTTATGGCTGCATAGTATCCCAGAGTAAACTTAATCGAGGTTGTTTCTAATGTTCCTGTCCCACAAGCAACCTTGGAGACTCTGACTTCTAAATAAGTTTGGGCACACCCCTAGAAGAACTGCTGCTCAAAACATTTGTACGCTTTTAAAGTTTTTAACATATACTAGTTAATTATACCTATTAACTGACCATCGATTATGTATTTTGTGTCTTTGTCAGTTTCATAGGTGAGAAGTTGGTATCTCTACATATTTAATCCACATTTCTTAATTTACTAAGAAGTTTGAACATTATTGCTTAATAATTACTGCCTATTCATGTGCTTTTTTATGCACATTTTTAAGCTTACAATCTTATGATACTACATATTTATTTATTTACTTATTTAAGTACTGGAGATAGAGCCCAGGGACTCACACATGCTGCAAATGCTTTACATTGAGCTATATCCCAACACTTTCTATTTTTTATTTTGGGGCAAGTTGCCTTGATCTGGAACTTAAAATCACCCAGCTCTTATGACACTTTAATAATTTAACATTTTCTGATTATGGAAATAATCCAAACTCAGGAAACTATGAGAAATATGAAAAGATACAGAATGAGAATCAATCAAGGCTGGGGCTACAGGACAATATAACTTGAAAAAACTCCTTCAGTTATTCAATTCCAGAACCACAAAAAGTCTTTTTAAAAAATACAAACAGGCTGGGGATATAGCTCAGTTGGTAAAGTGCTTGCCTCGTATGCATAAGGCCCTGAATTCAATCCCAAGCAAAACACACACACACACACACACACACACACACACGACAAACAGAAGCCAGGCATGGTATCCCATGCCTGTAATCCCAGTGACTTGGAAGACTGCAGCAGGAGGATCTTAAATTCAAAGCCAGCAGCAATAAGGTAGTGAGGCCCTAAGCAACTTAGTGAGACTCTGTCTCAAAATAAAAATAAGAAGGGCTGGGAATATGTCTCAGTTTTTAAGCATCTCTGGGTTCACTTCCTAGTTACCTGCCCCAATTAAAAAAAAAAAAAACAAAAGCAAAGTTATACAGAATCATTTAAATACCTGTGGGTTACTCCCTCCATTCCAGACACAACCCTTGGTGAGTTTTCCAACTCCATCATCCCAATCCCAATCACTGTCATCATCATAGTCCTCCTCTTCTTCCTCTTCAAATTTTATCTCACTTTCACTCTTCTTAGTCACATTGTTTTGAAAGTCTTCAAACAGAATGCCATCTTCCGCTTTGATTACCTTCAAATTTACATTTTCACTAGAAATAACAATGTTTTAGCATGTTTATAAATCCTCTACCTGGATTCACGTATGTATTTATTTATAACAGACTAAATGGGGCTGGGGATGTGGTTCAAGCGGTAGCGCGCTCGCCTGGCATGCGTGCGGCCCGGGTTCGATCCTCAGCACCACATACAAACAAAGATGTTGTGTCCGCCGAAAACTAAAAAATAAATATTAAAAAAAATTCTCTCTCTCTCTCTTTCTTTAAAAAAATAAATAAATAAATAACAGACTAAATAATGCTGATAAATCTGAAACATTCCTCACAACATATCTCCAATAAGTTCCATCTTCCCAAAACTGACTTCTCCTGTGTCTCAGTTCTTTGCAATTGCTTATTCTCCACACCCAAGTCCCACTAGGGAAGGAGTATAGCATGTGATAAACCTGCTCCTGCCTTAGTGAGATTAGAATTTACATTACCTTCTCTTTTAAATTAACTTACTCTGATCAGTGCACCAGACCTGACTATAAAATCATTCATGGAGCTGCTCCAAGATTAGAAAAAAAATCTTTCTAGCAAAATTTGGGAATAAGTCTAAAGCAGTCTTACTTTGAACTCAATACCACTTTGCAACACAAGGAGCTATATTATATTAAGACTAGTGATACACAAAGAACTTCAAATCACTCTTGTTTATGAAGGGAAAGAATGGGGACTACATGTGAGTCAAGTTGGCTGAATATAAGACAATAGAAGTAGGGACTGTCAAAAGAGAGAGTCTAGGGGTAAAAGCAGCACAACTAATAGGGTCATCTTTAGCCATGTGAGAACTCAGAACCTGTGTTATTAGATTGTTTTGGTTTTTCAAGAGAAGCCAGAAATATAGATGTTTCTGTAAAATCTTTCACGTCACATTCAATTTTTATAAAATAAAATGCATACCAAACAAAACATGTCTATAGGCCTGAAATTCAATACAGGTATTGCCAGTTTTGACCTTTCATGTAGAGAATACGGACAGAAATCATATGGACAAACTAGTAATATGCACTACTTTAAAATAGTCACACATGAATTTAAGTAAATTCAGATACCAATCCCAATTTATTAAGTAGCTATGGCTCTGACAGATCCAAATACCCATGGGCTTGGGTAGGAACAGAATCCTTCAACACCTATAATTTAGTAGAACTTCATAAATATAATCTACTAATCTATAAATTAATCCTTCAGTTATCAATAACCTAAAGAGGCATGTCAAAGTTAAACTTTGCTCCAGGGCCTCTCAACCTCAGTCAAGTAATTCTTTGCCATGACAGACTGTCTTGTACATGGCAGGATATTTAGCAGCATCAATGTCCTCTATGTACCACTTGCTATTAATGCATACCCCCACCCCCACCCATCCTTGACAGACAAAAATTTCTCTAGAGATTGCCAAAAGTCCCCTGGGAGTAGCAAAATCATCCCCAGTAAAAGAACTCCTGGTTTTATCCTCACAATACCCCATGTGGGTGGTAATTTTTATTTTTTTTAAATGGTACTGGGGATTGAACCCAAAGCTGCTCAACCACTGAGCTACATTCTCAGCCTTATTTATTAATTCTGATAAAGGGGACTGAAGCCAGGGACACTTTACCACTGACCTACATCCCCAGGGTTTTTTTGTTTGTTTTTATTTTTTTTGAGGCAGAGTCTCACTAAATTGCTGAGGGACTCACTAATCTGCTGAGTCTGGCCTTGAACTTGCCATTATCCTGCCTCCATCTCCCAAATTGCTAAAATTACAGGCGCATACAGAAGCATACAACTGTCCTTTTTATTTTCTGAGACAGAATCTTGCTGAGTTGCTGAGGATGGCCTTGAACTTGTGATCCTCCTGCCTCAGCTTCCTGAGTAGCTGGGATTATAAGCTGGTTTGGTCGATAAACTAGTGCATTCTCATTACTATCATCTATTCACCAGCAAGCTGCTTTGCTTCTTCTTCCCACTTAAATTCTTCCAAAAGGTCTTCTGTATGTTGATCTGTAATCATAAAGACTGAAAAGCCCTTCTCATTTTTTAAATTCATCCTTCCCATATCAGCTTGCTATCTATCATTTGCTCAAAGAAGTCTTCCTTATCGTTCACCCATTTTTCCTCCATACTAGTAAATCAATTCTAATATAAATAATTTGTCTAATTATTTAATACCAGTTTTCCTTGCCAGAATACAAGGTCTACATCAATTAGAATAGTGTTTACCAACACACTCCTATCACCTAACATAACACTAGATCTGACACACAGAACATAGTATAAGTTTATTTATTGAAAAATGCCTCAATTGGGGTGGGATCGTGGCTCAGTGGCAGAGCTCACAAATTCAATCCTAGCACCACATGAAAATAAATAAAGATATTGTGTCCATCTACAACTAAAAAAAAATTTTTTAATGTCCCAATTAATAATTAAAACCTACATTGTAACAAATCCTTATCATAAAAAAAGGAATCCTTTTCTTGAATTTCAAAATAACAGTTTCATTTTCCTTCTGAGTAGGAGTGATTCGTCACTGCTCCTTCCCTAGAACCCACATCCAATTTATCAATAAACCTGTCATTTCTATCTCCAAATCATATCTCTAAAACTCTAGCTCTGGTGCCCATCTTATTTGAACCTGATTTTTCAAACTGGTCTCTGTTCCATTCTTATTCCCCATGACCATATTCTACACAGCAAAATTACTTCCTTCAAATCATAAATCAAATTACATCATTCCCCTGCAAAAATCCCTCCTCTGGCCTTTTTAGAAGAGTTTCAAAGATATCTTAACTCCTCGCCATCACTTGTAAGGCTCTACATGATCTGGTCCCTTCCCGTTTCTCTATCTCAACCACTTCCACTGCCTTTCACAACCAAGAGGGATTCCACCCGTGAGACCTATGCACTTGTTCTCTCTGCCTGGAATGATATCCCCTTGTCATTTAAATGTGGACTGTAACCGTTCCCTGACCATTAATTAGTGTATTAACCTATTTCAATAACTTGTATGATACATATCATCATCTTACTGTTTACAAATGGTCTGTTCTCCTCTCTACGTCAAGTTCCATCACAGTGGACCTGGGTTTGTCTTGTTCATGACAATTTCCAGCCAAGGATAAAAACCTGGCCCACAGGAAGTGCTCAATAAATACCTGAGGATGTAGTTACAGTACAAAAACCTACGTCTGCCAGTTGCTATCCCCCATTCTGTTTTTCAGCTATGCTGACCGTCCAGGGAACCCAGTCTTTGACAAATGACTCACTGAACTCTGCCCTAAAATAAGGAAGACTCGGCGGGATGCAGAAGAAGCCGGCTGAAACACCCTATGAACTACAAGCAAGGAGAGAGCAGAATCTGAACAGAGTGGGAGTATTCTACGGCCGCTCACCTGTCGGAGGAATCGGCGTCGTCGAACTGCCCGGGGACCACCCGGCTCATCAGGAGCCGCCGGTAGTCCATGATGGAGGCACCGAGCCCTCGACACCCCCGGAGGCCTTCCGCTCTGCGCCGGGGCGGGAACGGCACAGAAACGGTTTTACCTGCGGCGAATCCAACGGCCTCTCCGCGAACCCCGTCTCGCAAACGGTTCAGAAGCCCTCGCACACACTCGGCTCCGACCACGAGGACCCAGAGCTCTGGCACCCTGGGCCAAAAGCCGACCGGGAAACCCCGCCCCCGGCGGAAGTCCGATTTCACAGGAAGTCCCGCCCCTGTGCCGTACGGAGATCCGGGAGCTCGCTAGGGACGGTGCGCTAGAGGGACAAACTGCATTGTCGGGGAAGGAGGTTGATTCCGCTTTGCGGCTTTCAGCCTGGGGCTTTTCGTTTCTTCCCGATACTTTGTGGTTATTCTCGTAGAAGGACGCTCCATTTAGCTCACAGGCTGTTTCCGTGGTAGTCCACGCTCATTCTGGAACTGAGTGGGGTCTACCCCGCGCCGAAGGCGTCGAGCGCGCCGGTGCCCTTCCCCTCCGAGAGTGGCTGGCGCCGGCGGACGTCACACAGGGACGTTCCAGCGCGCCTGGAGCCCGCTGCCTGTTTGCAGAAGCCCTCGGTGGGAAAAGGTGGACAGGGGTTCTTCCTCCCTCAGGGCCTGTGTGGGGGTAGGAAGATCGCAGTTCTTAGCGTGGGTTCCAGAAATTCTCTGGATCATGGAATTGAGCACACTTACGTGTCTCACAAAGTTTGGTGCATTGTTTTGAGGTGAAAATGAAATACGTGCTTTTAAAAAGTTTAGGTTTGTCACACGACTGAAAAATATTAAAAAGAGTTTTATAATAAGAGTTTCTTGACATATCATCTACTTTTAAACTGCTTTAGCGTGTCTGCGAAATAGCTCTCCAAACAGTTGAGTAAGTATTTTAAAAATCTAATAAAAATATGATAAGGACAGATGTGGAAGATGGAAAAAGTAGGCCTGACTTAAAAAAAAAAAGAAACTGGCAGATTGTGCAGCGACCTAGCGGGCATGAACAAAATTATGTATTTGAAAGTTACCGACTCACCAAGAAAAGAAGAGAGGCCTTTATGGGTTTTGGAATTTGGAAAACAGCAAGATAGTTTTTTCAGATCCCCCTCACCATATCGCAGGCGGTATCTATTTGTTTGGAAGACCTTAGAAGAAGTGAGGATAAAGTTGGACCTTTCACAAGTCCTATGTGACCTTCCTGGCTTACTGTTTTTATATTTTACTAAGTGATAGCATAAGTTTGAACAGAATCTTCATTAAGTTGATCATTAATTCACCAATTCATCAAAATAATTCATCCAGGCAAATAAGTAGTGACTGCACATTGAGAGGATTTAGTAGAAATAAGTCACTGGAATGCAGGGTTTATTCAATCAATATTTACTGTGCCGAAAACAGTGGTCTGCCTATAGTAGGTTGTACATAAAGGCATAAGTTGACTTCCCAAAAGGCAATTGTAATCTATAAATAAAAAACACTAACACCCTTGGAACAATGGTGAAGACTAAGGCAGTAGGATGAATTGTGAGAGAGTTACAGACTTAAAACATAGCAAAGATTTTTTAAAACAGATGAAGGTTTTAAGAGAAGTGAAGGCCAGGGCCAGTTGCCAAAGTGTAGAAAGCATTATCTATTTGCAGGAAAATGAGCCTGATCTGACTAAAGTTGGAGGGGATATTGGGTAGGTGATGTCGGTACATGAAAGTCAAGTAGAAGAATTTGGACTCAGTGACTGAATATCTTTCCTCCTCCCATCTTCTGGCAGATGAGTATGTCAGGATATGGATCAGAGTGATAGCATAGGGGATGGAATGAAAACATGGGTGATGGAAAAACAGTTTTAAAGCAAAATCAGACAGGACTTGGTAATGGTTCAGCTGTGGATAATGAGGTGGATGCCAAGATGCCTCCAAATCTTCAATCACCGGTGCCTGAGAGAATCCATGTGACATAAGGAAGTGAGGAGGGCTTAGTGTTGGTCCTTTAATTAAGTAACAGAGATCCCTTCACTTTCTAGGTCATAGCCTTTAGGGAATTATGGGATAGTAGCATACCAAGTTATCATGGTATACTTAAGACTAAATTTTTAAATTTTCTAATAACTTAAATGGCACTTTTATAACATTTAGGGCAGTGAACTTTGCTGCAAGTATGAGGAAGGGTAGGGGAAACCCATTTTTATTTGCATATATTAATAGATACTAAAATTATATGTGTTCATGTTTTTTATTTGTTTGCTTTTGTTTTTTGAGGAGGCTTTCCATCATTCAGCACAAAGGAACAAGGACTCTGAAAATTTTTGGACATCATCCCTGGCATTACAAAAAAACAAGTTTTGGTCATTACCACCAGAACCTGTACATTTTGGAGTGGAGGCGCCTCATGAAAAATTAGAAAGCATGTCAGAATCGGATGCCTTGAATTTCAGTGGTCTTTCTGAAGATTTAACTCACTCAGATTTTCCCTGCTGTATGGAAACAAGCCTCAGTGCTTCAGACTTGCCTCAGGTGTGCATTGCTTATAGGTTCTGGAGGTTCAGCTTTGTTCAGCATTTGCACTGTCATCCAGATGAAATATCTTCAAAAATATGAAGAAGAATAGGAGAATTTCTGGTGGACGCACAAAGGAGGGGAATGCAGCCTGGTTTTCTTACTCCCTTTAGTGTTTGAAGAGAAAATTTTACAGATAAAAGTGTCAGAACTGATACTTTCTATCCTGCTCATGAAGGCCCAAAAGTGCAGTTAGGGGACAAAGCCACAATTCAGTCACAGAGGCAGGGCATGTGTCTCCCACTGTGTCAGTATGCAGATTTAGTTGTCATTCGTAATGACATTGACAGTACCCTCCATGTACATGGCTCCCATCCTTTATCTTCATGAAAATTCCTAGCGCCCTTTCTCATAAAATATCCCAAGATCTTCAGAAGTGTTGTTCTAAGGGTTTGATAGTTGCTAACATGAGTATAGGGAAATAATAGGAATGTATTAAGTTAGGCCATATAAAATTGCCTTTTGTAGTTCAAAAATGAACAAATATTGAAAATTTCATGTGATTCAGTTTATAAATTGGCAAAGCCTTTCTAAAGGGATATTTAGAGATATGAAGTTAAGAGTTCAACCGCATTTTAAAATTCTGTCTACAATTCCAGGCACCATGGCTCACACCTGTAATCCCAGCAGCTCAGGAGACTGAGGCAGTACGATCAAAAGTTCAAAGCCAGTCTCAGCAATTTAGCAAGGCCCTAATTAGCTTACTGGGACCCTGTCTGTAAATATAAAAATGTCTGGGGATGTGGCTCTGTTTAAGCTCCTCTGGGTTCGATCCCTGCTACAAAAATTAAAATTCTCTCTAGAAAATATTCAGATGTTTATATAATTATCTATAGTAGTTAAACATTGGAAACTAAATTTTCATCAATGGGGGGCTAGTTAAATTATCAGGACAGATGTAGAGTTGACCCGTAGCTTTATGTATTATGGTGAGCTTTTGAATACTTTGTGTCTTCAGTGACCAGCATTTTTAAAATAATTATTAAAAACTTTCTCATTTTGAAAAAATAGATCATAGTATTTTAGTGTTGATCAAGGTCTAAGATACTATATTCTACATTTGGAAAAACAGATATCTTAAATTACATAAGGAGATCCTCCTTGGATTTCACTGGACGTTTTATTCCTTATAATAAATTTATACACAAAAGGCACATTTTTTTTTCAGTTAACTGGCCATTTTAATGTTTATACCTGGATCAAATAGTGGTTCCATTCCATGTTTTCTGAGGAATCTCCATACTGCTTTCCAGAGTGGTTGTACCAATTTACAGTCCCATCAGCAAAGTATAATTCTACCTTTTCCCCCACATTCTCACCAAAACCTGTTATTGCTTATATTCTTGATAATTGCCATTCTGACTAGAATGAGATGAAATCTTAGTTTGCATTTCTCTAATTTCTAGAGATATTAAGACATTTTTTCATGTTTGTCAATTGTGTTTCTTTTTTTATCAGAAATTTATTAGTTGCTCAAAATATTACATTGATCTTGACATATACATTTGATTCAAATGGGGTATAAATTCTTGTTCCCACGTGTACAGATTGCAGGATCACATTGGTTATACAGCCACGTTTATACATACTGCCATACTAGTGTCTGTTGTATTCTGCTGCCCTTCCTATCCTCTTCCTATCCCCGCTCCCCTCCCCTCCCCTCCCCTCACCTCTCTCTACCCCATCAACCGTAACTCATTTCTCTCTCTCTCTTTTTTTCCCCTTCCCCTCACATCCTCTTATATGTATTAAAAAAGGCACATTTTAATTAAAAATAGTACTATCAGAGATGACTAGGGTTGAAAGTTGTCTGAAATTCTATGAGAAGTAGAATCATAAGAAGATTTGTGAAATATAAACGCAAGTGAATCATGCTTATTTTTTAAATATATTCTTAATACTTTTAAAATGTAATTAGGAGGAATGGTCTAAATTAGTAACAAGTCTAAAAAACAGATTTTAATAAGCTGTATCTGTTTTTATTGTACTTCCAAGTACATTCAACACATGGGACAATTCTTAAAAAGTATTACTGAAGGGGCTGGGGTGGGTGGCTCAGTGGTAGAGTACTCACCTAGCACACACAAGGCACTGGGTTCGATCCTCAGCATCACATAAATGTAAAATAAAGATATTGTGTCCACCTAAAACTTAATAATAAATATAAGAAAAAAGTATTACTGAATAGAAGTTTTAGTCAACTGACTGTTTTTGGTAGTGCTTGGTACTCTACCACTAAGTTACATCTCCAGTTCTTTTTGAGACAGGGTCTTGCTAAGTTGCTTAGAGCCTTGCAATTTGAGGCTGCTTTCTAACTTGGGACCCTGCTGCCTTGGCCTCCTGAGTCACTGGGTTAATAGGCACGCACCACCACACCCAGCTAGCTAACTGACTTTAATAAAAGATAAGTGGATGTTTTTTAGGGTACAGTTTATATCCACACACTTGATATACTATTTATTTATTTTGGTCTTGGAGACTGAACAGAGGTGCTCTACCACTAAGCTACATCCCCAGTTTTTTTTTTTTATTATTTTATTTTGAGATAGGATCTTGCTAGGTTGCTGAATCTGGCCTTGAACTTGGGATCATCTTGCCTCAGCCTGTCATGTCACTGGAATTATAAGCCATCATGCCTACCATTTGATACACTATGATTAAACCAATATTTTCCTCAAAAATTTAAAATAGTTTCTTTTTATTTTATTTATATTAATTACTAAACCCTTTCTTAGATAATATTGAAATAAATGAATAATCCTATGAATTTCAAAAATTACCATTTAATGGAATCAGATGTCAGCTCATTACTAGAGCTCTGATTTATATATCTTTAATGTTAAAGAACTAGACTAACAACTACTCTAATGCTATTTAGACAAGATTTAACATCAAAGAATTATCAGTAATATGCATATATATGTACTCTCAAGTATTCTTATGTTTATAGTTACATGATATGACTTATAAAAACACCAAAATATTGAAATCGTAGGCTATTTGTCAGTGTTGTGACTCAGGAAAGATACTAGTGCAAAAAAAAATTCACCTGTGCAAAAAAAAAGCTCATATAATAAGAAAATTATGTAGCAATGAATGTATATCTTTAGAAGTTTACAATGTTTGAAGTGTTAATATTAATGCCCTTTAATTAATGCAGAATGAAACAAAAAATGCAAAGAGGGAAACTGAGTCTAAACCCACACTTTCTGAAGATATTTATAGCACACGAGACAGTTCAGGTGGTAAGTATCTCTTTGTTGGCAACAAACAAAACAAAAACAATTTTTGTACCTGTGATGATAATAATAATATGTACTATGCTAAGCAGTCTATATACATTTATTCACTTTATATACATTTATTACATTTAATTTACAAACCTATGAAATAGGAATTTTAAAAAATTCAAACAAGGGCTGTTTTATCTCCATTTTACAGAGAAAGAGAGTAAGATTCAGTAACTTGCCTACGGTCATGTAGCTTCAATTAAGCTATGATTCAAGTCTATTCTGACACTAGAATTATAGACTGTACAAGTATCTTAAAAGATATATGTTGATATAACTAAAAATCTCCTATTCTAGCCTTAAGTTGATAGATGAAAGCTATAGAGTTAATCATATAATGAGAAACATAGATCATATTTAGTAAAGCAAACCCAAATGCTGTATAGAAAGGTCTTTTTATTTTTAATAATTATGACTAATACTAAAAAGATTTGATTTGTCTCTTTATTTTTAATAATTTTGCATTATTGAAATTATAGAATTCAGTATGTGCAGTTGTAAGAATAAGAATTAGGAAGGAAAAGAAATTTTTTGTAAATATGTGATTTTTCTACAGAGAAAATTAATAAGAATCTATGAATATTGGAATCAATACAAAAGTTTAGAAAAATTGATGTAAAAGAATAAATGTAAAACAATAAGCAATACAATGTACCAGCATCAACTTATTTAAAAAATATTTTTTAAAAAACTTGCTAGTAGCAGCTCAAACTGAGGTACCTAAGAATAAATCTAAAAAAATGTATAAAGATTTCTCTAGAAGTTATAAAACTTTCCTGGAAGACAAAATATAAATGTTTCATCTTCAGTATTATGAAGATAAAATTTTACATTTTCCTCAAATATATGAATTAATGCCATTTCATTTTTTCTAAGTTGGTCCTAACTCCCATTTAGGAGTGAAAAAAGTTTTTAAAAACCTAAAAACCAAAAATAATTGCAATTTTGGAAAAGAAGATGTAGGAGACGTGTCCTGCCATATAACAAGATTTATTATAGAAGTTTTAGTAAATTAACAATATGTTATAGGCAGACAGGCAACACAACAGTGAAATAAAAAAAAGTCCAAAAATAGATCCGCTTATGAAAAATGGACACTTGGTATCTGATAGAGGTATTATTATAAATCAGAGAAAGAATGGATTAGATCATCAATGGATTAGATAATTCAGTTCTCCTCAAACAGTTGACACTTTAAAAAATGTAGGAAATGATTAGAACCTTAACTCACACCAAATACAAAAATAAATTCCACATAGATAAAGACCTACATGTGAACTAAAAAGTTCTAACATCTTAAAAAAATTTAGAAAATGCCATTATGACAATAAGAAAGGAAAATATTTCTTTCTTATTTATTGTTATTATTTTTGTGGTACTGGGGATCAAACCCACAGCTTTGCACATGCCAGGTACTGTACCACTAAACTATATATTCCCAGCTTTTTTTTTTTTTTTTGGTTCTGGGGATTGAATTCAGGGGCACTTTACCACTGAGCCACATCCCCAGCCCTTGTTTGTATTTTATTTAGAGACAGGGTCTCACTGGTTATTTAGGGCCTTGCTAAATTGCTGAAGGTAGCCTTGAACTTGAGATCCTCCTGCCTCAGCCTCCTGAGCTGCTGGAATTACAGGCATGCACCACTGTGCCTGGCTCCCAGCCCTTTTTAAAATTTTATTTTGAGACAAAAATTTCCCTAAGTTGCTGAGGCTAGCCTTGAACTTGCAATCCTCCTTCTTCAGCCTCCCGCCTTGCTGGAATTACAGGTGTGTGCCACCACACCCAGCTTCTTTCTAATTTTTTTAGACATGTATTAAAAATTGGCAGTATGCCCCACTGAAAAACAGTATAGCATTTCATTTAGAAGTAGTACTCTAGAATCTGAGCTCTGTGACCTTAGGCAAGTGACAACGTCTCTTGCATCTCCGTTTCTTATTATTGTTTGATCTTATTTACAAATAAGATTTGAGTTTCTGGGCTGGGGTTGTGGCTTAGTGGTAGAGTGCTCACCTAGCATGCATGAGGTACTGGGTTTGATCCTCAGCAACCCGTAAATGTAAAATAAAGATGTTATGTCCACCTAAAACTTAAGAATAAATATTTTTTAAAAAGATTGAGTTACAAATAAGATCAAACAAGTTTTTTTAAATGTTTGTTGTTATTGCTACTCCATGTGATTTTGCATCCTTTTGAATCATTCTGTAATTAAAATATTTTAAAATTATAACAGAATTTTGAAGATATCTTGGAATTTTTTGTAATGGTGTTTGACCAAAATGATAAAAAATAAAAATCATGCTTTTTCTGTGGCATTTAAGGACTTCTTTCCTCCATGTAAAAAGTTGCTGTGTTTAGTTTGCTAGCACAGTCATGCTTGAAATCCACGCAATGAATAAGGTTGAAAGATAGGTAATTTCTAAAAGGCTTCAACAATTTATTTGTTAAGTATAACATTTATCACATGAACTGATGGTCAATCATTCTTCTTTCTTTCTAATGAGATATCAACATTGGAAGTTACTCACAGAAGATTCAAATTGAGCCTATTAACACCTGCATTTCTTCGTTGAGACAATTTGAACCCATTTGCAAATTTCATCAGCTAGAAGCATTTAATGATGAAATGACAACATTTCAAAATCTAACAGAAGGCTTTTCTTACATGGAGAAGCCAGAATTGCAAAGCCATGTGTATAATTATGCAAAAGATACCAATATAAAGCAAGATTTATGTAAGGAAGAAAATCCAATGGAAACTAGCATTTCTGCAAATAAAGACCAGCTTGCTCAAGAGTGTGTCAGACAGTCTCCTCAAAGTCCACATCTACTCCAATGCAATGGAGAGACACTGCAGTTTGTGGAAAAGTCACTGGCTAAAAGCACGGCTATGGAATCTGCCCTCAACCCTAGTCAACCTCAGAGCTTTTTGTATAAAGAATGTGTCCTCAGAAATTATGAAAACCCATTTTTTAAGGAGAATAGCTTTAGGCTGCTTGATCAGAGAGTTAATTATAAAACAGAAGAGGTAAGATTGTTAAAGATAGTAAAGACTGTGGAACATTCAAGGATGTTCAGGTTTTGGTCTGTTTTTAAAAACATATAATTTAGGCTTTTCCAAGTAGCATTAAATATTAAATCAAAGAATTACATACAGCCTATAGCATCTCATAGGACATTGAATGTAATATATTTTTATATCATTTGAAACAAACTAGTTGAAACTCATAGTTTGCATTGAGGGAAAAGTTGAGAAAAGGCAGGCATGCAGAAGTATTGACTAAGTTATTTGACAAGAAAAGCTTAAGATTTTTCTATATGTTGAACTTCTGTGGACAAGCAAAGAATACTAACTTTTACCAGAGTGAAAACATTATCTTTGTCACACATGTAGTATCCCCAAAGCACTGAAGATACCAAGAGTATAATTTCTACATACTGTCTGAAGAAAAAAATAAGAGTTGTAAGAACTTGTGTGGGTAAATAGAATCCAAGCATAATATTAATACATAGTATTAATAACCCCCCTTTCAGTATGAGTTTGATAAGAAAAGCTGTGACTGTTATTTCATTTATTAAGTATGAACAATGTTTTGTTTTTCATTTATTTGAAAGTAGATGGCTACATTTGAAAAAGGACTTTCCTGGGCTGGGGTTGTAGCTCAGTGGTAGAGTACTTGTCTAGCAAGCTTGATCCCCAGCCTTCCCAAAATTTTCCCATATTGATTTCTGGAAAATAACATTTAAAAAGTCTGCTTAATTAGGGTTTTTCAAAATTGCTCCTTCCTCTTTCTGTTGCATTGTCATTTCTCAACCATTCAACAGATACTCGGGCATCTTTTTTGTACCAGGCCCTGGCCTATATCCTAGTTATGTCCTGGTTACAAACAAACAAGAAATATATTTGGTTCTTGTCCTCATGAAAATGATGTCTTAGTAAGGGCTGGGATTGTGGCTCAGCAGTAGAGCACTTACCTAGCATGTACGGGGCCCTGGGTTCGATCCTCAGCACTACTTATAAATCAATAAAATAAAGGTATAAGAAAAAACATCTTAGTAGAAGAGATAGTCATTAAGCAAATAATCACACAAATAAAGGTATTTTTTATCAATGATAAAGAGCTGTATTGAAGTAGAACAGTAGGACACTGACGTGGTCAGGGAGTCCAAAAGGTGTACCTGAAGAAGTGGTCATTAAGCTCTAAAGAGTGAGTGGAGGGATCCATTAGCCTACCATGGGTGGAGACACAGTCCATGTTCAGGTAACAACATCTACAGAACCCCTGTGGCTGCAGGGAGCCGGGTACTTGCTAGGACTTGAAGGAAGCCCAGTCCAGGAAACCCAGGGTTGCAAGGGCAGGAAGGGTGTGGTGGATAAGAACGGAGGAGTGGAAGGTCAGGTGTCCAGGTCATTTAGGTCTCAAAAAGTTACTTGTCTTTATCCCAAGTAATGAAAATTCATTAAGTCAGGGGTCCAGTTGGTCTAATACCACTTGACAGGTATCTTACTGAGTTTTTAATGTCATATTCATTTTAGTGTTTTTTTTTAACCACAATTTACTGACTATTAACCTCTTCCCTAAAACCTGGGTTGTGGCCATAAAGTCAATCATGAGGTTTGTTTGCCTACCATTCTCATGGTCACAGAGTTGTAGCATAGTGAGGTGTAATGGTCTATATGAGGAATTTTAAAATCTATTCAAAAAGGACCTTGTGTTCTTTAGGGAAATTGATACATTTCTTTGTTTTATTCATTTAAAGTCAAAGCATATTATATGTGTTAAGAGAAGTTTGCATGATGGAAAATGGTGAAAGTATCAAAGTATAATTTTTTGTTTTGTCAAAATAAACACAATATATATCTGTACCATACAATTACTGCTTGTGTTCTGTTGTGCTTTAGGTGATATACATACATTCAGCAATTCATATTTAGGAGTTAACTTTGTTAAGTAGATATTATTGGAAGTAGGTATTATTATTGTTATTTTATAGTTGAGGAACCAAACTAGTCATTAAGAATTCAAGGCCTGGGCTGGGGATGTGGCTCAAGCGGTAGCATGCTCACCTGGCATGCGCGGGGCGATGGGTTCAATCTCAGCACCACATAAAAATAAAGATGTTGTGTCCACTGAAAACTAAAAAATAAATATTAAAAAAATTCCCACCCCTCTCTCTCTCTCAAAAAAAAAAAAAAAAAATTCAAGGCCTGCTTTGGCTGGCTGATAAAATGACTGAATGCAATGGAAAGAGGAAGACTCAATCTTGAGAAACTCTAACACTAATTGAGTAAATTTTTAAAATGCTGTTTTCCAGAAATCAACATGGGAAAATAAGATTTCCCCCCACTTCTCCCAGTCCTGGGTATCAAATCCAGGGCCTCAAGCAAATGCTCTACCACTGAGCTATATCCCTAACCCAATAAAGTTCTTTTTCAAATGATGCCATCTACTTCCGAATAAATCAACAACAACAACAAAACCCTCTCATACTTCTAAATGAAATAAAATAGCCATAGCTTCTCTTGTCAAACTCATGCTTAAAAGGTGATTTATTGGGGTATTTGTACTTTTTCATATTTATTTTATTTACTGTAATTTACAGACTGAAGTTTCTTCAAAAGAAATACAAAATCCTGAGGAGATTCCTGAGATGTCAGTCAGTCAGCAGGAAGAAGCCATATCAGGAAATGCGGAAAGCCCAAGGATTGTCTTAAATTGGTCTCCAGGCATCTCCAAGAGTGGGGGAAATTCTTGGGAGAACTGCCTGACACCTGACACAGAGCAAAGCTTGGAAGGCTTACAGGCTTTAGAAGAGGACATGGCTTTAAACGAAGCCTTACGGAAATTGAAATACACAAACAAAACACAGCAGGTGCAGATCCAGGACTTCCAGTGTAAGAACCTGCATTTAGAGAAGAAAGTTAAAGAACTAGAGATGAAGATTACCAAACAGCAGGTGTTCATTGACATCATAAATAAGCTAAAGGAAAACATCGAAGAATTAATTGAAGACAAATACAACATAATCCTAGAAAGGAATGATATTAAGAAGAAATTACAGAATTTGCAAGAGATTTTAGCTAACACCAAAAAACGACTTCAGGAATCCAGGAAAGAGAAGGAAATCTTACAGCTAGAAGTTAAAAAAGTCAAGGTCGGTTATATTCGTTTACAGGAAAGGTGCATTACTGAAATGCAACAGAAAAATAGATCTGTAAATCAGTGTATAGAGATGGACAAAACGTTAAGCAAGAAAGAAGAGGAAATAAGGAGGCTGCAGCAACTTAAAGGAGAAATGGAGAAAGCTACCACTTCTGCTTTGGACTTGTTGAAAAGGGAAAAAGAGACCCGAGAACAACAGTTCTTGTCTTTACAGGAGGAATTCCAGAAACATGAAAAGGAAAACCTGAAAGAAAAACAGAAATTGAAATTGAGAATTGAGAAATTGATTCCTCAAGTTAAAAATTTGCTATTCACATGTGAAAAAGAAAAGGCCAAGAATTCACAACTCCAGCAGCAGATCAATGGAGTAAAAAATGAAAATGCAAAACTTCAGCTGCAGGTTTCAAAGAGTGTCCCTAAATTTGAGAGAGCTCAGCTAATGGAGTCATTAGAGGAAATAATGGAGCCAGTTGTTACCAAGGTACTGATGCAGATTCAGAATCTCCTAACATAGAATTCCAAAAGTTTCTAGTGGTATATTGATTGATGTACATGTAGACATGGTATTATTTATATGTAGTATTTGTTTGCAGAAACAGTTATTAACAAAAAAGAGAAACAGGAAAATGCACCACAGGTTTGAAGAAGGTTTTTTTGGCTTATAGGTACTCACCTTAAAGAGTAGCCGTTCTTGTCTTCTTCTGAGTATTTTGGTAGAGGTGACATCCTGGGAATTTTGTAACCAATCACCTGAAGCATCTCTCAGAAGTTACCTTTGAGAAAGGATTTTCTAAATATTGCTCTCCATCCTAAACAGCTATAAAATGAAATAATTGCATATTTGGTACAAGGTAAAACAAATGTTCTAATTAAAACATCACATATTTATTTTTTTAAATTATAAGGCATTTAAAAATACCATCAGAACCTCATTTTAATATGCGTAGAGATGTAGTTTTTTTTAATATCTGCAGTTCAAAAGACTTTTTTAATAGCCAAGAACCTGAAAGCACATCCAAGGAAAAGATAATTTTCACCAACTGGAGCAAATCATAGGCCTACCTTAAAGTATACGAATCTTTACTAAGTGTAGTAAAATCTTAGTAATTCTGACTTCTTAAAAAGCTAATTAAACTAGGGAAATGTATTTTTAAAAATTTGTTATAACAAATATAACTGAGCTGAGCTGATATGTTGCCTTGAAGATGTCCTCAGCTCACTTTCTCTTATGAATCTGTAATCAGTCTAAGTGTTTGCAAGTAAACAATTTTTTTTTTAATGGTAGTGGAGATTGAACCAAGGGCCTCACATACATGAAGCAAGTACTTTACTACTGAGCTACTACCCAGTCCCAAATAATTCTATTTTTAAGGATTCTTGTGTTTTAAAAATTCTAAGATTATCTAAATCAGTGGTTCCAAACTTGAATACATATCCTGGAAGACTTCTTAACAGACTGCTGGTCCTTGCCACAAGAATTTCTGATTCAGAAGGCCTGGGATGGGGCTTGAGAATGTGCACTTCCAGCAAGATCCCAAGTCTTAATGCTGCTATCCAGGGATCCCATTTGGAGAACCACTGACGTAAGAAGATGACCTTAACTTTAGCTCCTAACCAAATCATGATACCTTTTGGATTGATAAACTCTGAATTAGTTTAACTATATAGAGGTTTAACATTGTATACAATTTTTTCTTAAGCATCCTCTAAAAAAAAAAATCAAGTTCCTTGTGTTATCTTCACTAGTGAATTTATTTAATATCCGAAATTTCATACTGGGCTTTCAGTTTTGCTTCTCACTAACACTAGGTTCATTTTTTCAAAGTATAGTTCAGGATCATCTGTGAGAGCAAAAATATTTTGTTAATAATATTAAGACATTATTGCCTTTTTCATTCACTTTTTCAGTATAGGTTTTTCCAGAAGCTATGTGACATGATATTGTATTTGTTCTCAGGGCTGATTGGGTATGTGAAGCAAATATGGGAATCCTGCTGTCTTATTAATATAACATTTATATATATATACATATATATACATATACTTGCAGAATGGGCTAAGGTTGTAGCTCAGTGGTAAAGAGCTTGCTTAGCATGTTCAAAGCCCTGGGTTCCATCCCAAGGACCACACTCACACAGAGAAAATTGGCAAAAATGTAAAATAATGCCATTCTTTTCAGTATTTGTTTTTAATTTTGAAAATATAATTTTAATTAAATATTTATGTTGGTACACATGAAGTGTTATTAGTTAAATCACCAAACAAATATTCTAAAATATTCTTAGTTATAATTTCTAATACACTAAATATTTTTTTAAAGAAAGAGAGAGAGAGAATTTTCAATATTTATTTTTCAGTTTTCAGCAGACACAACATCTTTATTTTATTTTTATGTGGTGCTGAGGATCGAACCCAGTGCCCCGCGCATGTCAGGCGAGCGCGTTACCGCTTGAGCCACATCCCTAGCCCCTACACTAAATATTGATAGCTAGAAACTACATGATCAAAAGGTTTTGGGGGTCCTCAATAATTTTTAAGAGTACACAAAAGCCCCAAGGAAAAAGAGTTTAAGAACATCGCTCAAAGTTTTTAAGAGTGCTATTTTATTTAGCATTTTACTGGGGCTGGGGTTGTGGCTCAGTAGTAGAGTGCTTGCCTAGCATGTGTGAGACACTAGGTTTGATCCTAAGCATCACATAAAAATAAAGATACTGTATTCACCTAAAACTAAAAACAAAAATATATTTTTTTAAATTTTACTTAAAAGGTAATTCAGATTCTTTGTCTTTCTTGTGACATATCTGAATTGTGTACATGTAGGATGCTGAGATGGTACCTTGTAATTTGTTACTGAATTGCTCACCTTGTGAAGAAGAGGGCTTGAATACTACAGATCTGAAAACTCCTCAGCTGACCTCCAAAATTCATAGTCTTCTGACTTTGATGGTAGGACTTCTCACATGTCAGGTAATTTTAAAAATCAGATTCTTAGTTGGAAAGAAGTATTGGGGTTGGACTATACAAAGAGAGACAATAAAATAAATGTTTAGCTCCTAATGGACTCTCAACAAGTATTTACTAACTTCCTGACATGTCCTTGGAGATAATTATATTTATTGAATATATATATTGAATCAATATAGGTCCTTCCATATTAACTCTGTATGAGATCTTGTGAAGAGTATTTGAAGAATGGAGTTCAAAATGATTTTATCTCCTTTGGTTTGGCCACTTATTTTGGAAGGGAGAGTTGTTTCATTTGCTTTATTTTTTTCCTCCTTTTGAGTTGATAAAAAATACTTTAATCTGTTTCTCAAACTCTACTACCCTTAGGACATCACCAATCCTGATGCAGACCATTGCAAAGAAAGTGAGAAAGTTAATGACATAATGCTGCAAAAATTGAAGAGCCTTCATCTTAGGAAGATAGATTTAGATAAAGAGGTATTATATTTATTCTTCATTCTAATATTGTATTAATTAATGGAAAAAAATGAGGGTCACAGAGAAGTCACTCCTAAAATTCATTTAAGAATTGTTTGGGGAGACAAAATTAGCTTTACAAATTAATTAAGTAGATAATATGTTCAATATTTGACTTGTTTCTTAAATTTAGTTTTTATTAGAAAATATTCATCTACAAAAAATTTGGTATGATTATTTTTTCAGTTTTACATGGTACTATTAATTACTGAAGAATAGTTTATTTTGATATGGTTGTGGTTTTAAACTTAATCACTTGGAGTAGTGGAAACATTAAAAAGAAATAATTTTATTTATCAGATGGGAATAAGAGTAAGAGCAGAGGTTTTGGAGTTTCTTCAATTCTCTTGGTATGGTACAATGATTGAGGGATAAGAATAAGAGAATGAATTAAATAGGGAAGATGATAACAGGATGTTAAATTGTGCCATTTTTAATCTGAAAGGAATAAAGAAATGACAATTTTATCTGGCTAAGGGAGTAAAACATTCAGATATGAATTTTGGTTAGCAACAAAGTTTTGCACTTCTTCTCTAAATTAATATGGTAGAAAATATGCTATAGGTATTCTGTGGAATCTCTGTCTTCTAGCTAATCTGTAAAAAAAGGATCAAAGAATAAGCACAGCCCTGCAGAGGAAATGTTAGCCTCCAATTCTGTACACCAGGTCTTCAAAACCTTAGTTTTGAATTAAGGATGTTATGAAAATACAATCTCAGATATTTATTTTCTTTTGGTGAATTTCTGTGTAACTACCGAAATACTGACAGGTGTCATGATATAATGTCTTATATTTATATAGTTTGATTCAGACAAAGGTGGAAGGAGAAAGAAAGAGGACTGGCTGGGGATAAAAATGATGCATGATTGACCATTAGCTATTGATTGGTTTGTTTTGGGTTTTGAAGGACAATTTTTATTATTTTTAGGTACAGAAACTCAGCAGTCTACATTTAATATAGTTTCTTTAGCTTCTGCCTTGTCCAGTTGGCAATGTGAGCCGCAGATTTTGGATCCAGGATGTTGCCTCTCCAGAGATGGTAGATCTTATCACATATTATTGTAATTCCACCAGCTTAGCCAGAGCTCTTTGTTTACCTGTGTGAAAGCAACAGTGGTTGGTGCCCATCTTCCTGTGGGCTCCGTGTCCCAACTTGGCCTTCCTCTTGATGCAGTTAGGGAACTCCTGATTTGTAACACAGGGCAGACAGGAAGAAACCAGCTGGACAGCATCCATGGCCATGTGCAGTCACCACGAGCTGAGCCTTCCTGTTCTTCCCCAGTGCTGTGGTGAAAGGATTAATCACTGCTAGAAGGACTACAGGTTGTCTTTTTGGTGGAAACATCCCTTTTGCCAGGAGCTTTCTTCTCGGCCCAGGCCAACAATCTGCTTCTTCTTTTGCTTTGTGTCTGGTCTGCATTTGTGGGCAGCCTAAGCAACTGTGCAGCAGGTTGGCAGTTCAAGGCCTGGTGAGCTAGTTAATTGCAGGAGGCACTTTGAGCTGCATATAAAGGAGGGCCCTTTGCTGTTACAGCTGGATGTAGTGGGCCATTCGACAAAGTGGGAAAGTGGGTGAGATCCTTTTTGAGCTGGATGTCTGTCCAATGCCAAAGTTTTTAGGACTTTTCTCAAATAAGATTTACCACCTTCTTGGTTCCCTGCTTTTTTCTGATATCAGGAGTTGGGGCCATTTTCTTCCCCTTGACCTTTTTTTGGCATCCTAAATGGTTGGAGGAGAGAGCCAGTGGCTATTGTTAGTTACATAGGGGCTCACTATAGTTTTTTCTCTATTTGTTGTAAATAATGGAAATATTTAATAATAAAAAATGAAATTTTGGAAAGCTCTACCTCACTGATATTTGAAGAGTTTGAATATTGAATATTAAGATTTATTATTGCTGTACTGAAGGAACAAATGAACAATTAATAACCATCAATTACAATCCAGACAAAACTGTTTTTCTTTTCTTTTCTTTTCTTTTCATTTTTTTCTTAGGCACCAGGGATTGAACCAGAATCTTGCACATGCTAAGCAGATGTTGTATCACTAAGCTACACTTCAGTCCCACTTCTTTTTGCTTTAAAAATTTTAATGAGGGAGGGAGAGAGGGGATGTGTTGGGGACTGATAATAGCTAAATTATATTGTTATATTGTGTGCAGGAACATTTTGTACAACTATAATGCACCAATAAAAATGTGGAAAGAGAAGAATGAATGGATGAATGTCTTTTAATGGCCAGACGTTAATAACAATTGAATATTAGGATGAGTCCTCCATGACCACCCCTAGATTTAATGATTTGCCAAAGTTCTCTTAGGACACAGTGTCCAGTCATACCCACAGCTGTGATTTATTAGGGCAGAAGGCTACAAAGCAAAATCAGCTAACAGAAAGCCCTCCATGGGGGAGCATAATGTAGGGAATAGACTAAAGCTTCCCAGAGTCCTCAGGAGTCACCAGGAAGCCCCAACAACGAGTTGTGACTACAGATGTAAAGTGTTATCTACCAAAGAAGCTCATTATAAAGAGCCAGCCCTGGGATTGTTGTTGTTTATTTTCTTTTTCTTGTAGGAGCTGTTCACATGGGCACCCTCTGCCTAGCACATACCAAAGTTTCAGCTCCCAGCAAGAAAGCAAGTATTCAGTTTAAACCACATGCTTTGGACAAATAGGTTAGACACAGTGAGCCATTCACATCAGGAAATGGTGGAATCTCCCACACTCCAAGATCCCAGATGCCGTGCTGACAGGCCTACATAAGCCTAGCAGTTTTTAGGCCTAAGTGTGAACTCTTTTCCTCTGAAGAGCTGTAAAAACTGCTTATTTTTTCGAGAACAAAAGTTAAACTGTGCAAGGTTTGATGATTTTATCACAAATACTATAGAATGCAGTTTTGTTTTCTCTCCTCTGAAATATAAAATGCTTTTTTTTTCTTAGCTACTGAAACATAAAGACAGAATTACAACCTTTAGAGAGTTAATTGCTAATGAAAAAGCATTTCAAGATCACCTTATTGAGGTGAGTTTAACACTTACTATGCATTTACTTTAACATACAAAAGTATAATTTCAGATATTTGTGTTCTCTTGGTAAATTTGTTGAATTGAAATCTTCTTGCTTTAAGTTCTGTGCTCTATGATTCCAGCCATTCATCAATCATTTTTTTGAATTTTAAATTACTAAAGCACATATTGTTAAATGTTCCAAGGATTGTGTAAGTTTTGAAAATGAACACAAATTCATTAAATCCCAGGTCACAGATTTTGATTCTGATGAAGCCAAGAATATCCAAGATGTACCTCTCTTATTGGGAGTCAAACTGGATAAGTACCACAGTCTAAATGAGGAGCTTGACTTCTTGGTAAGAAAGACCTTTTGTTGCTTTGCTATCATTTTTATATCCAACACTGCTTTATTCCTAAGTTTAAAAAATTATCAACCTTCAAAAATTTGCTTGTTAAAATGGTCATGTACTGGCACTGTGACAGTATTATTCACCCATAGAATTAATGTATTTTTATGTTCTAGTTTTAAATGTCCAACTTGGTTTCTGTTTAGACTTATCAGATTTACATAAAACGCAAAAAACAAAAAATATATGGATGAGGCATATTTATGTTGGTATATATGCTACCATAATAGCTGTGTACAATAATCATAATTAGGAAACAATTTTCATAGTTTACTTCAGGTTGCATGAAAAAAATAAAAGGAGAAAAAAAAACAGGGAAATATGTTAGGAGAAAATGAAAATATGACCTTGGTATCTAGAACTATACTGGGTATTAGATGACACTGTGATGACAAATCTAGAATGTGAGGGATTTTAATAAATAAAAATTAGCATGAGAAAAGAGGAAGGGAATAACAGTTACCAACTAAAAGAGACTAGAGAGTTGAAAGACAAATCCACCCAAATGCAATGTGTGAAACCCAACAAAGTAGCTATAAAGATATTTGTAAGATAATAGCAGAAAATAAAATTGAACTCAGTCTGGGTATTAGATGATTAAGGTGTTATTGGGACCAGGTATGGTGGTACAAAACTGTAATCCCAGCAACTCTGGAGGCTGAGGTAGGAGGACTGCAGAAAGCACTGGGCACTGGAGGTGTAGCTGAGTGGTAGAGCACTTGCCTTGCATGTGCAAAGCTCTTATTCACTCCTCAGTGCTAGGGAAAAGAAAAAAAGAATCATAGGCCAGAACATGAAATATATTAACTTTTTTTTTCTTTCAGTATGGGGATTGAACCCAGTCTTTTCTATTTTACTTTGAGACAGGGTCTTGCTAGGTTGTCCAGGCTGGCGTCAAACTTTCTATCCTCCTGCCTCTGCCTCCCAAGTAGCTGGGACTATAGGTGTGCACCACTGTGCCTAGCTAAACTAAACCTTTTTTAAAAATTGCAGTTATTTATACAAGGGAGAATATTTCTGAACATGGAATCATCGAGGACAACTTACTTCATACAGAAATCAAATATGTCAGTGTATTGATTATACATGGAAAAGGAAGGGAAGACTTAGGGCTGATAAATATTTGTATGTACTAAGGTGTTTTTACTTGCAAAGCTGTTTCATGGTGTAAGATCAGTGAAAAAATAAAACCCCATTATAATTCCTGCTTATCTGTTCTATGTGTAATCTAGTCAGGATCTGATTCATGATTCACTTCATGGTATAACTCGGTTTAACCCATTAAGTCTCAAGTTTTCAATTCTGCAAATATTTCAACAAAATTGACACAGGTGCCATAAAATAGGTTAGAAATAGTAATCTAGATTTTATATATCCTTTATATACATATTTTAAACATTCTAATGACTTCCCTGCTATTTTTCTCAAAAAATAAAACTCTAAAAATATTTATTTTAAAAGTTATCGTAAGTAGTATATTAGTTGCGCAATTTAGGTTTTTATAGATGTCCCATCTAGGACCATGGGATTTATTGAGTTAAGAAAATATTGGAATAAAGTAAAGCTCACTGTCCCCATTAGTTCTTACGCCCATATGTAGCGTTCATGGTAGTTTCCAAGTTAGTATTTTTACTGATGTTTTTTCTTAGATCACAAAATTGGGAGGTCTTCTGGAGTCAAAAGAAGTTCACTGCAACCGACTCATTGAAGAGAATGATAATTATCAAAAATATTTAGGCAACTTAATAAATAAGGTACAGATTTTCTTACAGAAATATTTGCCTTTAAAAATTATATGAGGCGGGAGTTCATAACTCACTTGAATCAAATGTATGAAATATGATATGTCAAGAACTATGTAATGGGGGCTGGGGATGTGGCTGAAGTGGTAGTGCGCTCTCCTGGCATGCGTGCGGCCCGGGTTCGATCCTCAGCACCACATACAAACAAAGATGTTGTGTCCGCCGAAAACTAGAAAATAAATATTAAAAAATTCTCTCTCTCTCTCTCTCTCTTTAAAAAAAAAAAAAGAACTATGTAACGTTTTGAACAATCAATAATAAAAATTAAAAAAAAACAGCATTTGTCAAACCTGACTCCATTTAAATAAAAATTTTATTATTAAAAAAAAATTATATGAGGCCCTGAATTTGATCCCCAGGACCACAATAA
Source organism: Marmota marmota marmota (assembly GCF_001458135.2). NCBI lineage: Eukaryota > Metazoa > Chordata > Mammalia > Rodentia > Sciuridae > Marmota > Marmota marmota. Next base: position 4,187,238 of record NW_025999913.1, on the reverse strand, counting down.
ACAAATAAACAAACAATTATGACAGATATTCAAATAATAGAATTTTGGAACTAAAAAGGACCTGAGATTTGAGGTAACCCAATAATATTCATCCCGTTTACTTCATAATGGCATTATAAAATGCTGCCATTAGCCTTTCAGCAGGAATCTAGCATGTGTATATCCTGCTGTTGGCAAGTTAAAGTTTTTGTATTGCTACTTTGTTTTCAGAGCAATTATGAATCTTGCCAACTTAGTGTTCTAGCTTACTTTTTAAAAACTGCATTAACTTTAACCACATAGACTGTGATTCTGGCATGTATGAAACTTGTGTGGAAGACAAGTGGGTCGTAGTCAGCTAACTATAGTTGTCCACATTTTGGTACTTCTCTTTTCTGGCATGATGAATAGGCGTGTTATAATTCCATTGTTATTCATAGATCTCAAAATATGAGATGTTTTGTCTATTGTAAAATTTTCATCCAACAATTGAACTTCAACTGGTAGAAATTTTAAAATGAGTAAATAAAATTAAAACTAGGCATAGTGGTGCATACCTGTAATCCCAGTGACTTGGGAGGCTAAGGTGGGGCAACTTTTGAGGCTAGCCTGGGCAACCTAACAAGATTGTCAGCAACTTTTAGTGAGATCCTGTCTCAAAATTAAAAAAAAAAAAAAAATTATAAAAATAAAAGAACTAGGGCTGGAGTTGTGGCTCAGTGGCAGAGTGTTTGCCTAGCACGTGTGAGACACTGGGTTCGATTATCATCACCGCATATAAATAAAGATCCACCAAAAACTAATAAAGTTTTTAAAAAAATTGTTAAAAAAATGAAAGGAGTGGACATCTATCTCAGTTGTTCAATCCCTGGTACTAAATAAACCAGAATTTATCGAAGAATAACTGCTTACCTTATTTTTTCAAGGTTACTTCATATGAAGAAATTATCAAATGTGCTGATCAAAGGCTTGAGATATCCCACTTCCAAATAGCACAGTAAGTTTATAAAACTCAATTTTTAATTTTATGAATATTTACTAATATTTGATTTTACTCTCTAGCTTCTAAATTAATTTTCTTTGACTACTATAAAGAGGAAACATGCAATTTTATAAATCAGACCATTCTTCATTAATATAGCTAGTCTGCTTAACCTGTGTTCCATCATCCTATATATAGGACACCTATAAAATTTTAGTTGAGCAATTTTATATGTGTCCCATAAAATTTTATAGGTTTTTATACATGCTCTGTATATCAAACAATGAGACAAAATGGGTTTTAACATTCAGACTATTTGAACAAGGTTGAATAGCCAGATTTTCATTTTCCTGTCTTAGAACTGCTTTTGGTTTTAAGGGAATTAGTGAGAAACATCTAGCAATTTTAGAGTATATTATCATAGTATTCAAATAAAATAACTTCCAATGCTTAGCATTTATTCACAAAAAGATATTGAATGCAAACCTTATATATATATCTAGTACCAAATCAGCTCATCAGAATTAATTCAGCATAAAAGTCTCCAAAACAATATCTAATACCAAATCAGCTCATCAGAATTAATTCAGCATAAAAGTATCCAAAACTAATATTCTTAAATTTTGCAGCTTTCCACTGACTTATTTTTTTTTAAAGAGAGAGAGAGAGAAAATTTTAATATTTATTTTTTAGTTATCGGCAGACACAACATCTTTGAGCGCGCTACCACTTGAGCCACATCCCCAGCCCCTTTCCACTGACTTATTATTCTTACTTCTAATATGCTTCTCCCTCTGTCCTTCCCCCAATTTCATTTATCTCGACATAACAAAAGGTTTATTCTTAGATAGAAAGCACTTTCCCTACCTCCAAATTATGAGCTTCCTATTGGAGTTTTCCCCATAAGATAACAGAAAATGTGGGTACTGGTAGCTTGGAAAGTTAGCTTTTGTTTTTCACTGTTGTTTCTTAGCAGAGTGAATAGTAAACAATTTTCCCGTTTTTTTCCCACACTAATGCAGGTAAGTTTTAAGGATGGAAAGAATATTTTATACTCAAGAAATAAAGTTAAACTCTTCCTCAGCTTATAACCAAGAAAATTCAGCCAATGTTCAATAATGAGATATCAAAATAAAAAATAAGATTTAAAAACCAGCATCAAACTGGGCGTGGTAGTGCATGCCCATAATCCCAGTGATTCAAGAAGCTAAATCAGCAGGAGGATTGCAAATTAGACATCAGCCTCAGCAACTTAGCTAGGCCCTAAATAATTTAGTGAGACCTTGTCTCAAAATAAAGAATAAAAAGGGCTAGGGATGTGGCTCAGTACCTGGTACCAAAACAAAACAAACCACCAAACAGTATCAAACTATCATTTTGGCCATGTTGCTTTACCCACTCCCCAGTTTTTTTTTTGTTTGTTTGTTTGTTTATTTGGTTTTTTTTTAATATTTTTTTTTTTTAGAGGGGGAGAGAGAGAGAGAGAGAGAGAGAGAATTTCAATATTTATTTTTCAGTTTTTGGCGTACACAACATCTTTGTTTGTATGTGGTGCTGAGGATCGAACCCGGGTCGCACGCATGCCAGGCGAGCGCGCTACCACTTGAGCCACATCCCCAGCCCGTTTATTTGTTTTTTTATGGGGTGGTACCAGGGATTGAATTCAGGAGCTCTTAACCTCTAAGAAACACGTTCCCAGCCCCCGCTTTTTTTTTGAGACAGGGTCGTGCTAAGTTGCTTAAGGTCTCACTGAATTGCTAAGGCTGGCTTTGAACTTGTAATCCTCTTGCCTCAGCCTCCCAAGTGCTGGGATTACAAGCATGTGCCACTGAGCCCAGCTACCCTAGTTATTTTTAAAATAAAAAAAAATTAAATGTATGTTTCAGTTGAGTGATTAACCCAGTTTGTGTTGATGAAGAAACGTGGCATCTGAGTTCTACAAGCTTTATTAAAAGAAGGGTCAAGTATGACTGTTTATTAGGATCCTCTTGAATGTATTTTAAAAAATAACAGTGACTAGGCCCTATCCTAAAACTCCATTGCACTAAAATGCTAGATGGAACCTGGGCATTAGTATATTTCACAAGCTGTCCAGATAATTCTAGTGTCTGGACAGATTGATTACTACTGCCCGATATCATGTGAGTCAATTTGCTTAAATGATCACTGTTGTAATACATTTTTTAAACCAAATATGTCCATGATGATATATTTTGTTTTAGTGAATTTGCTTTGGTATCATTAAAAGGCATATTCTGCTTCAAAAATTATGAAATATATCATCAGAGCAGTGTTCTTTAACTTGGCTTTAGTTTGTTAATTCTGTTAAACTTTAGCAGTATTTGAGGTATTATTCTCCAAATACATTCATTGACTATGCTGTAATTTTTCAATTCACATGCCTTGGACTTTAGATATGGCTGTTTACCTACAAAATCCACTAATGCATTTGATTTTTTTCCCTCCAGTGCTAGGAATTGAACCCAGGAGCACTCTGCCACTGAGCCATCATCCCCAGGCCTTTTTAAATAGCAAGGTAGCTAAGTTGCTCAGATTGGCCTTGAACTTGTGATCCTCCTACCTCAACCTCCCAAGTAGCTGGTGAAAGGCGAGTGACTCCCCCAAGACAGAAATTCATCCAAGAGATTTTATTGGGGGGCTGCCTGAAGGGGAAGAAAGGAGAGGAGAAGAAGCTTGCGTGAGACTGCAAGCTTCAGCTTAAGAATGGTTGCTTTGGCGATGTGGCGGGTGCTGATTGGCAGGGTGACTCAGGAACAGGCTAGTGGACACTGTGTCCTGAGAGGATTGGTGGAGAAAACTTTTGACTTTGGTGTCCTTTGGCTTGGTGCCCTTCGGCTTGGCGCCCTTTGGAGAGGAGGGGGAAGGGTAATGGATTACGTGATGTTCTTCTCCAGAGATGGAAACTTAATTTCAGTGGGGAGTTAAGTTTCGATGGGGGAAATAAAACCAAAAGGCAAGGTCTCCCACACACCCAACAGCTAGGATTACAAGAGTGTACCTCTGTGCCCAACTGAAATTTGATTTTTCCTTTTTAGTTGTCAATGGACCTTTATTATTTATTTATTTATATGTGGTGCTGAGAATTAAACCCAGTGCCTCACACATGCAAGCGCTCTACCACTGAGCTACAACTCCAGACCCTGAAATTTGATTTTTTAAAAAAGACTAATATATATGTATATTATGTATGTGTATGTACATACATACACACACACACACACACACACACAGAGTAAAGTTTATTTATTTATTTAGTTGTTTGTTTATTTATTTATTTATTTATTTTTTAAGAGAGAGGAGAGGGAGAGAGAGAGAGAGAGAGAGAGAGAGAATTTATTTATTTATTTTTAGTCTTTTTTTTTTTCCGGCGGACACAACATCTTTGTTTGTACGTGGTGCTGAGGATCGAACCCGGGCCGCACGCATGCCAGACGAGCACGCTACCGCTTGAGCCACATCCCCAGCCCCTGTTTGTTTATTTATTTATTTATTTATTTTGTATTAGGGATTGAACCCAGGGGTGCTTTACTACTGAATCACATCCCTAGTCCTTTTTATTTTTTCAGTTTTTATTTTGAGACAGGGTCTTGGTAAGTAGCTGATGATCTGATGTTCACTAAAGTGTATATGTAACCACACTGATCTTTCTGATGTTAAATCTGATCCTGCCAGTTTACATCATAAAACACTTTGAGTTGACAGTAAGTTTCCATCATTTTTAGGTGAAAACAAAAATCCTTTACATGGCCTACAAGTTCCTTCATTATCAGGCTCCTGCCTACCTTTCCAGTCTCATCTCACTAACCCCTAGCTTACTGTTAACCACACTGGAGATATTATAGTTTCTTAAATGTACCTCCTGACGTTAGCATGTGTTGTTCTGCTTAAAGTGGTCAGGCTCACCACCTCAGTTTTATCTCTGCTATCCTTCAGATCTCTGCTCAAATAATTTCCTTAGAGGTGCATTCACTGTTGTGAGTCTGAGTCAGGTAGTTTTTCCACAATACTACTAAAGTTCAAGTGGCCATGCTTTCTCTGTTAACACCTGTGGTCAGGTCTCTTTCACGTGTGGAAATCTGCTCCATACCTTCATGTTTCTAGAACCTCTCCCTATGAAATTGGAGACTTGTTCACTTCCCATTACAACTATCATCCTGGTGAGAGGTGGATCCTCTAACAAAAATGTCCCAGCTCCAGCATGATTCCTCACTCCTCAGTACTTTAGAATGTATCTCTGAAGAACAAGGACCTTTTCTCACACAACCATAATGCAATGATTAAATGCAGATCATTTAACAATCATTTGATATCATTTACTATAAGAATAATAATTGAGGGGCTGGGGATGTGGCTCAGGTGGTAGCGTGCTCACCTGGCATGCGTGGGGCGCTGGGTTCGATCCTTAGTACCACATAAAAGTAAAATAAAGTTGTTATGTTCACCGAAAACTAAAAAATAAATATTAAAAAATTCTCTCTCTCTCTCTCAAAAAAAAGAATAACAATTGATATGTTAAAACTCAACTATATAAAATGTAATTATAAGTTGGTTATAAGTTTATATTCAAATTTCACTCATTGTTCCAATAATCTCCTTTCTAGCAGTTTTTTTCTCAGTCCTAGAGCAAATCCAAGATCCTTTGTTGCATTTAGTTGTTATGTCTAACTCTGATCTGAAATATTTCCTTAGCCTTTTTGTTTCTTTTCTTGGCATTGGCAGTCTTAAAGATCTCACGTCATTTGTTTTATAGAATGTTCTTCAAGTGAGGTGTGTTCCTTAAGTAACTGATCAGTTAATACCACAAAGAAAGCACTTTTTTTTTTTGTACCAGGAATTAAACCCAGAGGTGCTTAACCACTGAGTCGTATTCCCAGCCCTTTTTATATTTTATTTAGAGACAGGGTCTCACTAAGTTGCTTAGGGCCTTAATAAGTTGCTGAGGCTGGCTTTGCACTTGTGATCCTCCTGCCTCAGCCCCCTGGGCTTCTGGGATTACAGGTGTGCGCCATTACACCTGGCTTAAGAGAGCACATATTGACACCAGTGTCCTCTGGTGTGGTACAGTGGGTGATACAAACATTGCTTACATTAACTTGCTTACCCAACTTGCATAACCTGAATAGACTCTTGAGGAAACTACCAGACTTTCTTCCCTTTCAGGATAAAGTCCCCATTGGGTCACAGGTGATCAAGAGTTCTCATGACCTTTGTCTCTCATCACATCTGCTGTATGGCAGACATTGTGGCTATCCACACACCATCTTTCCCCCTTGGCTTCCCTACTTTTGTGTAGGTGGCTCTTGGGGAAGCTGAGCCCTCCCCAGCTCAGGGAGTGAGCCACAGTTAGCCCATGTCTCATGTGGCAGCACTATTCCACTTGCTGCTCATTGGTGTTGGGATGGATATGTGACCCATTTCTGTCGGTCAAGACTCAAGAATAAGTTTTGTGGGGAGCTTTTGGGGAAAAGTATGCTCCTTGATTAAAAAAAAAAAAAAAAAAAGGATGCCTACATCATTTTACTGCATTGAAGATGGTTGTAGGAAGACATGATTAATGCTGTGGCAACTGTCTTCCACAAGGCCAGAGGAGCCCGGGAAGGTAGAGACCTGGGTCTTCCACACTGTACTAATTCTGAAACCATCTATTACTGCAGGGGGTGGTGTGGGGTGCAGGATTGTTAGATGTCACTGTTGTCTCAGTGTACTGTCACCTGCAGCCAAGCACACTTTTGTCTGATACACCCTACCTATTTCCTCCCTTACTCCTACTTTCCATTCCTACGTGCTCTCTCTCCCCTCTGAGCCTAACTCCTATTTATTCTTAGGCTTCAGCAAAGACATAACTTCCTCCAGACACCTTCATTTACCTTCCAGGACTGGACTGGGTGCCTCTCCTGTAGTATTCTCTACCTACCCCCACAGTAGCCTTTATAGTCACCACCAAAACAATTCTCCCCTTGGATTAATTGTTTTATTGATGCCTGTGTTTAGCAGTTGGGTTTTTTTTTTTTTTTTTTTTTGA
>NW_025999913.1:4173913-4179530 GCF_001458135.2 Marmota marmota marmota | reverse complement strand
TGCCCTATTTATAGTCACCATACTCTTCTATTGCTTTGATTTTTTTTCTTCTTTCTATATTTTTAATGAAAAAGTGTGTTGACATAAGAAAAAGGCTCAGGATGCTGTGGCAGAAGGATTTCGAGTTCAAAGCCAGGGTCAGCAACTTAATGAGGTCCTAAGCAACTTTAGACCCTGTCTCTAAATAAAACATTTTTAAAAGGCCTGGGGATGTGTCTCAGAGGTTAAGTGACCCTGGATTCAATCTCTGGTACCCCCCCACAAAAAAAATGGTGGTAAAAGTAAATGGCTGATTTCTATCCTAATCGCTGAAATCTCTGAATGCTACTTTTTTGGGAAAAGCTTCAGCTTTATCTCTAATAACAATTGTATCCATATATTTAGAAAACTAAAAGGGAAAGAGCTTATGGTAATCTAAATAGACATAGAAAAAGCATTTGGCAGATTTCAAAATCATTCTTTTTTTTTCTTTATTAAAATATTTTGTTTAGTTGTTAATGGACCTTTATTTCATTTATTTGCTTATATGTGATGCTGAGAATTGAACCCAGGGCCTCATGCATTCTAGGCAAGTACTTTACCACTGAGCCACAACCCCAGCCCACTCAACACCATTCTTAATTAAAAAAAAAAAAAAGCGGGGCTGGGTGGTGGTGAGGAACTAAACAAATTAATCACAGGAGGGAACTTCTTCAGCAGTGATAAACAGCACCTATTTGAAAGCTTCTTGCTGGGCTGAGGGTATAGCTCAGTGGTAGAGCACCTGTCTGTCATGTCTGAGGCACTAAATTTCTTTCCCTAGCACTGAGGGAAAGAAAAAAAAAAAAAAGCAGCCTACTGCATCATACTTAATAAAGAAAAAATGGGGGGTTGGGGTTGTGGCTCAGTGGTAGAGTGCTCGCTTCGCACGTGAGAGACCCTGGGTTCTATCCTCAGCACCACATAAAAATAAATAAACAAAATAAAGATATATATAAAAAAAAAGAACAAATGGGGGCTGGGGTGTAGCTCAGTGGTACAGTGCTTGCCTAGCACTGTACTTGTGAGGCACTGTGTTCAATCCTCAGCACCACATAAAAATAAATAAAACAAAGGTATTATGAACATCTACAACTAAAAAAATTAAAAAAAAAAAAAAAAGAACAAAATGGCTGGGGTTGTGGTTCAGTGGTGGAGCTATTGCCTAGCATGTGTGAGGCACTGGGTTCAATCTTTAGCACCACATAAATAATAAACAAATAAAATAAATCTATAAGTAAAAATATATTAAAAAAAAGAACAAGTGACTATTTTCTCAAGGTCAATAAAAAGATTTCTATTTATATTGTCCTGGAAGTTCTGCTCAGGGCAATCAAATAAGGAAAAGAAATAAAACACATCCAAATTGGGAATAAAAAAAAAATAGAAGCAAAAATGAATTTATTTGTAGGCAACATAATAATCTATCTAGAAAATCTGATTCTACAAAAAAAATACTAAAATTGTTTAGGTGAGATTAGCAAGGTTGCAAGGTATGAGACAAAAGTCAATTGCATTTTTGTATACTAGTAATGGACAATCAAATCAAATCTTTAAAAACATTTCTCTAAAACCAAAAATATGAACAGCACGGGGATAAGTTTGAAAAAATATGTGAAAAACACTTGAGTTACAAAACACTGATGAGAGAAAATAAAGATTTAAATAGAGAGGCATATAGATTTTTTGTGGATCTGAAGACTCAATATTGTTAAGATTCTCCCCAAGTAAATCTACAGATTCAGTGCAGACCTAATCAGAATACCAGAAGGTTGGTTGGTTTGCTTGTTTAGAAGTTGACAAGCTGATTCTAAATTCATGTGCTAATTCAAAAGACATAGAAGAGGCAAAAGAACTCTGATCAAGAAAAACAAGGGGCTAGGGTTGTGGCTCAGCAGTAGAGGGCTTGCCTGGCATGTGTGAGGCCCTGGGGTCGATCCTCAGCACCACATAAAAATAAATTAATAATAATTAAAAAAAGGTATTGTGTCCAACTGCAACAACAACAACAACAACAACAGAACAAAATGGGCAGGCAAACTTGATTTTGACACTTTTTATAAAGGTACAATAATCAAAATGTTGTGTCGTAGAATAGAAAAAAATAATAGAAAAAGATCAACAAAACAGATATAAAGTTATAAACTCACACATACATAAACATGGGATATGGTTTTTGTTAGTTTTTTGCAGTGTGGGTGTTTGTGTTGCTGGGGATCAAACCCAGGGTCTTTCATGCTGTGCATGCGCTCTACCACTGAGCCACATTCCCAGCCCCTGGACAAGAGATTTTTGAGAAAGGTACAAAAGCAATGAAGTGGAAAAAGGGTAGTCTTTTCGCAACTGGAAATAACTAACTATTCCCCCTCCCCCACAAAAAAACCCAACTTTATATTTATACCCTGTACCTCATACAAATTAATTCAAAATTTATAATTGACCTAAATATAAACACTAAAACTTTAATACTTCTATAAAAAAGATAGAAATTTTCTGTAATCTTGGGTGTGATAACAACTGCTTAGACATGTCACTAAAAGCATAATTCATAAGAAAATCCAACTTTATCAATTCAAAACTGTTCTTCAAAAAGGCACTGTTAAGAGATGAAAAGACACTCATTTCACATACTTTCCTGACCCTTCTTTTTTTTTTCTTCCTGACCCTTCTTTAGGCTATTGAATTTACAATGTGCTCCTGTAGATTAGAATTTCATCTCCTCCAAGAGTCTGTTGACTGTTCACCTTCTACAGCAGGCTGAAGAATAGCCCTGAAACAAACCCAAATCCTAATCCCTAGAACCAGCAAATGTTACCTTATATGGCAAAAGAGACTTTGTAGATGTAATTATGTTGGGATCTTGAGATGGGGAGTTTGTCTTAGATTATCTGGGTGGGCCCTAAATGCAATCACAGATGTCTTAAGAGGAGGAAGCTGAGAGAGATTTGATAACAAAAGAGGCCTTGTAATGAGGGAAGCAGGGGAAAAGGTGACATGAGTGGAACCAAGAGCAGTGAGGACCACCTGCCTAGCTACACAAGGCAAGGCAAAGCACAGGCAGCATATCCCTGTCCACAGGCAGCATACCCCCTCCAAGGCAGCATATCCCTGCCCACACCTGGATTTCAGCCGGGTGAAACTGATTTTGGACCTCTGACGTCCAGAACCATAAGAAAATAATTGAGTGCTGCTTTCGGCCACCCAGTTTGTGTTTATCTGTTGCACCAGTCAGGAAACTTATACATCCTTCTGGACCGGAAGGTGGGTTCAGGGAGGAGATGTCTTAAGGTGGGTTCAGGGAGGAGACGGTCTTAACGGAATTTTCCCTCCTACCAGCAACAAGGGAGCCCATTGCTACATCTCTCACTAAACCATAAAGACAGAATACAAATAACTCTCTAGCAGCCCAGCCAAGTGCCGACTGTCCTGGAACATCATCACACTTTTTTCCAGGGTAAAGCAGTTCATAGCTCAGGGGTTTTATTTTTAACATGCAATCCTAGGAGCATGTGGGTTTACACATACAGAGGGGTCAGTTCTCTACCCACTGTGCAAACAAACAGCAGAATACCTAAATGCCACTTTAAATATTTGCTACTATCTACTTTTCTTCTTTACCCCCAGAACCTATAAAGGGAAAAATTGATTACATAATTGAAGTTGCTAGGAAAGAACCCCAAGTACCTATATGGTGAGAAGGACAGATAATGTGTAGATAACTAGACTACGATTTGAATTTATCTACTCAAATCCTCCAGTGAATCTTAACAAAATATTTATCTAGAAGAGTCCACTTCAGTTTAAAAAAAAAATTCAATTGTTTCTTCTTTCAGTTTAGAAGAGAGAAATAAACATCTGGAAGATTTAATGAGAAGGCCCAGAGAGAGAGCCAGAAAACTGAGGTAAGTTTTCCGTTCTTTAAAAATCAATAGTAATGTCTTGTTTCCCGCCCCCCCCCCGCCCCTTTGGTACCAGGTATTGAACTCCAGAGCACTCAACCACTGAGCCTCATTCCCAGCCCTTTATTGTATTTTATTTAGAGGCAGGGTTTCACTGAATTGCTTAGGGCCTCACTAAAAAATTTGCTGAGACTGACTTTGAACTTGCAGTCCTCCCACCTCATCCTCCTGAGCCACTGGGATTACAGGCATGCACTACCACACCGAGCTAATAATAATGTCTTTAGCTTTAAAAAAGTGTGTGTGTGTGTGTGTGTGTGTGTATTTATACACATGTATATAATACATTTCTAAAAACTTTTCCATGTCTCAATTTAAGATAAATTATAGGAAAATTCTTAATATTTTGCAATGATTTTAAAATAATCACCTGATAAATTGTTTAGCATTTTTTAATTTATATGTGACAGTGGAATGCATTATAATTCTTATTACACATATAGAGCACAATTTTTCATATCTCTGGTTATATACAAAGTATATTCACACCAATTCATGTCTTCATACATGTACTTTGGATAATAATGTCCATCACTTCTAACCCCATGCCCCCTCCCTTCCCCTCACACCCCTCTGCCCTATCTAGAGTTTGTATATTCCTCCCATGCTCCCTCTCCCCTACCCCACTATGAATCAGCCTCCTTATATCAGAGGAAACATTCAGCATTTGTTTTTTTGGGATTGGCTAACTTCTCTTAGTATTATCTTCTCTAATTCCATCCATTTACCTGCAAATGCCATGATTTTATTCTCTTTTTTTTTCTGAGTAATATTCCATTATATATATATATGCCACATTTTTTTGTCCATTAATCTACTGAAGGGCATCTACGTTGATTCCACAGTTTAGCTATTGTGAATTGTGCTGCTATAAACATTGATGTGGCTGTGTCCCTGTAGTATTCTGTTTTTAAGTCCTTTAGCTATAGACCAAGGAGTGGGATAGCTGGGTCAAATGGTGGTTCCATTCCCAATTTTCCAAGAAATCTTCATACTGCTTTCCATATTGGCTACACCAATTTGCAGTCCCATCTGCAGTGTTTGAATGTACCTTTTCCCCCATATTCTCGCCAACACTTATTGTTGTTTGTCTTCATAATAGCTGCCATTCGGACTGGACTGAGATGAAATCTTAGAGTAGTTTTGATTTGCATTTCTCTAATTGCTAGCGATGATGAACATTTTTTCATATATTTGTTGATTGATTGTATATCATCTTCTGAGAAGTGTCTATTCAGATCCTTGGACAACTTATTGATTGGGTTATTTGTTTTTTGGTGTTTAGCTTTTTGAGCTCTTTATATGATAAATATTTTTTTATAGAACCTGAATTGGAAAGAGATTTCCTGCCCTCAGGAATATATGTTTGCCTCTTATGAATGTACTAAGATTTTGCCTGAAAAAAAAAAATTGCTTATAGCAAGGCGTGGTGGCATACACCTGTAATCCCAGCAACTCTAGAGGCTGAGGCAGGGGGATGTTGAGTTCAAAGCCAGCCTTAGCAAAAGCGAGGTACTAAGCAACTCAGTGAGACCCTGTCTCTAAATAACATACAAGATAGGGCTGGGGATGTGGCTCAGTGGTTGAGGAGTGCCCCTGAGTTCAATCCCTTGTACCAAAAAAAAAAAAAAAAAAAAACC
>NW_025999913.1:4128824-4173335 GCF_001458135.2 Marmota marmota marmota | reverse complement strand
CCAAAAAAAAAAAAAAAAAAACCTGTTTATTTTGCTATATATTTTATGGCCAGATATTTTCTTACACTAACATTAAATCTTATGATCTGTTATTTTATTATTATTTGGACTTCAAGGGGATTTACCATTGAGCTACATCCCCCAGTCCTTTTTATTTCACTATAGGATCTCACTAAATATTGCCAAGACTGGCCTCCAGTTTGCAATCCTGTTGCCTCAGCTTTCTGAATGGCTGGAATTACAGGCATGCAACACTGCACCCAGCTATAATCTGTTATTTTAGACTTGTTTCAGAATCTGATGCTATAAGTTATATGCAGAAACCCATGCAGGGTTTATTAAGAACATAGTGAGATGTTAAAAATGGACTAATCCTGGCCCAGTTCCTTGGGTGCTAATAAAACAATTGTAGACTCCCAAAGTCAGAGTAGGTTTTCCACATGTGCAGACTTTCCAAAGGAAATTATTTTGAAGAACCCATTGGGCTTGCTGTGTATCCATTCCATATAAATGAGACGTTTCCCTGAGTGAAAAAGCTTAAGGTAGAAGTAGGAGACAAAAATTAAAGTTACATTAGAATTTTTAAATTTAAATTTATTTTTTAGCTGGTTCATACAAACTTAACAATTGTACATATTTATGGGGTACTATGAGATGTATTGATACATGTGCACGTCACGTAATATTTTTAAATCAGGGTAAGCTTATCTACCTCCTCAAACATTTGTCATTGCTTTATAGTGAACTCCTATATGATCTAGCAGTATCACAGTTGGTGTTAAACAAAATCCTTCATTCTAGCTTTCTGAAATACATAGTACTTTGTTGTTGTGTGTAGTCACCCTACTATGTAATACTAGCACACCACAGCTACTTACTCCTGTCCAACTATAATTTAGTATCCACTGATCAACCTTTCCCGTTGCCTTCTCCCACTTACTTCTCCTAGCCTCTGGTAATAGCATTCTACTCAACTGCCATAAGATCAACTTTTTTAGATTCCACATGTGAGTGAGATCATGAAGTACTTGTAACCTAATGATCTCCAGTCCCGTCCCTGTTGTCACAAATGACAGGATTTTATTCTTTTATTTGGCCAAATGGTATTCTGTTGTATGTATACCACATTTTCTTTATCCATTCATCAGTTGAGGGACATTTAGATTGTTTTCTTTCTTTTTTCTTTTTTGGTACTGGGGATTGAATCAGGGGTCTTTAACCACTGAGAAACATCCCTACCCCCCTTTTTTTTGTATTGTATTAGAGATATGGTCTAACTGAGTTGCTAACTGCCTTGCTAAGTTACTGAGACTGGCTTTGAACTCTCAGTCTTCCTGCCTCAGCCTCCCGAATCCTGGGATTATAGGAGTGGGCTACTGCTCCCAGCTTCTTTTCTTGATTGTTGTGAATAGCGCTGCAGTGAACTTGGGTGTGCAGATGTCTCTTCGACATACTGTTTGCATTTTCTCTGGATGTTTACCCAGTGGTGGTATTGCTAGATCATATGGTAGTTCACTTTTAACTTTTTGAGGAACCTTCCATACTGTTTTCCACTAACAGTGTGCAAGGGTTCCCTTTTCTCTGACCAGCACTTGTTGTCTTTTGTCTTTTGGATAATAACTAAAGTCGTATTTTGATTATGTCCTGAGTCATGTTTGCTCAGCATACCAAGGGTAAATACAACTGTTCTAAAAATCAAAACCTCTGAGCAGATTTAGACTAGCTGTTTGCAAAGTGCTAAGTTAAGTATGATTTTTTTTTTTTTTACCCACTGCATTGCTGGGAATCAAACCTGGCCCTTGGGCATACTAGACAAGTGCTCTACCACTGAATTACACCCCCAGCCTAATATGAAAGAATGTGATCTGATGCTAAATCACAAATGCTTAGTAAATGCTAATTTAAACAGAATATGGGTCTTCTATGAATTGTAGAGAGAAACTATGGAGTTTTTTCTAAAACTTTAAAAATAATAAAATTTGCATATAAACTCACATTTTTTACCAGTCAAGGTATTTGTTTATGTGCTGGGGTTGTAGCTCAGTGGTAGAGCGCTTGCTTAGCATGTGAGGCACTGGATTTGATCCTCAGCACCATATAAAAATAAATTTTTTTTAAAAAAGGTATTGCATTCATCTATTTAAAAAATTTTTTTAAATATATTTGTTTACTTATGGTCTGTTTTCACAATGGATTGAAGGCCCATATGCATGGGTATAAACTGGCCTTGAATCAAGGGGGTGACATGGGGCAAAAGAGCTCTCTAGCCTTTTCTAAGTGGTCAGGCCATGTGTTTTAAAAAACCTCAGATTTTGGCAGCCTTCAGCCATCACCATTTCCATATGCTCTTATTGACTGATTGACCTCAGTACACTCAGCATGCAAACGAGCTTTAGACTTTCTCTGCATCATCTCAAAATTATGATACTACTCTTGCTAATTGTACTGAGAATAGTGGAAAATCAAGATATGAAAAAAGGGGTACTTTAATAGTCTCAATGTCTAATTTTTGCCTCTAGTTCATCACTTTCAAAGAAATTCATTAGGTTTGCAAATCATGGCCAGAAACCTTTTCCTAAATAAATCTATGGGAATGTTAAATGTAATTGTGACTCTGATTTAATATTTCTATTCAAGTTCATTAAGAATGATCTATGACAATTCAATATTATATATTGAAAAATTTTAATCTTTTAGGGTCTCATAGTTCTGTCCTAAATGGCATATTTTCCTTGCAAGTGAGTAAGAAAATATGCTACATAGTGAACATAGTGAAAAAATGTCATTATTTTTGTCCTTCCCCATTTTTTACATTCTTTTCTTTTCTTTCCTACAGACCAAGATTAGAAAATCATCCGAAGTCCATGACCTTGGTAGGTCATCTTGATAGTCATTATAAAAAAAACTACATTTGGCCGGGTGTGTTGGTGCACACCTAATCCTAGCAACTCAGGAGGCTGAGGCTGGGGGGATACCGAGTTCAAAGCCAGCCTCAGCAAAAGCGAGGCACTAAGCAACTCAGTGAGACCCTGTCTCTAAAGAAAATACAAAATAGAGATGAGGGTGTGGCTTAGTGGTCAAGTGTCCCTGAGTTCCATCCCCCATACAAAAAAAAAAAAAAAAAAAAAACCCAAAATATGATCAAGACCCTCCCCTACCTAAAGCCCTTGGATGGTTTCCAACTGCACATCTCAGGTCCTCTGCAACCTAGCTCTCACCTTCCTCTCCAATTTTATCATGCATTGCTTTCTCCTCCTCATCATTTATATACAGCATATCTAACTACCTGCAGTTTTATAAACATGCTGTTATTTCTGTGCCTTCCTGTTACTGACCATGCTGCTTTCCCCCACTTGGTATGTTCTTCTCCAGCTACTTTTCTTCTGCTTTTTTCAGTTCTCTCCTTACGAGCATCTGCCAGCTCATACTCCATCTTCTCTAAGAAGCCATTTCTTCTCTGTCTACCACATGGAACTGGCTAGCTTCCTCCCAGGTGCCCACACCATACCTATTGGCACAATAGCTCCTATAGCATAATATTACTGTTCTCTGCTTACATGACCCTTGACTTGACTAGAACTTTTTTAGTGCAGGAATTGTCTCATATTTGTTTCGGTATTCCCCAAGCACCTGTCACTTAGTAGGTACCTAACTAGGAGTGAGTAAGAATTAAATTTGGGACCCAGACCAAAGCTACACTTGCTAGAATCATGCCTAATACTCCGCTGCTGCCCCTGTCCTGCCCCAGGCCATGGGCATGTTTCATGAATACTGTGGCCTCTTTGTGACATAGCTTTGTGGAAGAGGGCAACACAGCTTTTCTAATAGTTGAATTATGAGGGCACCAATAAATACCATTAATTCTGCAGCACTGTGCTGTAAATCACTTCATCAGTTATTCAGACGAATGCTTCTGTTCCTTTTCTACATTCTCTGCCACTGGCAACCAAATCAAAAAAGATGAAACTCCACCCACCTTGTTTTTCATAGTGTTCCTCAGTGGGAGAAGGATTGAAATAAAACCAAAAGTATTAATTAAAATATAGCTTGGGTACTTTTTGTGGAGTTCATCTGTAGGCTTTCTTCACAGCCCTCTCCCCTAGGTAACCAAGAATTTGCTGTTCAGAAGTCCTGTCACTAAATGCCTTTCCCCAAAGCTTATAAAACATTTTTTCTTTTTCACTTTTAGATGCCAAATATTTTTAAAGGAAATAGAAATGATTTATTTTAAACAAGACCGAAGATTAAGCACTAGTCATTTTCATCAGCTACTCCAGGAAGAATTATTACTAAGTATACTACTCCAGCTAATCATACATATGATGTACTAAAATCTGTATACACAATGAAATTTTACATTCCAAAAAAATGTGATTACTTTTCTTCTAATTTCTTCTTGTGACCAAACACATTCTACTTCAACACAGATGAATGCAGTGGCTCTTTTGCCAAATATTCTCACAGAATACCCTTCCATATTATCAGGGACTTAGTGATGCACAAAGATTTACTAACAGATTTCACATCAGCTGTTTGTTGTGCTAAAGACATCTCTCCCTCTAGGCTGGAAGGCTCTTCTACCACAAACTCAATTTAAAAGGACACTACTCTAAGATCATTTGGAATAAAGTCTCAGATAAAAAGAAAACTGGTCCTTAAGGCCTAGCCTTTATAATTTCTACCTTAACACAGTTTTGAGGAATTGGTTCTGAATTTCAACAAAGGAGCCAGAGACAACTGATTTTGTGAAATGTACCAGAAATTAAAAAAAAAAAAAACCCATGTATTATCCTTTTGATAAAACCCAGAACCAGGCTGAAAGTATAGCTATTAATCAAAATATACCTTGAATGGAAAGGAAGAAATTATTTTATCTCACAAAAGTTAGTGTTATGCTTAAATTATGTACAAAAGGAAAAATATATGTAGAGTATTTAACCAATTCTGATAGAAATGCTGTATAAATAAAAGCTATTATTGTTATTTTTGTTAAGGAATTGTATGAGATAGGTCTTATATGAATTTGGACACAGAACGTTTGATAATTTCTCAAATTCAGAAAGTTGGAACACTTGGGTAGGGAGATGGTCTGCTAGGGCCTCACATGGGAGCCCAGACCCCTGCAGTCACATGGCCCTGCATGGTGGGTGGAACTGACCCAGGGTTTGGAGGGCACTGGGCTCTGAGGTGAAAGAGGAGGGGAAGCCCAGGCAGTGCTGGGTCAACTAGGATTGGCATATTCAGCAATTGAATTAATTTACTTTAAGAAATATGTGTCTTATTTTTTAGTTTTCGGTGGACACAACATCTTTATTTTATTTTTATGTGGTGCTGAGGATCGAACCCAGCGCCCCGCGCATGCCAGGTGAGCGTGCTACCGCTTGAGCCACATCCCCAGCCCATGAAATATGTGTCCTAATGGTTAAAATATAAACTGATTAAATTTGACTTTTTTTTAAAAAGCACATAAAAAGTTGGAACATAACTAGTAACAAATTAAACCATGAGAAATATACAATGAATTGAGCAATCTGTAGCAGTAACTGTTTAATTTCAGAAAATTAAGCATTGAAAACTTTGAAGTGATTCAAGCTGTGAAAAAGAGACATTTCTTATTATCCATGGGTTTCATGGGATCCTGTAGGGAAAACTAAAATATGATAGGAGAAAGGCAACTATTAAAATAAAGATAACTAAGTCTAGTTGGGCACAGTGGCATACTCGTCTAATTTCAGCGACTTGGGAGGCTGAGGTAGGAGAATTGCAAGTTTGAGGCAGCCTTCACAATTTAGCGAGGCCCTAAGCAACTTAGCAATACTCTGTCTCAAATTAAACAGTTAAAAGGGCTGGGGATGTAGCTGAATGATAAAGTGCTTCTGGGATAAATCCCCAGTACCCACATAAAAATAAAATAAAATAAAACAGTTAAGCAGCCGGGATGTTGCTCAGTGGGAGAATATCCCAGTATTGTGGTGGGGAGGGGGATAGCTAAGTCTGGAATCTGCACACAAATGGGATGAAATAGGTGGAAAGAAAGCAGTAACCCAGATTGTCTACAAATAGGGCTCTGTGAACAAATACTGATTTAATGTGTATTATGGAACATCTATGTTCTCTTACCTACAGGTTATTTCAAAATGAACAAGCCTCCCTTGCATGGCTTAAGGATGCAAAGTCTACATCAGTCTTTCAATAAACGCTTAATGACTTTCAAAAACTATGTCACAGGTTCTATGTCAGCTTCCAAGGACACGACAAAAAATGATGTGAACTTTACTTTAGATACTTTAGTATCTAACCTATTGGGGAGATAAGTGAACTGTTCTAGAACCATGTCTAAAACCCAAGTTCTTCATAGGGCAAGAGATGAGGATGATCATGAAGATCATTAAATGTCAAGCTAAGAAACTAAACTTGATCCTGATGAGAAGCACTGAGAGATTTTAAGTGGAGAAGTGATGTGCTCAGGTATGCATTTTTAAAAGATCACCCCAACACAGTGACATGACATGAAGGGGTAGGTTGATGGTGGAGATATGGGATCAGGAGCATCCGTGAGGCTGCTGGTATAGTGATCCAGGCAAGGCACAAACTGAGCCAAGAATTAACACTGCCATGGACACAAAGAGGGAGATACGGGTACAATGTGATTTCAGAGGTAAAATGAAAAGGATTTAGCGATTGGTTAGCAATGGAAATAAGGCTATCAGGATCCAGGAAGTCTAGCAGAGTTCTGGGTGGATGGTAGCCACTTTAAAGGGCAAAGACAAGGGATAGCGGGTTTGCAGGGAGAGGTCTGAAGAGTTCGAGGTTGCTTCAAACATTCATATGGAGGTATTAAATAAGCAGATATTTTCTAAGAAGGTTCCAATGGTGGGGGATGAAACTGAGGTAAAGGAGAGAGCAGGGATGGATGAATTAAGGTCTCAGAGAAGAAACAGGGACCAGGTTCCACAGCAAAGCCTAAGGACAGGGACATCTCTGAGGTTGGAAGATAGGACTCAGGATGGGCATGTTCAGGGTAACTGTGAGCTGTGGTAAGTTGAAGGAGCCCATGGCTGAAAGCTTCACTCCCTTCTTTTGTAGTAAGGAGGCTCACAGGAGAGGTGAGATTGGAAATGGATGCTGTTTCTGCCTTCACAGAGCAAAGCATTGGCTCTCACTGTGGATTACAGGAGGGCATGATTTCTTTTCCCCTTGAGGTTCCAGTGTGCTTATCAGCTTTCTGGCCCTTCTGTCTAGTCTCTTGTCCCCTTGATTCTGACTCATCACATCTCCATAATGACTTGCTCCATGAAACAGTTTTACCCTCTCGCACCTTTACTTTGTAAATCTTATACGTTAGTCAGCTTTCCATCACTGTGACCAAATACCTGACAAAAACAACTTGAGGAAAGATTTATTTTGGCTTACAGTTCCAGAGATTTAGTCTGTGGTTGGCCAACTCCATTGCTCAGGGCCTGAGGACAGACAGACATCATGCCCGCCGAAGGCCATGGTGGAGGAACGCTGTTAGCTCATGCAGCCAGGAAGCACAGAGGGAGAAAGGGGCCAAGAAGAAGACAAATCCCCAGACTAGGCCCCTGTGACCTGCTTCCTCTAATTAGGTCCCATTTCTCAGAGCCCTTGTGATCCAATCACTTCCCAAACATTCCACCTCTGAACCTTCCTGCATTGGGAATCATGCTTTAAATACATGAGCTTTGGGGGGACATAATAAACTGCCGCAGTCCGGCTGCAGCAAAATAACGCCGGGGGAGGGGGGTGGTGGTGGTGATGAACAACTTGTGTGCATTGATACAGCAGGAGTGGAAGCCGTTTATTGTAGGACCGGAGCGATATTTATACATTCCACACAGCTTATCTTAATTAGCATAAACTAGATACATCAGTCAACCAATAAGGAATTTTCACACTTAATGGCTCGCTGGCATTACTTCACAAACCATTCCCTCTGGCATTTTGCTAGGCGCCATCCAGACTTGTTTACAGACTCTAACAATAAACCATAATACCTTTTTTAAAAAAAATTCCTCTTGCAAACTTCTGTTCTTCCAGAGATCATGGATCTTCTCTTTTCGCTACCCATTATACTGAAAGAGTTTACAAAGCCCTCAGACATATTGTCTTAATAGGCTATCTAAGCTCAGTGTACTTCATGATAACCATTATCCTATAACTGAGTTACATGTCTTTTTTTTTTCCTTTAAAAAAATTTTAATAATATGTTTTACTTAATGCAATATATCCAAAACATTGCCATTTCAGCATGATGTCTTTATAACTTTTATCTTAAAGGCTGAATAATAATTCATGGAAAAATTATCATGCACACCGAGCTCTGTAGTCCATCATTCATTCATTGCCTTCCATGCTCTGGCTCCTAATGACTTGTGTGCCTTTTCCCAACTTGCTTCCTTTTTCTTTTTTCCTTCCTGCCTGTTAAATGTCCTTCTCCACCTCCATCACCTAGTTCTTCATTTTAAAACTATTTGTATCCTTTAAGGCTTAGTTTAAATATTATCTGAGCTGGACATAATGGCATTTGCCTTTAATACTATGGATTTGGGACACTGAGGCAGGAGGATTACAAGTTTGAATCCATCTTGGCAATTTAGCAAGACCCTCAGCAGCTTAGACACTGTCTCAAAATTAAAACTAAAAAGTACTAAGGAGGTAGCACTAAAAAAAAAGTCTGAAAGTAATATCTCTCTTATTTTTTGTCTTAACTTTCTAATGGCACTTAGCACTTTCTCCCCTAAAGTATAGTATGTGGGAAACAGTATGGAATAGGAAAAGAACACTTGACATGGAATTATAAGAAATGGAGACCACTCCCCTTTTGAGGGTGACACACACCTCTACCATTCCCTAGCAATATGTTTCCTCTTCTCCTCCTGGGACCCTTGTACCTACTTCTTTTCAGCTGGCCTCCATGCCCAGTTCCTAACAGCATCTAGTCTGGCCTCTGGAACACATGGACCACATTGGCCCCTCTCACCAGTGCATTCTTTCTCATTTTGGTAAAGGAATGTCCTTCAGGGACTTAGCAGAACACATGCAGGTGGGCTTTCCAGCTTTGCGTGTGTATCCATTCTAGCAGGCCTACCCTGAGCAGCCAGGCAGAGTGGGCCCATTGAGATGGAAGGGAAACCAACTGAAGGTAGCTGTCGTTGAGCCTAGAGAGTCAGGTGTTAGAGGAGGCAGGGGTAGGAAAGGTTTACATGAGGATCATTAGATGTAGCAAGTCTTAGTGGAGGGTTAAAAATAAAAGCTCAGTTGGAGTAGGCTGAGAAGAAAATTGAGAGGTAGGAGAGTGAGGTTTTACTGTGTTAGGGAGCAAAGGAATGAGAATGAAATGAGAGGCCAAGGAGAGAGTTCTTTTTTCATGACAGGCAATATTATAATATATTTGTATGTTGATGGAAGTGATGAAGTAGAAAACTAGAATTTATTGTGAGGTAAAGAAGAGAAGGCTATTTTCAGAATCACTTGTCTTTGAGCAGGAAATGGGATCCAAACCACAAATGGTTGCTGGACTTTGATAGGCCAATAAACAATATTTTATTGTAATAGAAAGAAAGGCAGAGCCTGCGGGTACAGAGGCAGGTAGGTGGTGGGTTTTGTGGTGAGTGATCTTATGGTTGTGACTTCCCCTATTCTTTTCAGTGAAGTATGAGCTGGGGAAAGAATGAAGGACCTCCTTCTAAACGGGAGTCAGCCTGGAGAACCAGCACCCTCCTTTTTTTTTTTTTTTTTTTAACTAACACTCCCTTAAAAGTTATCCTTATTTTCTGTTTCCTTTTCCCCTTTACATAAGGATTCCAGAAGAATTTTTCCCTCAATGATATAGTACAAAAAATAAATAAATAAAAGAACGAAAATTCTTTTTTAAGCCCTTGCTAGGTGAAAGGACATTTAACTCTTTGCTTGAACATAGTAAACATAACATTTTTTTGTTTGCTATTTTTTCATTTCTCACTAGGTGTGTTAGTTTAACTTTCTGTCACTCTAACAAAATACCTGAGATAAACAACTTAAAAGGAAGAAAGGTTAATTTTGGCTCACAGTTTCAGAGGTTTCAGGCCATGGTGGCTTGGCTCCATCACTCTGGGCCTTGTTGACATGGCTTCCTGGCTGCCAAGCTGTGCAGCCAGCCTACTGGTGGTCCCTGCCAAGGAGCAGCAGCAGAACAAGGCAACAGCAAAGCAGCAGAGTGGTGCCCAGGCGGCTTGGAGTAAGAGAGGCAAGCACAGCCTGTGGCCATGTGGATCTGCATAGCCAGCCAGCACTGAGGCAAGCTGAGGAGCACCAACCTGTCATCCTTTGGCAGCCAGGCCTGGCACTATACAGGATGCCTGTGCAGAAACCTGCTCCAGGCAGCACTGCAGCTCCATCTGATGACTCAACCTCCTACTTCCTGATCTGCCATGAGAAAATGGAGGTGAGGCAGACTTGAATGAAAATTGGGACTCAAAAAATTGACTAATAGTATTAGTAAGCTTCCAAACCCTAATCAGCATAAATTTGGACCAATAGCAGTGAATTACGTGCTATATAAACCCCTAGACTAGCACACTTGGAGGGAGAAAACCTGCTATCAGGTACCCTTCTGCACTGCAAGAGTTCTGCTCCTGTTTCTGTTCTTCAATAGTCTTACTCTTTTATCCACTCATCCTGGTCTATGGATTTCATTCTTCAAATTCATGAGACAAGAACCCAGAAAGAAGAAGAAATTGACTAGTGAGCTGCTGTGGTCTGCTGCAACATTGCAGGCATAGCCCACCAGTAAGAGCTGTAACGTTTCTTGGCTACAGAGGCCGGCAGCCTTACACAGACCCCACCCACCAGCAGAAGCAGAGAGTTCAGTTTATCTCAAAATTCTAGTTTCATTGTGGTAAGGAGAATATCATAGCAGGGAGTGTGTAGTGGAATAAGCTGCTCACCTAACAGCAGTCAGGAAGCAGAGAAAGATAGGAAAAGACTGGGGATCCCAATATCCCCTCGAAGGCCATACCCTCAATGACCTAAGTTCCTAAAGTCCTCAGGCCCCACCTCCTAAAGTTTCCAAGACCTCCCAGTATCTCCACAGGCTGGCAACCAAAAACCTGTAGCATATAGGCTGTAGGGAACTTCAGATCCAAACCATATTATTAGGTTTACAATAAAAACTGGGTTGTAAATTTATGGAGGAAAAATGTGATTATATTAATGCCACACCTTCACTGACTAAACAAGAATTTTCTGAGTTCCCATTGGGTGTCAGGCACTCTTTTATAACAATAAGTAAGAGACATAAAGCCTCTTGGTTTCCAAGTGTTTGCAGGCAGAAGACAGATAAGAGACACTGTGAACTAGAAATTATGTGGGAGGATAACGAGCTATGAAAAGGGGGCACAGTGGGGGATTGAGAGTGTGGGAAGTGGGAGAGTTATAATTTTAAAGCAGGAGGTCAGGGTAGCCTCAGTAAGACAATGACAACTGAGTAAAGATTTGAAGTTCATGCAGTTACCTGGGGAGAATACAAAGAACAAAACTATGCTCAATAAACACATTTGCTAATAATCCTCTGCTCTTACAAATTTGGAAAGAATAAAATTATGAAAGTGGAGAATCAACGATGGATTTGCCTGAGATGTGAAACATTCTTAGAAAACAGATACCTTTGCAGATATAGGTGCACAGGGGAGACAGAGAACACAAGGAGGACATAAATAAATCAGTAGGTGTAATTCTTAATTCCAGTTCCTCTTGGAATTCTCCAACAGCAGGGAAGAGTTCTAGGTGGGCACTGAGGCAAAGTGCATATATGGGGACAGTGTAGATCATAATTATGCAGAATTTGTGAGCACTCAGATCTGGGTGACTATTTTACTTCCCTGAAATATATGTTACTGCTTTTTATACTGACTGAATAGTCACACAGGTCCTTTTGTTTTCGTTTGTATATTTTGTTTTCCCTAAGTTCATCACATCAGTAACATCCAGAGTAGAAAACCCTTTATTGGTTGCTGCATCTTTTGTAGCTGGCAATCTAAAATTCAAGTCCCAAGTTAGGCATGGTGGTTCATACCTGTGACTCGGGAGGCTAAGGTAGGAGGTTCACAAGTTTGACGCCAGCCTCTGCAACTTAGCAAGACCCTGACTCAAAAAGGGGTGGGGATATAGCTCAGTGGTAGAGCAACTCTGGGTCCAATTCTCAGTACCACAACAATAAAATAATAGTATAAAAAGTCAAGTCCCAAATAAAATCCACAAGGAATCATTGATAAAATCACTGGAATGAAGTCATGGGTTAGGCCTAAACTGAATTTACCTTGCTGGTTCAGGGTATGTCTAAATATGTCTTGAGAAAAAAGAGTCAGGAGACACTGTTGGTGCAGTAATGGAGTACAGAGGTGCCTTTGAGTACAGCATTATGTTTTCAACTTTAGCTTTTAGTATAGTCCCCATTAGTTTCTTTCTGGTGCTAAGAGAGAACAGCAAGTTAAATAGAAGAATGTATTTATCAAATATGAAAAAACAGGGGCTAGGATTGTGGCTCAGTGGCAGAGTGCTTGCCTTGCATATATGAGGCACTGGGCTCGATCCTCAGCACCACATAAAAATAAATAAAAAATTAAGAAAGAAAGAAAGAAAGAAAAACAAAGAAAGAAAGAGAAAAGTAGGTATTGTGTCCATCTAAAACTAAAAAAAAAAAATTTAAAAAAACAGCTGGGCCAGGTGGTGTGCGCTTGCCTGCTACTTGGGAGGCTGAGGCAGGAGGATAGTAAGTTCGAGGCCAGCCTGGGCAACTTAGGGAGACCCTGTCTCAAAAAAAAGGCTAGGGATGTAGCTCAGTGATGATAGAGCATCTTGGGTTCAATCCCCAGTACAAAAACTACAACAGGGCTGGGCGTGTGGCTCAGTGGTAAAGTGCTTGCCTAGCACCTGTGAGGTACTGGGTTTGATCCCCAGCACCACATAAAAAAATTTTAAAAATAAAAAAAACCTTAAATAAACAAAACTAACAAGAACAAAACTGTCAAACCTTCCGAGCACAGGCAGGTCTGAACATAAACTTATAAAACAAAGCGGGGAGGGAGATTCTTCCTGTCAGTGGAGAATTCAGCAAGATACAGCACCACAACAAACTGGGTCAGCAGTCTTGGGGACCTTGGCACTGAGTGGCAGCTTGGTTAGCTGTGCGAAGAGGCAAAATGGGGGATACCCTTGTAATAGCACCACCACAAGTAGCAGAGCGGCTGAGTTGATTCATCCCAGCACTATCAGGTTGACTTTAGCAGATGGAAATAGTAGCAGCAGTCACAAGCTGCTTTTACAAGGACCCCAGAACTGTGAGATCTGAAGCTGAGACAATACAGGAGTACAACAGCAGATGCCCTAGGGTTATGGAGTCTGGAACCAGGCTGTCCTATAAAAGCTTGTATCTGCCACTTGCTAGCTGTGTGTGTGTGTCTGTGTGTGTGTGTGTGTGTACTGGAGAGTGAACCCAGGAATACCACTGAGATCCATCCCCAGCCCTTTGAACGTTTGATTTTGAGACAGAGTCTTGCCAAGATGCTCAGGAATTCACCAAATTGCTGACACTGTCCTGGAATTTGTGATTCTCCTGCCTCAGCCTCCCAAATCGCTGGGATACAGGTGTGTGCCACCATGCCCAGCCCATTTGCTAGCTTTTTGAAGGCTCAGTACGTTACTAATTTCTCTATTTTCTCCTCAGTAAATAATAATATGCAGCTCATGGGAATGTTCAGAAGATTAATGAATTCATGGATGAAAAGTAACTGACAATATAATAAAAACCAAGAGTTAACTTACTCTCTTCATCATCTATATGACATCTCACATTGGTCCAGTCCAAAATACCTTGTATTTTGATCCAATGCAAGAAATGACATCAAAAAAAAAAAAAAAAAAAAAAAAAAGAACAGATTATCACAGCAACCCAAATCCGACATAGTGGATAGAGAAACTAAAGAAAATTGTAGAGTCATCTTTTAAAACTTCATAACTGTCACTACTTTCTATAGAAGAGGGTGTGGGCGGATAGGGGGCAGATTTTCCACTGTATATTTCTCTTTGAACAGTGTTACCCTCACCCAGTTGTCTCTTCTTTTAAAAGTCACACAGGCAGTTCATGTTCCTTACATCACCGTTACTTAGAATTATGCAAAATCCTTATCGCGCCTTGCACCAAGCGGATCCTCATTCAAATAACTAAGCACTGACTACGCTAATTGAGATCCAGGCCCGGGCAAACCGCAAGGCGCCGGCCATGACTGCCGCGGGCAGCTGACTCTCGCGGGAACCCGAGGCCCAGGCAACAGACCACGTGACTCGGCGGGCGGCTGGTACTCTCCGCCTCTCGGCTGCAGCAGCCAGGTTGCGGCGTTCGGCAGTCAGGGGAGGGGTGTGGCGAAGGCCCGTGCGCGTTACGTGCCCCGCCCCGCCCCTGACGGAGCCCGGATGAAGAGTAACGCCATTACCGCCGGAGCCGCCGAGAGCACTCGCGGACTGGGACTGGACACTGGACCGGCCGCGCCATGAGACTCCTCCCCCGCCTGCTTCTGCTCCTCTTGCTGGTATTCCCCGCCACCGTTTTGCTCCGAGGCGGCCCGGGAGGTGAGGCGAGGGGAGTGGGCGGCGGGGTTGGCAGTTCAGGAGACGCCGGCGACAAGTTTGAAGTTGGAGGCGGCAGAGCTTCGGCTCCTGGGGACCGCGTCCACCTCGACGGCCTCCCTCCCCTTGCTCCCCAACCCCCGGCTCGTGGTAGGCGGCTGGCGCGCGTGCAGAGTCCACACCCTGCCTGACCCTTGGTCCTTTCCGCGCGTAGGGCCGTGCCGGAGCGACCTTGCTCCCGTGGCCGGAGGTTGGGTGGTTGCGCCGGAGCCGCAGGCTTGGGGCGGCGGGTGCTGCGCCCCGCAGAGCGCTGCAGCCCGGTTTTATTTCTTTCGGCCGCCTTCGGCGACGCTCCACCCCCATCCTCTAGCTCTTGGGCTGACGTGTCTTTAGCTTCCACGCTAGGAGTCCTCCTTAATTCATTTGCTGAAACTCCTGTTTTCTGCACACCCATGCTGTTAGAGCATCGTTTTTCTGGTCCTCTGTCTTTGCTTATCCGCATCTGATCCCTGTGTGTTATCGGGAGGCTTGATTTCCGAAAAACTCCGCATCCTCACTCAGTTGTCAGCCTCTGGTCCTAGGCAGACTGCAGAATCCCTACGGGATCTCTCATTCAATGGCTTTCCTTCTGTCCGTCTTTCTTTCTTTCTCTCTCTCTCTCTTTTCCTTTCTTCCTTCCATTTTTCCTTTCTACTTTTTGTTGGTTGGAAATACCCTATTATGCTGGGAGGCGAGAGTGGACTTTGAGCCCTACTCTCCCACACCCCAATTTATATAGGTTTATTCATTTCAACAGTTAAAAAACTTGGGTGAAAAAACTTAGATGGCAGAACCTAAAAATGTGGAATCTTGGCTTCTTGCCCTGGTATTATGAACTTCGGTGTCCAACTTGTAAAGTGAAAGAATTAGTCTAAGTGGTTACTAGAACCCATTCCATAAGTTTAAACTCTGTGGCCTAGTGAATGACGGTGACCAGTGCCCACAAACTGTTTGGCAAAGAAGAGTGAAGGGACTGGTTTCTGTTTAGTGGCTTGTATGACTTTAAACTACTACTATGTCCTGAGAGTTGTTTTTTTTTTTTTTAACTGAAAATGACTTGTAAAATTAGGAAGGTACCATTTTAGCAGTAGGAACTCAAGGAGGTGAAAAAAACTTGAAGTGTACAGTACTTAATAAATACCATTTTCCCTGGATATTGCACATGTTTCCCTTTCCACATTTTCCCCCCCTCCACTGAACTGCCACATCATCATTCTTTCTGCTGGAAGAGTTTCAGGAACTTTGAAATGCTTTTGAGGGTCTTGCCAGAAATAGATACATTGTGACTTGCTTCGAATACTTTTGCCTACAAAATTGATTTATAATTTCTTGGCATTATGAGTGTACATAACTTTTGCTTATAATATTTAAAAGTAACAAAGCCATATGCAAAAATAATTGGACTCTTTCTTTGCTCTCAACCCTGAAGTTACAATATGTTTTTACTAAACAATGTGTTTTGTGCTAGCTAGTTTTTTTTTTTTTTTTTTTTTTTTGGTACTGGCCATTGAACTCAGGGGCACTTGACCTCTGAGCCTCGTCCCCAGCCCTATATTGTATTTTTTTTGGAGACGGGTCTCACTGAGTTGCTTAGAGCCTCGCTTTTGCTGAGGCTGGCTTGAGGAACTCCCACTCCTCCTGCCTTAGCCTCCTGAGCCACTTGCGCCACTGTGCCTGGCACAAGCTAGTTTTTATCATAGGGGAAGATACAGGTATTAGTCATTTTTAGTTACTTGTTAGTAGATTCTAAGAGTTTCAGCTGTTGTCAGCTCTGATGTTTCTTGCCTAGATATTGAGAATGTTATTTTCTTTTAAACCTGGATGTTTTTTGTTGTTTTATTTTATATGGTTAATGACAGGGATTAAATTTAGGGGAGTTTCCTTCCTTTGCACCAAACTTATTATTATTTTTTTATTTGCTTAACCAGATTGCTTGAAGTTCTTCATCTGGAATTCAGGGGATCTTCAATTTCTGCAGTTCATTTTCTAGCTGTTGGGTGCTTTTTAAAATTAAACAGTATTTTCTATTAAAATTAATAAGCAGTTAAGAATACTAGTAAAATAATACAAGTATTTTTAGATGTAGTATGTAATTTGTCATCATTCAAGTGGCTGGGGGATTAAGTTACTCCAGGGTAAACATTTTGTTGCTTATACCTAATATTTAAAAAATTTAGTATTCCAGGTGAAGGATAATTGCTTACTTTGTATTTTATCAATAGGCTCATTAGCGGTGGCACAGGATCTTACAGAGGATGAAGAAACAGTGGAAGATTCAATAATTGAAGATGAAGACGATGAAGCTGAGGTAGAAGAAGATGAACCCACAGATTTGGTTAGTGTTATACTATTTAATACAAAGTTTGGTATTAAAATTTTTACTGTCAGTGGTTTGTTATTATGATCAAAATGGATTGAAGTTGGGTGAATAGGAGCTTGTCATTGAGGATAGAGCATATGTATTGAGCTGGAAGGAGACATGACACACTTAAAGAATGATTCAAGATCATACTAACGGGCATGAATTTAGGAAGCTAAATGTAGTGGGACTAGCAGTGGACCAGGAGTGGATAAATTTGGGGTCCATGGTGTTTAGCCTTCAGGCTTCTCTTTCTGGGTCTCAGTTTTCTCGCTTTCATTCAATAAGCAGTCACTGAGTCTCATGTAGTGAGTCTGTGCTGTTCTGGATGCTGCTTTGGACAGACGAGATATGTGTGTTGGTGGGATGAGGTAAGGAACAGATGACAAATAATATGTAAAATATGTCCTGTAAAGAGTGAGGGGGTTAGAGAAGATCTCTTAGTTGTCTAGCCATGAATTTTTTTACTGTATAATTATAGTAAAACAGAATGGCAGGCTGGAATCATGATCATTGCAGCATGCTTCTGGATAATTTAATTTCCTCTTTGGGACTACTGTAGTCTTATTGTATAGGATAGATTTTTTTGTGTGTTTATGTGGTGCTGGGGGGTTGAACCCAGGGCCTTCTGCATGCAAGGCAAGCACTCTACCAACTGAACTATATCCCTAGCCTGAGATTTTTTGTTAATATATATGTTTTTTAGTTCTAGGTAGGCACAATAACTTTATTTTATTTTTGTATGGTGCTGAGGATTGAACCCAGTGCCTTACGCATACTAGGCAAGCATTCTACAACTGAGCCACAATCCCAGCCCAGATTTTTTACATAGATATTTGTTGTTTTGTTTTTCTTTTTGGTACTGGGGATTGAACCCAGGAGTGCTCTGCCACTGAGCTACATCCTCAGACCTTTTTTATATTTTATTTAGACATAGGATCTCGCTAAGTTGCTGAGGCTGCCCTTAAATTCATAATCCTCCTGGCTCAACCTTCCAAGCTACTGGGATTACAGGTGTATACCACTGAACCCAGCTTTTTTTTTTAGATATACATGACAGTATGTTGTATTTTGACATATATATATGGAGTGCAATCTATTACAGGTTTGATCCCATTCTTATTGTTGAACATGATGTGGAGTTACACTGGTTGTGTATTCATATATAAGCATAGGAAAGTTATATCTGATTCATTCTGCTGTCTTTCCTGTTCCCATTGCGCCCAGCTTAACATAGGTTTTCTCATGCTATGCACCTAAAACCTTTCATGACTCTAAATGTCATTTTCTTCTAAGGTTGAACCACCAATTTCCTATTTTCCTGCTATTTTAATATCAAAGTAATTAACCTTAAATACAGATTTCTTCTTTGATTTCATTTTCATGGGGTATATCCTTCACGTAAGCTAATTTTATCTTGTGATTTATTTTTATTTGTATTTAAAATTTTTTTGGTACTGGGGATTTAAGCCAGGGGCGCTGAACTATAACCCCAGTAATTTTTTTTTTTTTTTTTGTAACTTTGAGACAGGATCTCACTAAGCTGCCCATGATAGCCACTCAATGTCTTCCTTACTCTCCCAAGCAGCTGGAATTAGAGAAGCATGTGCCACCACGTCTGGTTCTTTCTTGAAGAAAGACTACCCTGTACAGTTTCTTCCTTTTCACGCTTGTTCTCTACCATGGTCTGGTCCCATATATCTAGTGAAACTATTCTTACTAAGGTCACCAGCAACCTGATGGCCAAAATCCTGGCCTGTATTAGGTATGATATTTGAACTCTTTAGCATTTTCTAAGTATACTTTCCTTGAATCCTTTAATGTTGGCTTTGGTTACAATCCTCTCAGTGTTCCTTTACCAGTTTCTGCTTTTTGATCTTTCTGTTACCTTCTCTTTCTCTGCCTACTCCTGTAATGTTGGTGAAACCTTTTTTTAACTACTACCACCCTTTATTAGTGATTTTCTAGCCTCATTTCTGAGCACCATACTGATATCTCCAGCTCTTCACAGGATAGCAGTGTCTGGGTGCTCCATTAAGTACCTCAAATTTTAATGTCCACAAAGGAAGTCAGCACTTAACATCCATCCTACTTCATATTCCTGGTTTGATAGACTCTGGTGATTTGAGCTGTTGTCTTGTTAACTTCTTCCATTTCATTTTAGTCTGCAGCCCATTAATCATATCTTAGATGTGATTGTTCTTTGTTGTTTCTCAGGTACATTTTTTTCCACTTTATTCCTACATTTTATGGTTTTTCCTACTGTCTTTTTTTTTCCCCCTGAGATGCTATTTTGCCTGGGCTGATGTTAAATTCTTGGACTCAGAAGATTCTCCTGTCTCAGCTTCCTGTGTAGCTGGGACTTTCTTGAGGGGTCTCTTTTCCCAAAAGTAAAAACTTTTAAATAAATGGTATCATTAAGAATATTTAAAATTTAATGCAGTTCCTCATTCATTGAAAGGTTTGAGTGCCTTTTCATCTACAGAATGTTTAAAGCCAATGAACAATGACACCCATATACCCATTTGTTCCATATACACCTAAAGGTGATGTTATAACCCATAAGCATCTCAGTTTATGATCGTTCATCTGAAGACATGGTGCTTCTCTCAGGTTTAACATTTTAAATATTAAATTTATTCACATTTTCAGTGAGATACAGTTTTAGCATAAAAATCCCATTTTTAAGTATACAATCTGATTTTTAGTAAATTTACCAAGTTTTAAGACACATCCAGTTTTAGGATATTTCTATCACCCCAATAAGATCCTTGATCGCTTACTCTTTCTCTTCTCTTTTTCTTGCACTGGAGAGTTAACCCAGAGGTGCTTTACCACGGAGCTACATCCCTAGACGTTTTTATGTTTTATTTTTTTATTTTGAGACAGAATCTCACTTGAGTTGCTGAGGCTAGCCTTGAACTTGGAATCCTTCTTTCTCAGCCTCCCAAATCACTAGAATTATAGGCTTGTGCCACCACACCTGGCTCGCTCTTCTTTAAAACGTTTCTTTCAAATTATGTGGCTGATTCTCTTTTTTTAAATATTTTTTAGTTATAGTTGGACACGATACCTTTATTTATTTGCTTGTTTTTATGTGGTGCTGAGGATTGAACTCAGTGCCTCACACATGCTAGGCGAGCGCTCTACTGCTCAGCCCCAGCCCCAGCCCCATGTGACTGATTCTTAGGGGGAAATTTTCCTTTTAATTAGAATGGAAATTGTTGTAGACTATTAACAAGATCCACAGGGGTGGGCAGAATTTGGCTTCAGAACAGACATAACCTTGCTTATTCATTTATTTTCTGTGACTGCTTTCATGCTATAACCTTGAGCATTTTCAAGAGGGATTTTATGGTTTGCAAAGCTTTATTTACTATTTAGTTTTTTACAGGCAGTTAGCTTACCAACCCTTGATCCAGAATCTTGCAGTTCAAAGTGTGGTCAGAATACTAGTAGTCTTGGCATTTCCTTGATGCTTTTATTAGAATTAAAGAATTTCAGGATTCACACTAGACCCTGAGTCAGATCTGTCAGATTCCTTGGGAATTGGTATGAACATTTAGATGCACTGTTTAAGTTAGCTAAAGAGATACAGTGATGTTCATCCCACTAATACTGACAAAGCCATGAAGAAGCAATATTTTGTCCCAAATCTGATAAAGTGTCTGTATGTAAGTGATCTCCCCCACCCCTAGTAATTTCTTTTTAATGTTTTCTTTCTTAGGCAGAAGATAAAGAGGAAGAAGATGTATCTGGTGAACCTGAAGCATCACCAAGTGCAGATACAACTATCCTGTTTGTGAAAGGAGAAGGTAATATAGAATTGCTAGTTTCAATTCAGATGTGAGTTTTTAAATGCAAGCCTTTTTTTTTTTTTTTTTTTTAAGGCGGGGAGAGCATTGGTGTAATACTTAAGGTCTTTTTTTAAGCTCCTTTTATATAAGGAGTATTGTGCAAAACAAGTATTTTGGAAAAAATCTCATATATATGGGTACCAATACCTGTACAGTGGTATTGCAGGTATTTTAACTAAGGGGAATAATAAATCCTATCTAGTTTAACTAGAAGTTAGATTTCCCTTTTAAAGATATTGGTTTTTAAAAAAATATTTTATTTTCAGTTGTAGTTATGCACAATATCTTTATTTGTTTATTTATTTATTTTAAAGAGAGAGAATTTTAATATTTATTTTTTAGTTTTCGGCGGACACAACATCTTTGTTTGTATGTGGTGCTGAGGATCGAACCCGGGCCACACGCATGCCAGGCGAGCGTGCTACTACTTGAGCCACATCCCCAGCTCCAATTTTATTTATTTATTTTTATATGGTGCTGACGATCGAACTCAGGGCCTCACACGTGCTAGGAAAGCACTATACTGCTGAGCCACAACCCCAGCCCAAATATATTGTTTTTAAAATTCTTTCAAACTACCTCAGCAAAGTAATTTTGCTATATTTTGAGTATGTAAATATTAGTGAAATATTGTACCTTTTGATTAGTCCTTGGATAGAACCTAGATAACTGTGCTATATTTTAAAATCTTTCCAAGTAGGTCTTGATTAGAGCCTAGGTTTCTTTAAAAGAAAATACAGATTGAGTATCCCTTACCTGTAATATTTAGAACCAGAAGTTTTTTTGGATTTTTGAATATTTTTGTCTATATATAATGAGGTATCTTAG
Organism: Marmota marmota marmota; assembly: GCF_001458135.2. Taxonomy (NCBI): domain Eukaryota; kingdom Metazoa; phylum Chordata; class Mammalia; order Rodentia; family Sciuridae; genus Marmota; species Marmota marmota. Next base: position 4,151,630 of record NW_025999913.1, on the reverse strand, counting down.
GAATGGAACCAAGGTCAAAACATGAAATCCATTTGTTCCATATACACCTAAAGGTGATGTTATACAGTTCTTTTAGTGCACTGATATTTTAACTATAATCCATCACTTGAGTATCAGTTGTGGAATTTTCTACTTGTAACATCATATTGGCACTCAAGTTTCAGATTTTAGAGCATTTCCAGTTTTTAAATTTGGGATGTTCAACCTATAAATATGTAATGCTTGATGTTTATTGAAGATAGCATAGTAGGCACTGTTCTCAATATTTCACAAATATTATTTAATCCTAACAAACCCCAGGGTTACCCAGTTTATAAATAGATCATGGAGACCATATTCAAATCTAGATCTGTCTGACTGTACAACTTATGTCATACTGGATGAAGCTTAGCTTGATTGACAGTGACATAATTCAACATTTAATATGAAAATGTGTTCTATTTTATACTCATGTGTTATGACTTCCACCTACAGGCTACAAAAAGTATAAGTGATTTTTAAAAATTTATTTTTGTAGCTGATTTACCTTCAAATTTGCATTTTTGACTACTTGTGTAATTGGATAGGAATTCAAAAATGCAATTTTTTTTTTGTTCTAGTAAACACAAGTGTTCCAATGAACCCCTTAGATTTTTTTCTTTGTCATTTTTCTCTTTATTTGTATAGGTACTCAGTTGTATAACTCCCTACACAATAATCTTGCTACCAGAAGGACCCAACTTTTTCTTAGACCACAGAATTTGGGTATTATCTAGTCTGAAGTCAAGATGCTCAGTTCAGCTCCCAAGTTGGAGTGCTCAAGCATAGACAAAATTGAGTGTCAGCGTACACTCTAGCTCCAGTCTTTCACTAGTTAGCATGTGACTGGACTGTTCTCTGGAAAAGGATTCTGAAACCAAGTCTGAATACAGCAGGAAAGTGTGCCAGCGTCCATTAGTAATGTGTGTTGCATTTGTACTCTGAATATGTTCTAATTTTTTTGTCTTTTTTTGTTTCTCAGATTTTCCAGCAAATAACATAGTGAAGTTCTTGGTAGGCTTTACAAACAAGGGTACAGAAGATTTTATTGTGGAATCCCTAGATGCCTCATTTCGTTATCCTCAGGACTACCAGTTTTATATCCAGAATTTCACAGCTCTGCCTCTGAACACTGTAGTGCCACCCCAGAGACAGGCCACTTTTGAGTATTCCTTCATTCCTGCAGAGCCCATGGGTGGACGACCCTTTGGTCTGGTCATCAATCTGAACTACAAAGACTTGAATGTAAGTCCTTCTAAACCTGTTTACTTTTTACTTTTTTTTTTTTTTTTTTAAGGTTAGAGATTGTTGGGGATAATTAACATTGTTAAATATTTTTCTGTACAGGTGCCTATTTTGTGGTTGAAACCATGGTAGGCACCAAGGTCGTGAATGTAAATTCGCAAGTGTCTTGGAGTCTATAATTTGCAGGAGAGGTGGTTGAAAACAGTGATGAAACTGCTGAGTGACCCGCACTAGAGGTGTCTTTTGTTTAGGTGCAGTCACATGAGTGTGGAAGTGACTTGATCGGGATCTTAGAAGGAAAAAGCAATATGCCACTCAATAGTCTACTACTTATTTAGAGGTTAATATATGTAATTTGCTCCTGTCATTGCCTGATTTTGGCCCATTTTACTACTTCTACTTTTTTTGTAGCTGGTTTTTCATCATTTTATATATTCAGATAAAATAAAACCAGCTCTCTCTTTTTGGGGGGGAGGGGGTGATACAGGGGCTTGAATCCCAGGGTACTTTACCACTGAGCTACATCCCCAGCCCCCTTTTTTTGGTACCAGGGATTGAACTCAGGGGCATTTTGACCACTGAGCCGCATCCCCAGCCCTATTTTGTAGTTTATTTAGAGACAGGGTCTCACTGAATTGCTTAGTTCCTCGCAGTTCCTGAAGCTGGCTTTGAACTCACAATTCTCCTGTCTCAGCTTCTCAAGCTGCTAGGATTACTGATGTACGCCACTGCACCCTGCTCCCAGCCCTTTTTATTTCAATTTTTTCTTCTCTCTTTCTTCCTACTACTAGGGATTGAATCCAGGGGTACTTTACCACTGAGCTATATCCCTAGTCTTTTATTTTTGAAATAGGATGTCACCAAATTTCTGAGTCTGCCCTCAAACTTTTGATCCTCCTGCCTCCGCCTCCCCAGTTGCTCAGATCACAGGTGTGCACCTCTACATCTAGCTTATAGCCAGATAGTTTTAGCAGCAGGGTTAATGGGTTGGCTTTAATTTATGAGAACCAAATGTCCTGAATATAAGCCGATGTTTTATGATATGTATTTTTATGTATATTCAGTGACTGAACAAGAAGCACTAAAATTTTACTTTTGGCAGTTGACTTCTTGGTGAAAACTGTTCTTCAGAGAACACATCTGAACAATTTCCTTTTCAAAGTTTTCTTCTTAGAAGTTGTTCATGATTTTCATTATCCTAGTGTTAACATGTTTACCTGAGTTAAATTTCTTGTATTACAATTAAATTTTTCATTTTTTTAAAATATTTATTTTTTAGGTGTAGATGGACACAGCACAATGCCTTTATTTTTATGTGGTGCTGAGGATTGAACCCGGGTCCCACCCATGCTAGGGTAGCGCTCCACCACTGAGCCACAATCCCAGCCCCTAAATTTTTCATTTTTAGAGTTATTTAGTAGAAAGTAGGAAAGTTTTTCATTTTTTTAAAAATATTTTTTAGTTGTCAATGTACCTTTATTTATTTACGTGCAGTGCTGAGATCAAATCTAGTGCCTCACACATGCTAGGCAAGCACTCTACCACTGATCCATTACCCCAGTCCCTGTTTTTTCATTCTTTATGTTTTCAAAATATGATACTAAGTTTCCTGAACTTTATAATTATGTAGTTTGAAAATTATCAATTTTATCCTATTTTTAAATCGAACTAAATCCAGTTGGTAAAGTGTAGTGTCAGTTTCGTTTTGAGTGCACATTGAAAGACCTTGAAATAAAATTACATAATTAGTATTTAGCAATAAGTGGTGGTTTTGAAAATATACTACCTGTGTGTAGAGCATTGAATATTGAGAACAGCTGTCTATGACCCATTAATTTTTCAAGACCATAACAAGAAAATATTTTGATTCTGAAAATCAGCAACCCATTTATTTTGAAGGAATTGGTTTTCATCCCATTGTCAGTTTAGAACATAATTTTGACTTTTGTTCGGGTCTGTGTGATCTGCCACTGCAGCTACTGTTCTACGTTTTCATGCTTCCATCCATATGTTGGAGGATTGCAGACAAACTTGAGCTGCAGGTATCAGAATACTCTGAGTTTTGTTTCTTTCTGCAAGTTTTATCTCATTTTTACTCTTTCCTTGGTCCTTGTGCCATCTCCCCACTCCTCAAAGAAAGTGGAGGATAACAGAGCTTGAGACATTTTTATTTTATGGAAGAAATTGAAATCAGAATGTTGAGTCCCTGGCATTGAATAGTGCAAGTATATGACTTTGTAAAGTCTTTCCTTCTAGATGATGAGAGAGCTATAAGAAATCTGTTACAGAGTACCAGTTTTAACAAATCTTACGAGAGTTCCTTCTCTCAGTGCATTTCAAATTTTTGTGAATTTTTTTTTTTTTTAAAAAGTTTATTCTTTACAGGGCAATGTATTCCAAGATGCTGTCTTCAATCAAACGGTTACAGTTATTGAAAGAGAAGATGGGTTAGATGGAGAAACGTAAGTGAAAGTTTTAGAACTTGATCTCTCAAGGCAGGACTAGAGGGCATGTTCTGATTTCAAAGTATTGTTTTTAATGGTCAAAATAGAATGGACTATACAGATTTGGTGAAACCTTTACTACATAGATCCATACTGTATGTGATTCTTTTTTTAAAGAGAGAGAGAGAGAGAGAGAGAGAATTTTAATATTTATTTCTTAGTCTTCGGCGGACACAACATCTTTGTTTGTATGTGGTGCTGAGGATCCAACCCGGGCCGCACACATGCCAGGCGAGCCCGTTACCGCTTGAGCCACATCCCCAGCCCTGTATGTGATTTTTGTATGTATAATACCAAGCTAGGAAAGATGATTCAAACTGATGAAAAATCCTTTAAAAGGTATTAGTTGGCTTTCTGTCCTAAATTCTTTTCTACTCCATGCTTTCTGAAGCTGATCATTAGCCAAAGCTAAGATATGTGCCTCTAAAATTCCTGACTTTTTGTAAATTATATTTTTATCTTGAAAAATATGTTCTTTTTGAATGATGAATCATTTCTTATTTCTTATATATGTTGACCTAAAGTAATTTTTAAACCCATTTGCACAGAATAAACTAAAATTATGAAATGTGTTAGAATTATAGTTGTAATTAGCTGTGGTATTTCTTATGAATTACAGCCAATTTATGTTTTTTCTTTTATGCCAGAATCTTTATGTATATGTTCCTCGCTGGTCTTGGACTTCTGGTTGTTATTGGCCTTCATCAACTCCTAGAATCTAGAAAGGTAATTAATGTTTGAACAATTCCTTTTTTTTTTTTTTTTTTGGTACCGGGGATTGAACTCAGGGGCACTCAACCACTGCGCCACATCCCCAGCCCTATTTTGTGTTTTATTTACAGACAGGGTCTCACTGAGTTGCTTAGTGCCTCACTTTTCCTGAGGCTGAATTTGAACTCGCGATCCTTTTGTCACTACCTCCCCAACCGCTGGGATTACAGGCATGCACCACTGCGCCCAGCTTGAACAACTCTCAAAACCATTCTTTAAAAGTTGTTACAGTACTAAGTTAAGCTTGATCTAATTCTTCATGACTTCTTATTCTCACTGTAGGTTTCTAGAGTTACAGCTTCATTGTACCTTTTTAAAATGAAACCCAAAGGTGAAACTTTGGATATACGACTTGAATTTGTTGAGACTTTGAGACATGCACACAATTAGTGTCCTTTGTCTACATCCTCTAGTGTGACCTGTACTATCTTTTTTTTTTTTTTTTTTTTTGCAGTACTGGGGATTAAACCCAGGGCTACTTTACTACTTATCTATATCCCCAGCCCTTTTTTATTTTTTATTGAGAAAGGGTCTTGCTAGTTGCTGAGTCTAGCCTTGAACTTGATATCCTCCTGCCTCAGCTTCCTGATAAACTGGGATCAGATATGTGCTACTGCACCTGGAAATTATTTTAACTGTGAATTACCCTAGAATTTTTATTCCTGAAATTCAGAAAGTTTTTTTTTTTTTTTTTTTACCTAGAATTACACTATTTCATGTTTTTTTTTTTTTTTTTTTTTAGTTTTTTTAGTTGTGGATGGATACAATACTTTTTATTTATTCGTTGCTGAGGATCAAACATAGTGCCTCACATGTGCAAGGCAAGCGCTCTGCCACTGAGCTACAATCCCAGCCCCTTTCATGTTTTATCTGAAACCAACCCAGCTTTTTATTTTCACTTCATTATTCTTAATTATGGAGCTTATTCTTAGTGAATGAGTTCTTTCACATGATAAAGAATGAATTTGACTGTATTTGTCCTATTGATCAAACATCTACTTAATTAAGCGTAACACTGAAGTACCCACCCCCATCATGGTTCTCTCTGGTTTTGGTGGCTAACTCTTCCATCATGTCTTCACTGCCTACGCCTCTCCCCTTTTTCCTCATTCACTCTCTCTCTCAATTCTCTTCTTCCCACACCACAAAAAGGAAAACCCATCCCGTTCTTCTAGTGGGAATGCATTACACCATTTGTGTCAAATACTGTAATATAATTCTTTAGGCCCTAAACAGTTGCTCTCCATTTTCAGAGTGTTTATAACTATCTTTGTGTTGTTTTCATAACAGTTGGATTTTTGCTGTGCATTTACATATTTGGTATAACTGACTACAGTTTGCTTTTTCATTTAAACAAAGCTATTTTCAGTTATTCTTTGTATTCAGAATTAACTTATGATCTAAACAAATAATACTGCTTATAGATAATGAGGTTTTACTTGTTTAGTTGTATCTAGCTTACAATGTCAGATAGCCTTTTTGCAACTTTTTAGTAATTATTCTGAATTTCATTGGCCAGAAATTTATTCTTTGATTTTGATTCCTAAGTGGAAAGAAAATAATTGTATAAGTAGACATTCTTGTTTTGTCCACCAGTGGTATAATACAGAGTTTTATAGCAAGGATAAAAGTATTTTATTATTTGTAGTACTGAGAGTTGAACCCAGAGGCACTTTGACACTGAGCTACATCTCCCAGACCTTTTGAACTCTTTATTTTGAGACAAGGTCTCGATAATTTGTTGAGGCTGACCTTGAGCCTCCTGAGTGGTGGGGATTATAGGTGTGTACCACTGCACCCAGTGAATTCTTTATATTAATGCTAGACATGATTTTACTCTTCTAGTGAATAAAATATTTGTTAGGAGTATGTTTTAACACTGGAAAAGAACATAATTTATTTACTAAGATCAGATGAAATTTTTTGATTGTGTTTTAAAAATTAGAATAAGCAACATAATGGAACTCTTTTGAAATACATTTCTCTTAGCGCAAGAGACCCATACAGAAAGTAGAAATGGGTACATCAAGTCAGAATGATGTTGACATGAGTTGGATTCCTCAAGAAACTTTGAATCAAATCAGTAAGTAGTCTTACAAACTTGGTGGGAAGTATTTCTCTTAAATGAAAATTAAATATTTTAGATTTAGCAAAAAAATGTGTGGCTAATACTACTTAGCATTTGTCTTTTCCACTGTGTAAAATCTAGAACAATGACTAATGAAGACTTTGAACATTTATTGTTTTTAGTATTTTTTATACTTTCATTTAGAAATGCCTCCAAACCTGCAGTTTATTTACAAATGTGTGAATTCTTTACATTCCTAATCTTTTTCCTGTCTCTTTTCTTTCCTGTTGCTTCAGTGCAGAGTAGAAGAGGTGAGGCAATTAATTTTTCTAATGCCATTTGCTAGAGTTTTGGGGGCTCTTGTATAGCGTATGAACGCTTTATAGCAAATTTGATGAGTAATGGAACAGTTTTCTAGTACTAAATTTTATTGGAAAAACCACTCACTAAACCTAAAATACTACCTGATAGTTTAACCTAACAGATATTATTACATAGGCAGTTTGTTAAAATAACTATTTAAAGTAGGAATTTTTTCCCTCCAAGTGAAGGACTTTTAAGAAGCATTTATTATAAAGCAGTATAGCCTCATTGCACAGTTTTAGATTGTACAGTAGTGAAAAAGTCAGCTCCTGGCTTTACAAATCCCATTTTCAACAAATGATTGGTGTTAAGTTCACATTTGTATTATAGGTATTTTCTGTACATATGTTTCTATATGAGTGTTCAGTACAGGTGGTTTTTCACTCTTTAAAAAAAAAATGCTAATAAATACCCTTATGTGTAAATTCATAGGATGACTTCTTGAATGTAGAATCAATAGGTCTCGGGTTATGTGCATTTTAATTTTTGTGGAAAGTGTCTTATTTCCATTCCAAAAGTTAGTACTAATTTATATTCTCAGGAGTGTGTCCTCCACTTTCACTAATCATTCTTAAGTATTAAATGTTATGAGTGTTTTAATTTATCATTAAAGAATGAGGTTCAACTTTTTTATACATGCATTTACTGACTTTAGTTTTTAGTTCCTTTTTTGTTTGTTTGATTTTTTGTTTTCCTTTGCTTGTTCAAGTCCTTAGTTTTAAAAATTGAGTTGACTCTGTGAGCTAGCGCTCTCTATTCCAAATATAATTTCCATATGACAGGTACTTTATTAAAAGTGAATACAAAATCTTGAGAGCTTGGTAGGATCTTCTAGGAAAGGAGGAAATCACTCCCAGGAACAGTCGACCTTTGTTTGGAGACTTGAACAGTTGGAGAAGGACTCTTCAAGGTTTTTTGTGCCATGCTAAATACTTTTGCCCTATCTTCTAGGCAAAAAGTAGCCATCAGACACTTTAAAGTAGATGAATAACAATTTTATGTTTTAAAAAGAATTTATAATAGCTTTGTGGAGGACAGCTGGCTACAGGAGCTACTGAAAGCTGAGATGCCAGTTGATGATTTCAGGAATGTACAGGAGAAATAATGAGGGCCTAAACTGAGGCAGAAGTGTTGAAAGATGTGCAGCATTCAGGACTTTTGATGATGCTGTTTTTGTTTGTTTTTGGCTGTTGTGGGGAGATGGAACCAATAATGTCCCATTGTCTGAGGAAGCAGCCAGAGCACATAGGATGGACAGGAATGAGTTTGGATTAGATGTGTTGGGTAGGGGCTTGGAGGTGTGGCTTAGTGAGAGTGTGTTTGCTTGGCATACACAAATACACAAGGCCCTGGGTTTGATCCTGGCAAAAAAAGACATGTTGAGTGGGAAGATCCTTGGAAATTCCTGGGTAAAGCAATGCAGGAAGTGTTTAGAAGTTGCATAAATGAGTCTGGATTTAGAGACATAGGGAAATGATAAAATAGGTCAATTCATGGGAGTAAATAATTTCTGTAGGACTAATTGCTCATCATCCTGACACTCAGTATGTAGCTTGAAGTAGAGACCATAGCCTATTTATAGTTTATTGGATTTACTTATGAAGTCTTTATGTTTAAAATACACATTATCCATAAACAATTAATTCTAAATGTCTTCTGCAGAATTAACTATCTTCTTTTTAAAACAATAAAAGTTATAATTAAAAACTTAAGTTGTTGGGTATGGTGGTGCATGCCTGTAATCCCAGTTATTTGGAAGGCTGAGGCAAGAGGATCGCAAATTAAAGGCCAGCCAGGGCAGCTTAGTGGTAGAACACTTGCCTTGCATGTACAAGGCCCTGGGTTCTATGTCTAGCACTGGGGGGGAAAACGAAAAACTGTTAAAGTCATAGAAATGGTTATGAAGCCACCCCCCCACCCTTATGTTATAAATAGATTGGGGAGTTGGTTTCATTGTACCTTTCTCCTAAACATAATCCATGAACTTAAAAGCCAAGAATTATTGCCCTGTGAAGCAAAATGTAATCTTGTATAATAGGAAGTAGGCAAAATAGGTTTGTATCATTCACGTGTTTCCCAAGTACTCAAAAGATGGTTGGCTTTAAGGTCACTAAAATTATTTACTTTTTTGAGATAGAGTCTTATTATATTGCCCAGGGTGGCCTTGAATTCTTGAACTAAAGTGATCTTCCTGTCACTACTTCCTGAATAGCTGGGCTGTAGGCGCATGTCACTGTGTCTGATAAAATACCATCACTTTTTAGGAAGTAACCATTTTATTTCATATAATGCCAGTTTGTGTTAAGATTTCTTCGTTTAATTCAAATAATCCTTTACAGCTTTTTGTTGTTGTGCCAAAAGTGCTTCTCCGGACAGTGTGTACATATCCCTGGGAAGTCTTGCGGCAGGCTTGGACTCACTCAGTAACTCTTGGGTGGGGCCTCAGCTTTCCTGTGCCTGACAAGCCCCCAGCAATTCGGTGCTGCCGGTTCATACTGAGTTAAGAGGCTCTGAAAAGTCCTTCCTTCTAGAGTTGTCTCATAGTTTTCTCCAAGCATCTTTTAGCTAACACTTGTTGAAACTGGTAGCTAAGTCTGTTAAGTTTGGTTAGCTTCCTCATTTTTATCCCATAAGCAATTCTTCCTGCATCTCATGAAGCAGTACAACATCTGATTGCCCCACTATGAGTGATGTTAAAATGAGCATAAGCTCTGGGTGCCAGCCTCAGGATCTTTCTCAAAGAGATGAGGCTTTTCTTCTGCAGGCTGGAAGTTACCTGTGGGGTGTATTTTGACATCACAGAGATGTGCAGTTCTCTAAACTGCTTACTACCCGTTTATAATTCATAAGATGTGTCACAAGAGGTAGAATTGATGATTTTCAATTGTAATTTCTTCTATTTTAACTAATTGCCAAACTTTTATAAAGTAGCACTTTCATCAGCTGGAACTGTAGTCACCAATTTCCATTGGTAAAGATAGGGTAAATGGTGACAGGAAGTTTTCCTCATTTTCTTTTTTAAAAAAATTACTGTATATAAACTTGGATTTTCGTGAAATTAGTATGTTTCAGTCAGCACGTACTTAAACTGAAATTCTTAGATTTTAGCTCTTGGGATCCCTTTTAAATTGCTGTCAGTCTTAACCTTTTGACCTTCAAATGACTGGTTACCTACTGGTCCCCATGGAAATCCAAATTTATTCTGTGCATTTTCTGCTCAAGATATAGAGCTGGTTGTGTCTTCAAAAACCCCTGAATGATACTAGAAACTAAAATGCTGGGATGTCATTAATTTTGGGTTTCTTGTTTCAGATGAAAATCTTTTAAAAATCATGTATTCATACAGATATTTTCAACTCAGTTTTAACCAATATTTTTCTTTTCTTTTCTTTCTTTTTTTTTTAGAAAATTTTTTAATATTTATTTTTTAGTTTTCAGTGGACACAACATCTTTATTTGTATGTGGTGCTGAGGATCGAACCCAGGCCACACGCATGCCAGGCAAGCGCGCTACCGCTTGAGCCACATCCCCAGCCCCAATATTTTTATTTTCAACTCCAGGTTTTTTTCTTTTTTAGCTGTAGATGGACATAATATCTTTATTTATTTTTATGTGGTGCTGAGAATCAAACCCAGTGCCTCACACATGGGAGGCAAGCGCTCTACCACTGAACTACAACCCCAGCCCCTCAACTCAATTTTAACCAATATTTTTATTTGATTTTGTACTTGAATTTTTTTTCCTTCCTCTTTTGCTTAATTCTTTAGAGCCCTGACTCTCAAACACAAGCATTCCTTGGAATAACCAGGAGGGCTTGTTCAGCACAGATTGTTGGGTCTCCCATCCCTAGAGTTTCTAATTGAGCAGGTATAGGGTGAGACCCAAGAATCTGAGCATCTAAGTTCTCAGGTGATCTTGATGGTGCTGTGCTGGACCATACTTTGAGAGCCACTATGGTAGAAGATGGTTTTAGAGTAAAGGACTTGAGCCAAATTGCAGATAGCTTAGGAAAAACAGCTATTTCTTTCAAAGTTGGGACATGAACTTTATATACTTGAGGACAGAACAAAGAAAACCAAGAGAAAATTGTGAAGAACGTGGAACAGAGCATATGTTTGGAAGTAAGAGGCACCCTAAGCTTTGAGGGCTTAGCTTTGCAGAGGAGCAGTCTGACACCTCAGGGTTCAAGAGCCTGAGAGGTGAGGGAACTCTCCTCTTATCACAGTGTAAGAGACTTGGAAGTAATTCGAACCCAATACTAAGCAAGTTTTTCCTGATAAAATTTTGTTTTGGGTTAGGGTGCTTCTTCCCCAAAGTTTTTTGTTTTGTTTTTTTTAAACTATAAAGTGACAGGTTAGCTAATTTTCATAAAGTATGGGATTTTTGCTTAATAATTGTATTTTAAATCTACATAGGGAAACCTTAATCAGAAACTTTTGAGAATGTAGCCTTATGTAATTTAACTTTTGTTTTTTGCTTAATGCTGTGGATCAAAACCCGGGGCCTTGAGCATCTAGGGCACGAGTCATTGATACACACCAGTAGTTCCAACTCCTTGGGAGGCTCAGGCAGGAGGATCACATATGAGGCCAGCATAGGCAACTTAGACTCTGTCTCCAAATAAAGACAGTGGGATTTAGCTCAGTGATAGAGCACCTGTAGGTTCAGTCCCCAGTGGATCAAAAGAAAATGAAAGACTAACAGAAGGTATGTCTAGTCTTTCTTTTTTTAAAAGAAATTTCTACCACCAGTATTTTTAAAAAATACTAGAGCACTTGCTTGGCATGTGTTGAGGCCCTGGGTTCAAACCTCAGCACCACATAAAAATAAACAAATAAAATAAAGCATTCTGTCCATCTACAACTACAAAAATTAAAAAAATTTAAAAAAAGAAAATTCTAGATGATTTTTCTTACTGACTCAAAATAGAAGTACTCAAAACATGTTTATTTTCTCTTAAATAAATGCTACTAAGAATCTAGTATAAGAAATAAAGGAAGAGATTTTTAAAAGTATGCTTATGCGCATGGAATGGCTTTACATTGAATACTAATTTCCTTTTATCTGATGGCTCATTCCAGATAAATTTGTATAGTTGCCAAAAATTATGTAAACTGCAGGACTGCATTTATAAATTTAATTTTTTTGGTACCGAGGATTGAACCCAGGAACTCAGTGACATCCCCAGCCCTATTTTGTATTTTATTTAGAGACAGGGTCTCACTGTGTTGCTTAGTGCCTCACCATTGCTGAAGCTGGCTTTGAACTCGTGATCCTCCTGTTGCAGCCTCCCGAGCCACTGGGATTACAGGTGTGCTCCACTGCACCCAGCTGTAAATTTTAAAAATTCATTAGGAGCCAGCAAGTATTTTTTGAGCTAGACATACCATACTTCTTATACTATTTTTAAGAGTTTATTTGTGCATGAACATGTTAAATTGTAGAATTCAGGATTCTGCATGGTGTCTGCAATGGTATAGTTACCAATATCAGATATTTGTTTCCTCAAAAAAAATGTTGCAAATTTTCATTTTAACTGGAATTACCCTTGAAGGATTATCTTACAGGTTATTTTAAAAGCTTGTAGCTAGGTAAGAGATTGTACCATAGATGTTATCCTTGCATGGATGTGTGTTTTGAACTGGTGATGAAGTTGAAGGAAGTGCTTTTGCCTGTCTTTTTGCATGTAATATAAGTAATCTGGCAAGCTTAAGATATTCTCTCTCTCTCTTTTTTTTTTTTTTTTTTTTTTTTCAGATAAAGCTTCACCAAGAAGGCTGCCCAGGAAGCGGGCACAGAAGAGATCAGTGGGATCTGATGAGTAAATGTTCCTTTGTGCAACAATTCAGTCTGTACTTACCCTGCCCTAATGTTTTTCGGCCTGATGGGAGTTAGTGCAGAGAAGCCATATCACCATAGAAGGCAACTACTACTTATGTGTGGACTGAGCAATCAGAGTCTGTGGCGATGATATTGCTGAAAAATGCACTGCATTCGTTTTTCTAAAGTAACAAATTTTGGTTGTTTTTTTTTTTAAACCATTAAAATCTGTGTGTGCGTGTGTATGTATGTGAGCAGTTGGTCTTACCAGAATCATTGTTGAACTGCCTGAAGCATGCCTTTAGAATACTAAGTATAATGCCATCTCTCTTCCTTTTAGGTACTTTTTGATTTTTATCCCCAAATACAATGAATATTTGCCTCCAATATAATTGTAGATACCCTGCCTTGAACTGTTTTAAGGGAAGAAATAATTTGTTTCTTCCATGGAATTGCTCAAATCCCAACTGATGGCACAAATTAGCATTTTGGTTGTGGTTGCCCTCTTATAATTAGTATTCTAAAGGCACAAGCAGGAGATGCTGCTTTTTTAGCAGTAAAATTGTTTTTGGTATTTTTATGTTGTTTATTATAATGCATACCTTCAGGAAACTTCCCATATGGATTCAAGGAATTTTAGTATCTCTTGAGCAACAAAATTGTGAAACATGAAAATTCTGATATTGATATATGAATCCTAAACCTACCCATTTTTTAACAAAAAGGAAATAGTACATTTGTGCAAACTGAGGAAGAGGTCTGGAATGATCTTAGACACACACTTGGGTTTTTTGGTTTTGTTTTTGTGGTCCCGGGATTCACACCCAGGGCCTTGTGCTTGCTAATAAGCAACTGCTGTACCACTGCGCTACAGCCCCAGCCCTTGTTTTATTTGGTTTTTTAAAAAGGAAATTTTGCTCTTCTTAGTAAAAGTACCCTTTCTTAAGAAAAACTGCCTTGTTCTGCAGATCAAGCAGATCAAAGTGTAGGAACAGATATATTCCAACTCATCTTAATCTCCAAAAACATGAACTGGAAATTTTTAAAGCAGTCACACAGTTGTTTGTTATATAATATTTGGGGGATTTTGATTATTGATGTACCTTTTTTTGGAGGGGGGGGTTAATTCGGAAAATTCCAAAAGTTTAAGCACTTAGGACCTCAGAACCAAAATTAAGTTAGACTTCATAAAATCCTTTAGGGACAAAAAGATTGAGAAAATAAAATCCTTTTAGTAGGATTTTATGTAGTAAATTAAGTTTTGGCACTATTGTCAGACTGGATAAAGGATAAAGTAAAAGTTTCTATGAACAAATCCCCCCCTCCCCCTGGTCCCCCTTTCCGTCTTTAAGCCACATATTCCCACATATTTTTTATAACCAAATAGTAAATGAAATTTTAGTGGCTCCTTAATTCCTGACTTCTGTTCACTCTTATCATCTTCAGTATAATCCCCCAACACACACACACACTCTCATGCCCACACATCCAAAAAAAGAAATGATGATAAAAGAAAAAATATACAAACAAATCTTTTTTAAGCTGTTACTTAAGTATTTAAACATCTGAGCCAAAACCAATGACGTTAGAAGTTATTGTATAATTGTTTTGCAAGTAGGGACTGAGATGTCGCATTATCTATATTGGCATTGCTGGACTATAAACTTTCTAAACCTTTAATATGAAGTGTTTGAGTTTTTAATTGGGATGTATGTTCAGTAGTTTATTTTGAAAAGTTTTGTGAGGTCTAAGTAACTTGTAATATAGGAAACTGTTCTTCCTCTCAAGGAAAATTTTCCAGAATATTTTTTGTTACTATCTAATTTGTGAAACTACTAGAACATAATGCAGTAAGGTGTAATTACAAAATTTTAAATGACCTCTAGAGAGTATTACTGAATATGTAGGCAATACAAAACCGTACAGAGTTACAGCTGCCGGCCCTTCTCACTCCGAAGGGCCCTTCTCACTCCGAAGTAATTTGCCTTATATACCAGCCCTTCCATTTCTGAGGTTCAAATTAGTGCCCCAGAAATGTAGAATGTATTATTTGTTACGTTTTATTTTTTATTATAGATTGGTAACAGTTGAAAACTCTTAAATCCTCAGATGCCAGGGCTCTACCATAGCATCAGTAAGTATTTAGCAGAAACTAACTCCGTAATGAATGGAATTCGATTCCACACATGGTTTGTTCAAGCACACTTAATAAGTAGCCTATTTTTAAATGTCTTTTTTAAATGTAAATACTTGGATGAAGTTTTCTTTGTTTTAATATATTCATTTGCTATACCAATCATGGTTTCAGAATTTACTTTATGAACAGTTTGGTTTCAGAATCCGTAATATGAACTTAAGCCTCTTGTCTATTAAACTTGCCATCTCCACGTGTGGGAATGTGCTCACTAAGCATAGAGCTCGCTGTGGTTGTGTAGCTTTATTATTCTAGTTATGGTCTAGCCAAGTTAGGCGCAGTTAGGGCTGGTCCTCAAAGCTTTGCCTGAGGAGAGGAAAGGTAAATGGGGCCTCAGAGAAGCCTACGGGGAGATGGTAGAAATCAGAAGGCAAGAAGCATTGACATGATGTTAATGAAGTTTTTAATCTTAAGTAGCTTTAGAAAGTGTGACTTCAAGAGGCAGAAAAGGTATATTTAGACCTTAAGAAAATAAATAAAGAGCTGTTGCCTTAAAAGTGCATTTATGCCAGGTGTGGTGGTGCACTCTTGTTATCCCGGCAATTATCACAAGTTCAAGGCCAGCCTGGGCAACTTGGTGAGACTCTGTCTCAAAATAATAAATAAAAAGGACTGGGAAGTAGCACAGTGGTTAAGTGCCCTGTTTTTAATCTCAGTACCCCTTGCCCCCAAAGGAAAAAAAGGTGTATTTGTAGCACATATGCCTAGAATTGTATTTTGGCTAAGTTGAGAAGTAAATAATATAATATTGAAATCTTGAATGACTTATTTTGGAGGTATAGTAGATGATATTATAATATGCAAGGCTCATATGTTATTATTTTGCAGTACAGGGATATCAGATATCCAAACCCTGAGTATGAAGAGAGATTTGCTTGGATAGTGCATTTAAATAATGAACAAAAAATTTTTTTTGAGACAAGGTCTCATATTAACTTAGGCTGGCCTCAACTACTAGGTTCCCCTGCTTTGGCCTCTGGAGTAGCTGGAACTACAGATGTACACCATTGCACCTGGCATGAGTTAATTTTTTAACTCAAGACATCGTCTCTTGCCAAGATTTTGATAGGCTATATCTTTGAATTTTCAGTCTTTACTTCCAAAATTAGATGTTGGTATAAACTTAGGGACATTTCTAGATACATTTGAAGTTACTTTCATGGTTTTGAATGGCATTATTCATAGCTATAGACCTAAAGTCTGTACATTTTCTCTTAATAAAATCCTATTTTCTTTGAACTACCATTTCCAGCTTAGTGAAGAACAAGATCCTTGTTATTCGGGTGAGTGGACTGTTAGGTTTCACTGTTAGTCTGATCTGTATATGAGAACATCACCCTTAAAGGATTTTTCTGCCTTTTGCTGCTAGGGGTTGAATCCAGGTGCATTCCATTCCTGAGCTACATCTCCAGCCCTTTTTATTTTTTATTTTGAGACAGGATCTCACTGCATTGCCAAAGCTGTCTTCTAATTTGCCATCCTCTTGCTGCAGCCTCCCAAGTAGGTGGGATTATGTGTGTGCACCACTGCACCCAGCCTCTCAGAGGATATTTAGGAAGAAAGAACAACATGAACTGACTTGCAGACATCTAAACAATTGCTTGAATTTTGCTTTGAATTGTATGAATGTTGCTAACTAATATTTATATGATTTTATCCTTTTTTGATTACACAAAAGCTTGAATTCTTAATGGTACTAAATAATATTACCTGATATTCTGGGAATTTTTGGTTGGTTGGGTTTGTTTGTTTTAGGTTTTGGCATTTTTAAGAACAGAGTTTGAGGGATGGAGTTGTGGCTTAGTGGTAGAGCGCTTTCCTGTCACACGTGTGGACACTGTGTTCCATCCTCAGCGTCACACAAGTAAAGATATCATGTCCATCTACAACTAAAAAAAAAAAAAAAGAAAAAAACACAGCATGGCTGGGTATGGTGGTATATGTCTATAATCCCAGTTTCTTTGGAGGCTGAGTTAGGAGATCACAAGTTGAAGCTCAGACTGGGCAACTTGGCAAGACCCTGTCCCAAAATAAAAAAGTCTGGCAATGTGATAGAGTGCCCCTGGGCTCACTCCCCAGTACCTCAAATAAATAGAGTGCTTAGGTTTGGACACCATGTATGGATGCTTTTCAAGGAAGCAGAAAGAGAAGGGAATTCGTGCACTAGACATCAGCTGTGTTCTGTGTTCTGTTGGGCCTTGTCATTTACCATCCCTGAACCCTCACAGCTCACTGAGGGAAGCAGAATGTTCTTGTTCTGTAGGTGAAGATCCCTGAATTTAAATAACTGCTCAAAGTTATCAATTATTGCTTCAGAATTGTCTTTTTTCTAAAATTCAGTGTTCTTTCTCTATTCCTTGTGTAAGTTGGAAATTTTATAAAAACCAAGCATTTGGACATCTTAAAAATATTTGTTTTTCAGGGCTGGGGTTGTGGCTCAGCGGTAGAGCGCTCGCCTAACACGTGTGAGGCCCTGGGTTTGATCCTCAGTACCACATAAAAGTAAATAAATAAGATGAAGTTATTTTGTCCAACTACCACTAAAAAATAAATATTAGAAAAAAAGAATTTAAAAAATAAATTCTTGTTTTTCAGAATCGAGCAACCAGAAAGTTCCTATGACCTTGCTACTGAATATACATAAATGCATACATAAATGTTTGCCTGCTGTTCAGCAGTGTACACATTCCACTCAATGCCAGAGCACCATAAAACCCCAGTCTTCTACACTATTTTAAATTGATTTGTTGTGGTATGTATATATAGTTATTAGAAATTGACATTTTATTTTTATGATAAATCAGTTACAGTACCCTGTTTATTACAAGACATACCTCTTTAAAGTAAAGACTGCCTCCCTCCCTGCTAAACAGAAGGGTAGTCTTTAAAAACATCTTCTGCAAGAGAGGTCTAAAAAGTTGATTGGGTTTTAAGCTGTGAAGGGCTGAAAGATATCTGCATTAAGATGAAAGTAGGGTGTCTGCTTGGGTGGTACAACCAAGTAGCACTAGATCTGTGGTTCCAGCTTGAGGCTTCTTTCTAGTTTCTTTTTCTTCAGTTATTGATTTCCCTGAGGCACAGTGGAATATTAAAAAAAAATTCAGTGTATTGTACCTGGAAAACACAGTGTAGCTTTCACCTCTAAATCATAGTCAAATTGTGTCTTGTTTGTACCTCTGCTGGCCCTTACGCACACTTATGGAGTACCTCTGACGATTCATCTTCCCTGATGGTAAACTGAGCCCTATATTTTGTTTATATTTTTTATCCCCAGTTTCTAGTTCACAATTATGTGGAAATCCATTACAAGTGTTAAAAGAAACAACAGGAATCTCTGGGCTAGTTTTCACTTGTATTCTTCCCTGTGATTATAATGGCTTATAAATATTCCTGGTGATAATCCAATAGTGTCATTGGCAGTTTTCATCATGAGTTTGAAATCGTGGTATGGTGTAGTCTTTTTTATGTTGAGATATCTTAAAATGTCATAAATTGTATGGTTCCATTAACCTTCAGTCCCCTGCTTAGTACAGTATTATTAAATGAATATAGCCCAGCACAGTGGTGCACACCTGTAATCCCAATGACTTGGGAGGCTAAGGCAGGAGGATCGCCAGCCTTTACAACTTAGTGAGACCCTGTCTCAAATTTTTAAAAAAGAGCTGGGGATGTAGCTCAGTGGCAAAGTACCTCTAGATTCAATCCCTAGTATCAGGAGAAAAAAAAAAAAGTTATTTAATTGTTTGTTCTTTAATGCTAGTTGTTTAATAAAAGAAAAGAATGAACAAATTCATGTTACACTGCCTTGATTCAGATCCCAGCTCCCCTCTTAGTTATAGGCAAGTTGTATAACTTAACTATGTCAGTGTCAGGTGCCGTATGGTACCTGCCTCCTAGGGTTGTATGTCAAGTACTTAAACACTACCTAGTATGGGGTAAGCTGTGGGTGATTACTCTTATTGTTGTAAAGTACTGTGTTAAAGCAACACCCCATGAAGCACAGGAGTCAGGCTATAGTATATGGCACTTTGGGGACTTCAGTGTGTAGTAACAAGTACATTCTACTAAGTATGCAAGCTAATGTTCTTTTTTGGCTAAAGGGTAAAAGTTGTGAGATGGGTGTGTAACATGGCTCGCATTGTAGATTTCGTAATGAATCAGATAGTAAGGCTGGCAAGGGGCATCTTTGTACTCAATCTGTTAGAGCCTGTACGTCTGGTGGGTTCCTTTTCAGAATGTTTGAAGAGGCTGCCTATTTTCCAGTGATGCTATTGGTGTTCAAGTGATCTCAGAATTTCTTTCCATATCAGACTGAGCCTCCCAGAGACAGTCTTATTTCCGAATAAATTTTTTCCAGAAGTTATACTGGTCTGTTAACCTGCCTTAAATTTGTCAAAACAGGTGCTTACAGTCTAAAGGCACTTTGGGAAGGACGATGAGCGATTCTTTAGGCCAGGAGAGTGTTCAGGGTGAGCTGTCCAACACCTGCTCTGTGCTCCTTCATATATTTTCACGGTGTCCTCTCAGCTCCCCTAGAGGACCCTCTTGTTCTCCAGGAGCCCTGCAGCTCTCATTCTTCACAGGGGGTCGGTCTCAGCGGGGGTTGGCGTAAGGAGGCCTGGGCTGGGCCGTGGCACACAGTAGCCTCACCACATTCTAGCTGCAGCTCGGGCCTTGCTTGGTGCTTCATAGACCTCAAGAGGCTTTCTGTATTTTTTCTGCTGACACAATCCAGAGTCAAGAAACATTTGCAAATACTTTGGACAAGTTTGTAAAGACCTGTTGCCATCATTCATGATAGAAAGTAGAAAGCTGTTGACCCCAAGTACACATGAGCATGGGTTTTCATCCCCTGGATCTCCTGAGCAATTTGTTCAGAGCTGTGTAAGGTCATATGTTGAATACTTTATCCTGTGACCTTTTCATACGGATGTACTTGTAGGTTTGACTGTTTAGGTTGAGGGCACGCTGCAGTGGGGACATCAGGCCTAGAGTAGCTGCTTGCTGCTCCGTACAAAGCCAGGTCCACAGGCAGGACGGTGGCTGAGGTCCACTTTAATGGCAGCAGGAGGATGTTGTCCTGTTTTCTTAGTTGAAGTCCACCTGAGTAGCAGACAACTGGTGTGTTCCAAGGCCCCTGCCAAGAAGTCCTCATGTTTCAGGAACCACTAGGGAGAGTGACGTCCACCTGGCTGACAGCACCCTCAGTCCCATCTCAAGGAGCAGCCCTGCGTGAACACTCGTGGTCCTGTCCACACACAAGGACTGTGATGTGTGGCCACGCTCCCAGCGTGCACAGAGCTGTGAGTCTTGATGGCTGAGCCTCCTCTTCATTGTCACCAGCTCCTGTCCCTCACAGGTTCCAGGAGGTTCTTTCTCTCCATTACGGAAGCCTCCTTCCCCCGACCCTCATCTCTGGCTCCTTTCCTTTGTGCCCACTGAAATGGAAACCTTCCTGAGTCTTCAGGATTCTCCGTCTCCATGTGCATCCCTGCCTTGTTTTTTCTCCCCATTTCTCAAAATACCTCCTTTTGATATTTGGCCTCTTTTTTTTTTAGGCTTGAAGTTCCTTCTGATTCGGCTTCTGCCCCCCAAAGCCTGCTCTCAGATCTCATGGCACCCTGCTTGCCAGAACCTTCTTCGCTCTCAGTTCCCCGCCCTCCACTCATGCATTTCACCCACTGACCACCGACCCCCAGACTTATACTCGCTTCCAGGACCCTGATCTCAACCCCCATTTCTCTGAGTGATTTGTTGCCTAGCCTGGAACTCACTCAGGTTTGCTCTTCTGCTCGGTGCTCTGCCCCGAACAGCTGGCCATCCTCTCATTACTTCAGTCCTTATGTTTTAGCTCTAAATTACTTTATTTCATGCCATTCAAACCACCTGTGAGACATTTTCACTTATAGTGTATTATAACCCAAAACAACACAGATGTTCACTTAAATCTCCCTGTCCGACCTGGTGCCATGGCTCTCCACTTCTCCAACTTTGAATCCTAGAGACCTAAATATGGTATTTAATAAATGATTACTAATTTTAGCCCTGCTGTTTATTAAAATTAGATTTCAGTTCTCTCCCCTTCAAAATCTAAGAAATAAGAACTTTAAAGAAATCTAAATTTATTCAGTGTGGGCAAAATCTTACCTCTGTTCAAAATACCTTTATCTTTCCTGATTCACTGAAGAGGTCTTGGATTTGCTATTTTAATTTTAGCACTTGCATACTTGAAATGTGTCCTGGCAGCATAGTTTAATCAGGGTTATTGTAAAACAGGGTGAGGTTTCTTCTGGTAATTATGTCAGAAAATGTCATTGGGTATCATTTGGGTTTTGTCAATGAAAGTAGGAATTAAGGAATCCATAGAATTATTGTACAGCTTGAGAAATATTTCTGCTCTTTGAGTATCTGGAAAAGTCTGGTAAACCTAAGGTAACTTATACCTTAAGTGAGTGCCCTTCTTGTTATTTCCATCCATCTGACGTACTGCTGAACTGCTCCACTGTTCTATCAAAGGCATCTGTTTATACATATCCTGTAATTAAAGCTGATCTTGAGTGTCCATGTGCAGTATGAAATGTTCCCTAAAGTGCCAGCACATATTATTGCTTGGGCTTAAAGATGAGAAGCACAAAAGGGAATCTAAAATACTAAACAAAGAAGTTACAATTTAAATTTCCCCTTGGAAGGTATAAGAAAAGGTTTGCACACTTTCTGCATATAAAATTTTGCCATTCAAACAAGACTGGTGATGTACAGTCAAGGTGACTCCACATGAGTTTCACGTGTGCATTTGGACTGTCGACTCTTTAGGTAATGGTCATAAGTGACTCCCTTGCTTCTCCCATTCATACTGAGTTTGGATGCCTCCAGTTGCATCCACTTTATATTCTGACCAGTTAAACATTCTGAGCACGCAGAGCAGGGGCTGTGATCGAGTTCTCTGCATAGATAATAGATAACTCAGAAAGGCAATAGTACCTAGATTTCCTTCAAGAATTGTTCTGAGCAGTAGAACTGTGTTCTTCGCAGAAAAAGTAACTTTTGATTAGAGGCTGTGCAAATTGGAGAATCAGTCTTTGTAACTCTGTAATGTTTTTGGTCTTCTGCTGGAAAGAAAAAAATGCTTTGAAGAATGAAAAAAAATTAGGACAGTAAGAAGCAGCCTTTTTCTGTCTTCTCTACAGTGCTTGAAACAGTATTTTGGATTAATCCGAAGCCTAATTAAAGAAATATACCAAAATGCTAAAGCAATTTTTGTGCTAGCGTGGTGAATCTTTCCTTTTCAAAATGTTTGTAATGTGCTTATATTTTATATTGGAAGCAATAAATGAGAATGTTAAATTTATCTGAGCCTCTGACAATGAATATAATAATCACAATGGTTATGGGCAGTTTTCCTGTAGCCCAAAAAGAAAATGAGCCACTTTTAAAAACTTGGATGTATTGTCACTTTACACATTTCAAGAAAGGCAAGGTAGATTATTAGTAGAAAACCCTTGGAGGAGCCGATGTGGTGGAGCTCACCTATAATCTCAGAGGTGGAGAGGCTGAGGCAAGAGGATCATGAATGAGTTCAAAGCCAGCCTCAGAAAACAAGGCACTAAGCAACTCAGTGAGACCCTGTCTCTAAATAAAATATAAAATAGGGCTGGGGATGTGGCTCGGTGGGTGAGTGCTCCTGAGTTCAATCCCTGGTAGCCCCCCCCCCGAAAAACCCCAAAAAAAAATACGTAGGCAGGTTAGTTTCCCCTGGCAGATTTCCCTGTCTTGTTTTTTGCTAGGAGGCCAGCAGG
This sequence comes from Marmota marmota marmota, assembly GCF_001458135.2. Taxonomy (NCBI): domain Eukaryota; kingdom Metazoa; phylum Chordata; class Mammalia; order Rodentia; family Sciuridae; genus Marmota; species Marmota marmota. Next base: position 4,128,850 of record NW_025999913.1, on the reverse strand, counting down.
TCCTATCCCTCTGCTCCTGAGCTGAG
>NW_025999913.1:4125259-4128809 GCF_001458135.2 Marmota marmota marmota | reverse complement strand
CCCCCCCCCCAAAAAAAAAAAAAAAACTTGGAGGTAGTTTTTCCTGCAGATTCCTGTCTTGTTTTTTGTAGGAGGCGCAGGCCATCCCTCTGCTCTGAGCTGAGTGGTGCGAGGCCGAGCTCACTGCTGCACCCCTGTCCCTGGTCTTACGCCCACAGGAGCCTGAGCCTGCCTGGCTGAAAAACCTTCCTGGGCTTCCACCCTCTGTAGGCTCTGGTCTTTCCCTTCCTTGCCCCGACCTGTACCCACCCCTCATCCACTAGCACCACACTCAGCATCCAGCAGCTCCCTTGGCTGTCATCCCCTCTGCCTGGGCTCAGCCAGGCTTCCCTGGCTGCCTGCCTCCCCAGCCAAGGCTCCCCATGGAGGCACCATCTGAGCATGGGAGTCACACAGCCAGCTTTGTTGCCCTCATCCCCTTGCCTCCCTGTCCTTGCATTGTGAAATGTGAGCTTTAGGACAAGAATTGTTCAAGTCACCAGATTGTCAAACAGTACCTGGTTGCTGTTCAATAAATGTGAATTCTAAAATCATCACAGCCACACAGTGAAATGGGTACATCCTCACTTTGCAAACAAGGAAGTTTGCATAAAAAAGAAAAATGCAGAAAATCCCCAAAACAACAACAAGGAAAACCTCAGTTATTAAGTGGCAGAACTGAGATTTGAACGCAGGTTTGTCGTTTCCGGAGCCTTCACGTGGTTAGGCTGCCTCCCTCCTAACATGGAGAGTTTTTTCCAGACCTCCTCCCAATCACCATTCACTGAAAACCAGGAGGAAGATAGGAGTTGAGTCCCCACACTGGGATTCCCAGATGTACAAACTCAAGTTGGAATTTCCAGACTCACCAGTGCACCTGGGGGATTCTGTGCCAAAATGAGCCTGGAATGGCATTTTGGTTGTATATTGCAGCTTGGCCAAGAGGCATCTCCCAAGATAAGAACTAAGAAAACTGGCAACAGAGTGCGCAGGAGTGGTTTGTGTGCAGTTCCGTTGTGAGTTCTCTAAGCGGAAGTTAGTTGCTGAGGCTGACCTTGAACTTGAAATTCTCTGCCTCAGCCATGCCTGACTATAAAAAAGGAAGCAAAACAATAGGAGATAACAGCTGTAGCTTCAAAATGAAAAGTTAGTCCCTAAATTGTGAGCGAAATGTGATCTCAAATATTTTTTCCTTGAATGCATAATGCCAAGCTTACCAAATGATACCAAGCGGAAACAACTAAGTAACCTCTGACAGGTGCACAGATCTGCCCACTGGCCATAGCAAGAACCCCTGGAGGAGAGAGAGCAAACAAAACTGCTGGTAGAAGTTCCAAGTCCCCTTCAAGTACTGTTTGGAGTCGGAAGACAAGCTATATCTTAAATATATTTAAAAACGTATCGCTACATTTCTTATAAGGGAATAATCAGTTATTTGTGTCACAGTGTTTGGTTTCATAATTTTGAATCAGTAGTATCTCTCCTCTGCAGGAATTCTCCACGGGATCCACGAATCTTAACTAGCGTCCAGGCTCTCTTGATGGCTGGCTTCACGGGTGTGTTCTGCTGCCATCTACTGCCCACAGGTGGCACAGCACAGTGGTTAGCTGTGACTTAAGCCATTCCCAGGATTGTCCTTTGGTGTTTGCCAGAAAGTGGGAGAATTCCAGAAAGAAGAAAGACTGTTAGGATGGGCTGGCTCCTAAAACTAACTGCCTCATCCAGCCGGCCACGCCCACCCGCCTGCAGGCCTGTGTGTCAGCCTACCCCAGAGCACACATCACAGTGCAGCGCAAAATCCTGCTTTGCTGAGATGTCAGTGACATGATCTTGGATTTTTAAGTCATTTGAATGGTTTGCATCAGTAGAAAGATGAATGCATTAAGAGACCCTGTCCCCTTGGGTCACCTTCAGAGCTGGTCAGCCACACTTAGAATGTGCTCTGGGGAGAATCTTAGGGCAGACAACACTGACCACCCCCTTCCTCCACGTCCATGCCTGTATACACACATGCTGGTCCCGGATGAACAGATCACGTTTTCACATACTGGACGTTAGTGTCAGATGGTGGTTAATAACTACTGGGGTTAGTGCTTGTTTGAATCAAGACTCACCCACGTACTGCCTGGGTAAGTCTAGGCAAGTCACAATGAATCTCAGCCTGTTGCTGTAACATGGGGACAGTAGTAACTGGAGTGGCTTGTTAATCCAATGAATATTTATGAATTGCTTGCTATTTGTCAAGTGTTCACTTTTTATTATTGATTTTGGTACTGGGGATTGAACCCAAGGGTGTTTCACCACTGAGCTGCATCACCGTGCCTGGCTAAAGATACTGCGTGAAAAAAAAAAAAAAGCTGATATCAATGCCTGACACCCCCGCCCCCAACACCTTTCTAATTTTCACTAGAAGGAATGTTTATCTCCTTACTATGCAGTGTTCATTCATCAGCCTGCTAAAAACCTTTATCACCAGACACCCCCCCCCGCAATCACACACACATACACACACACACACACACACCTGTGAACCTGTATTTGAAAGGCTTGGTCCTCCTTCATTTTCCCCCTACTCAATGGAGCCTCATAGAATATTAGATCCTTTTCCGTTCAAAAGCATGATGATTGGATGTTCACACTGTTGTGTGAGATGTGCCTTTCTTTAACTTTGTAACAAAGTCAGCACATTACCTGTCTATGTGAAAGAATCTTAAACGTCATCTAGTCCAGCTCTGCCCAATGCAGGACCGGATACTGTAACACCCTGTGTGGACATCACCTGGCCTTCCCATCTTTGAACAATTTAACCATTAATTCATCTTATACCCAAATCAACTTCCTTGTTAAGTCCTAGTTGTGCTCTACAGAGCTTAGAAAAAGGTTTCCTCTCCCTTAGGACAGCTCTATATATTTGAAGAGAGTTATCACTTCCTTTGTCAAAAATCATCTTTTAGGGCTGGGGTGTATATCAGTGATGGAGTGTGTTTGTCTAGCATGTGTGAGGCTCTGGGTTCCATCCCCAGCATCACCAAAAAAAAAAAAAAAAGGATTCAGAGCTGGATGTGGTGGCTGATGCTGTTATTCCAGTAACTTAGGAGGCTGAGGCAGGAGGATCACAAGTTAGAGACCAACCTTAGCAACTTAGCAAGAACCTGTCTCAAAAAATAAATAGGTGGTACAGAATAGAGGACACAGAAACCAATCCACAAAACTACAACTACCTTATATTTGATAAAGGGGCTAAAAGCATGCAATGGAGGAAGGATAGCATCTTCAACAAATGGTGCTGGGAAAACTGGAAATCCATATGCAACAAAATGAAACTGAATCCCTTTCTCTCGCCATGCACAAAAGTGAATTCAAAATGGATCAAGGAGCTTGATATCAAATCAGAGACACGCCGTCTGATAGAAGAAAAAGTTGGCTACGATCTACATACTGTGGGGTCGGGCTCCAAATTCCTCAATAGGACACCCATAGCACAAAAGTTAATAACTAGAATCAACAAATGGGACTTACTCAAACTAAAAAGTTTTTTCTCAGCAAAAGAAACAATAAGAGAGGTAAATAG
>NW_025999913.1:4001355-4124670 GCF_001458135.2 Marmota marmota marmota | reverse complement strand
TGAATGCCAGTAGAGGGGGCAGAGAGAGAAGAGGCGAGGGGAGGGGAGGGGAGGGGGGATAGTAGAGGATAGGAAAGGCAGCAGAACACAACAGACACTAGTATGGCAATATGTAAAAATCAATGGATGTGTAACTGATGTGATTCTGCAATCTGTATTCGGGGTAAAAATGGGAGCTCATAACCCACTTGAATCAAAGTGTGAAATATGATATATCAAGAATTATGTAATGTTTTGAACAGCCAACAATAAAAAAAAAAAAAGAATATCATAACATAGAAAAAATAAATAAATAGGGCTGGAGTGGTAGAGTGCTTGTCTAGCATATGTGAGACCCTTGGAAGGGCCTAAATCATGGCTTGAGATGAAAGATGAAAATAATCTCCATAAAGTCTCTGCCCCCCAAATGCATTGCTTCAATGGTGAGTTCTTTTTCTTATTCAGCGTTTGCAAGCTGAGTTGCCATAACCTTGGGAGGGGAAAAGGGTTGGGCTGGCTCATGTGCCAAGTTTGGGATGCCGTCCCCAGAGTCTGGCTATGGCTCGTGGCTGGGGCCCAGAACAACCATCTCAACAGCCCCGCTGGCTCTCCCACAAACATTCTGCAAGCTGCTCCCCAGGAGGCTCTGGGCCCCACCTGATGGCCCCACCCCAGCTGCTCCGCCCTGCTCACACCCAGGAAGGCCCTGACCTGCCACACAGGACAGCACACACATGCCAGCAGCCAGCCACTGTGGCGAGCTGCTCCTTAATGTCAGCATTTTTTCTTTTGTACTAGGGATTGAACCCAGGGACACTTTACCACTGAGTCACATTCCCAGCCCTTTCAATTTTTAAATTTTGAGACAGGGTCTTACCAAGTTGCTTAGGGTGTTGTTATGTTACTGAGGCTGGCCTCCAACTTTCGATCCTCCTGCCTCAGTCTCCTGAATCCCTGGGATTACAGCCATGTGCCACTGCACCTGGCTTAAGTCTCAACCTTATACAGAACCCCCTTTTCTTGATACTTCTCATATGAGAAACAAATTGGAACTTGGGGAGTGGAGCCCAGGGGCCCGCATGCTGGGTAGGAAGCACCCCCTCCCGCCCCTCTGACATTTTTTTAGCTCTCCACTTGAGGGAGGTCCTGATACCACTTTTTTACAGATGAGGAAATTGAGGCATAGAACAGTAAACGACTTGCTGCTCATCACCCCAGCTTTAGGAAAAGAAGCTGGGACAGAGACGCAGGCAGGCTGACCCCAGGGGTCCCCCATGCGCCCTGCTGTGGCACATGGATCTCTCCAGGGAGTGCCACCCAGACACACACTCCACTTCCCCAGGGCATCTTGAACTCAGAACAGGAGCTGGCCGGTTCCCTGTTCTCAACCACTTCCTCCTGCATTTCTCTCGGGTGGAAACATCATTTCCACAAGAAACTCCCTGGTGGCAGGTCCCCTCCCTCCCCCGTCTCCTAACTCTTAAATCCAGCTCTTCTTCGTCCTGTTAACCATCCACGTGCTGAGGTGGAGCTGTGGGGAGACTCCTGGCGTAAGCCTGCCTGCGTCCACGTCCCAGCTTCCTTTCTTACACTCCCTGTCACCAGGGCTCTGCAGAAGAGGCGTGGGACGCACTTGGCGCCAGGTACCAGCAGTCCCTGCCTGCAGCACTGGGAGAGCTGTGACCCACATCCCAAATGCCCGTCTAGTTCCCTCCAAGCCCGCCCAGCCCAACCTGCCACTGTGGTCACCAAAATGGCATCCTGCCCTGTTGCTCTCCCCAGCGGAGAACCTTCCAGTGGTTCCCGACAGGTGGCAGGAGGAAGGCCACCAGTCCCTCCTCTGAACGTGTAGCTCGTGTGATATCCACCGCCCTCCCCATGCCTCTGCCCTCTCCCTGGAAGGATGATCCCAACACCTGCCCTTGGAATACCCAATTTGGGGGTAACCCTTCATTTTGATACAATGTTAGACTTACAGAAAACTTTGCAAAATAGTGCAAATTCTCCTTCACCCAGATCACTGTGGGCATTTTGCGTTGGTTGGCATGCATATGCACGCACACACACACACGCACCATGTATAAATATTTTCTTCTGAGCTATTTGGTAGTGAATTTCAGACATATTTTACCCCTAAATACATCAGCATGTCTTCAAAGAACACGGATGCTCTTACATAATCAAATTATAGTTATCAAAATTAGAAAACATTCATGCGATATTTTCTAATCTACAGGCTAGGATCAGATGTCACTAACTGTCCCAGGAATGCTCCTTACAGCTCTTTTAGTTCTGGTTCAGGATCACACGTTACATGAGTTGTCACATCACCCTATTTCCTCTTACGTGACACTGCATTTTTAAAGAGTTGAAGCTTGTTATTTTGCAGAACATCCCCCAGTTCGAGTTTGCGTGGTGTATTTTCAGAATAATCCGCAGTCTTCCTGCTCGGCGGGAACAGCCCAGAAACAATGCTGGGCCCTTCTCAGCAAATCGAAGGGCCACGTGCTGCTGCTGGGTTGTCCCACTCTGGGTGGTAAGAACACTGAGGACTTATTTTCTTTCAACTTGAGTTTTCATTTCACCTTCTAAGGCAGCCTTCTTGGACCCTTCCCGCTCCAGTTAGGTCAGGTGTCCATTCCATAAGGCCCCGGGGCGGAGTCCATTCACACTGACCCAGTCAGCATGTGTGTCCCCACATCCCTCAACTGCAAGGACCACCTCTTGCTCAGCAGAGTGGCCTGAGCTCTGGTGAGCAAGAAGCACTTAAAACGTGTTTTTTCCGTGAATGAGTGAGAGAGAACATGTGGGAGCTGGTACAGTTTACAGAGCAGCCTGTGTCTGTCTGCGCTTCCTCTCTGCTTTATTCAGGAAGCATGGCAGACGTGGGGGGTTTCTGTTTGTGCCAGATTGTCACTGAAAGCATGCAAGTCTGACTCCGTCTCAGTTAAGAAGCATGGTATTTAGCCCTCCTTTAGGGGGTGACTGGGCCAATTCTAGAGACTTTGAAGTCCCAGCCTAGAGCTTTCCACGAGTTTCTTCGTGGGAGGAGAGTGGGAGTGGGGGACACTCTGGGCCTTTGATGGTGTGAAGTGTTGGGACTCCGCAGAGCACATAAAGAGACTTTCATAGTGAGCTGGCCTCCGCCCTGCAGCCTCTGTGTCACACCAGGGAGGGAAGTGGCCCCAGGACACTCCGCAGCCTCTCATATCACTGTCCCCTCTGCTCTTTCAGATGCAGGAGGAAGGAGACGCACTGAGGCCGCACCCTCGGCCTCGGAGGCTTCTGGAAGAGCCCTGGACGCGGTTCCGGAAGCCTGGCCATCTCTTCTGTCCTGTTTTGCTCTTTGTGAGACGTTGGCCAGCGCTGGCCTGCTCAACCGGATCCTCATGTGGGTCCCTCTGAAGTCACCGCTGGGAATGGCTGTCGCTAGGGCTTCGTGGCTGATGAACAACAGCTGTTGTGCGCTGTTCCTAGGTGGTGATTTCCCGGGAAACCAGGCCTCTGCTGCCAGCCAGGAGGACGGGAGACGTGGGTCCCCGTCAGCCAAGCCTGGGTGACCTGCGCAGCCCAAGCTGTAGGCTCATTCAGGGCAGCTTGCTCTCACCTGGTGACACAGATGGCGGCTGGGTCAGGAGCCAGAGGGCCGTGTGTGAAGTGAGCGAGAGCAGCCCTGTGACAGGACAGTCGCAACACACTCCTTAGCAGCTTCCAGTTCCCTGTGAGGGACATGCTCAAAGATGAGTGTCCTCAGGAGATGGCGGGGAGCGGTCTCAAGGTGGAGCTGTCCCCCGCCAGCAGGGCCTCCGTGGAGGTGGCGCTGGGCCCCAGCTGGGTAGTGCTTTGCATGGACGTGAGCCATCATGCCTCAGGACCAGAGCTTCCTCCCAGCCGGCCTCCTCCTGGACGCCCGTCTCTGTGTTGGTGCCCTAATGGCTCCTGGGGTCTTCTGTGTGCTGACGTGAATTGAGTTGAATTGCCTTGAATCAAATTGGACTAAAATAAATTGAATTGAAAGGCCTACAAACAAGAATGAACGTCCCCGTGGAGTGCCAGGCCCTGGGGCGTCAGAGCTGAAGGAGGCACCCCTGGTCACACCGCTGGGCTGTAGGGTGCTGTGGACTTGCAGTGAGAGCACATTCAGGGGTGATGGGTGGGGGAGGGGAGGGAGGAGTAGGGAGGCTGGGGGGTGACCTTGGAGCTGGGCCTTGGAGTACTGAGTGGGGAAAGAGAAAGCAAAGGTAGGAAGTAGCACTGCAGTGGAGGAAAGGAAGGGACCAAAGAGAGGTGAAGCCGGCTTACCTGTGCCTGTACACGTCCACACAGAGGAGAACGCCCCCACCTAGCCTGCGACCCCCAGCATGGAGACCCCAGGAAGTGCCCCCGCCACACCTACTCAGAATCCCAGGCAGATGGCCCAGGAACTTGCATTTTGAAAGACACTGTAAAGTGAATTCAAAGATCCAGACAGCCTGGGGGACAGGGGGAACCCGGATCCCAACCTGTGTCCAGTAACTAACTGTCACACTTCCTTGTACACCAGAGCCACCTGGAGGGGCTTGTCGAAACTGCTGGGCTACAATCCCAGATTGCTGCTGCTGCTGGCCCAGGGGGTTCTGAGAGGAATCCACACAGACAGGAGGAAGCCCCAGGGCCTCTTCTGAGGAGCCAGGAGAGCGGCGCTATTAGGAGCCCTTAGATTTGACAGATGTACCTTTCTTACGGGCGCACCCAACCTAGGTTCTAAGCCCTCCCCTCCATACAGAAGGTGCTCTGGACATGGAGCCTTGCCCAGTGCCCTGGATCTGAAGGAGGGTGAGCCTGGGTCCTTGGTTTCTTGGGGCATCTGGGGCCCCTTACTCCAGGTGATGCCCTCCCAAGCTGCCCTATAGAGGTCATGACTCTGAGGCCACTCAGCACGTCTGGGGATCCAAACAAGCCTAGCTTCCTGCAAACTGTAGGGACTGCTGTTCATTCTTGGGCCGGTCACTGCCTGGATCCACAGCCCACAAGAGCTGAAATAAAGCCCCACTTGAAGTGGTAAGTCTGTGGGTACTGGCGCCCCCTTCCCGCCATCAAGGAGCTGGTACTGTGCCCAAAACAAAAGACACAAGCACACCAGTTGTCAAGTCTCACCTGGCAGGTCTAGCTCCTGGGACTACTCACAGGCCCAACCTGGCCCAGTCAGGGTTCTGGAGGGAGGAAAGCACAGGTTCATTTGAATAGGGACATGGGATGTAGCTGTTAAGGGATTAGAGTAGGCAAGGCCTGGCTGTAGGGGTAAAGAGAAGTCTGAGTCACCTAGGCCAAGAGCTGCAGGGAGCTCCCTCCCCAGGGCCGAGCTCAGCCCTTGCCTGAGAGCACTGCTGGGCCCACATGGGGCCTGCTGGGAGTCTGTCTCTAGGGTGTCAGGTGGCTGATTGTGCAAGGGACAGCACCTTCCTGCAGGAAATAGGCTGCAACCACTGAGGAGGGGTGCAGGGGGAGGCGCTGGGCACAGCAGGGCCTGGTGCTGGGGCATCCACGTGCGGTGCCAGAGTGGACCAAGCTGGCGCACGAGAACCTTCCTCTTGCAGTGTCTCGCCACTGTCCACCGGAAGGGAAAATATCCAGAGGAGCTGGATCCATTGTCTCAGAGCAGACAATGAAGTGTGTGAACTTGGAGCCACTTGACAATTGAAAAGGCAGCACGATTCCCAAAGATTGGCTCTTCACTCGGGAGGCCAGGACGTGGGAGTTGTCAAAGCTAATCTTGGAGCCCAACTCAAGGGCTCCCCTGTCAAGTCCCTTAACACTCTAGACACCAAATGACTTGCTCAAGGTCATACAGCTGGGTGGAGTCGTGAGCAACTATAGCTTGCTTTCCACAGCCCCCTGCTCTGTCTCTCAGGAAGGGCTTTTGTCATTAAATTGGGCAAGGAGACTGATAGTACCCACTTTACAAATGGGCACCCGGAGCTGAAAACCCTGTTTGTTTGTTTATTCTGGTACCAGAGATGGAACCCAGGAACACTTTACCACTGAGCCGTATCCCTGGTCTTTTTTTTTTTTTTTTTTTTTGAGTTTTGAGACAGAGTCTTGCCAAGTTGCTTAGGACCTTCCTGAGTTGCTGAGGTTGGCCTCAAACTTGAGATCCTCCTGCCTCAGCTTCCTGAGTTGCTAGGATTACAGGTGCGCACCATTTCACCTGGCCAAAAAACAACAACAAAAAACATTTAAAATGAATAATCCCAGCAGAGGAGAGCTCACAGCACAGGTATCTAGTATGAGGACAGGGAGTTTCCTGACATTCCAACAAATAAAAACAGAACCCTTTCTCCTTCCTTTGAAATCTGTGAACTCTTTAAGTGAAATGTGAGGAGCAGACAGTGTAAGTGATATACCCCCTTCTACACTCAGTGTAGCCATTGGAGGTACCTAGCAAAGACTGGTTGCTTTGATTCATAACTTGGCTGGCACAGTCCTTGGGTCTTGTCCCATGTGTTCCCTTCCTGGAACATTTCATAGTAGAGGTGGTAACAGTCCCTAACACCTGTGTATCTCACCCTCAGCTTTTTGCTTTACAAGAAGCAGCCCACAAGACTCCAGAATGAAGAAACTCTTCCTCAATACACACATTCAGAAAACCAAACTGGGGCGGTGTATCAGTCAGCCACACTGCCCTGTAACAAGGTGCTGCAGATTGAGAGACACCACACATTTATCTTCTCGGTTCTGGTGATGGAGGCGTGGGCAGGGCTGATTTCTCTTGGCCTCTCTCCTGGACCAGAAGACACCTGCTTTCTCCCTGTGTCCTCACATGGTCTTTTCTCTGTGTCTGTATCCTAATCTCTTCTTATAAGGACACCAGTAATATTGTGACATCATATTGTGACACTAGGGACCATCCATATGAGCTCATTTTAATATCTACCTCTTCAAAGACCTCTCTCCAGACACAGTCACATTTGGAGGTACTGTGGGTTAGGACTTCAACAAACAAACTGGGCAGGGGAGACACAATTCAGTCCTAAACAGACAGTATTTTCTTTGTTATAAAAACTTGACTTTTTTTTCTTCCCTTTTTGCAGTGCTGGGGACGGAACTTTGCAGATGCTAGGCAAATGCTCCTCCTCTGAGCTATATCTCCAGCCCATAAACTTGAATTTATATATAGTTTAGGGCTTTGAATAATTTAAGAGATACCATCTCTGGTTTAATCTGCCCTTCCTAACATCATGATCCAATTCATTTTGTATTCAAATAAACATGAGATGTGTAGTCTTTCACATTTGAAAATATGTGAAATCCCTTCCACATTTGGAATTCCAAGCCAGTTCTTGGTGGGCCACTCTCTAGTATCAATAAAAAGTTGAGGGCTGGGGATGTGGCTCAAGCGGTAGCGCGCTCGCCTGGCATGCGTGCGGCCCGGGTTCGATCCTTAGCACCACATACAAACAAAGATGTTGTGTCCGCCAAATACTAAAAAACAAATATTAAAATTCTCTCTCTCCCTCTATCTCACTCTTTCTTTAAAATAAATAAATAAATAAAAATAAAAAGTTGTACTCAGAACTGAGCCCAAGGGTTTGAGGCCATCCCGGGCAACATAGCAATATTGCCCTTGAAAAAACTTTAAACAAATAAACAAACACCAAACATTGAACTCAGCACCTGGCATGTGGGGTGATAATGTAGAGGATCGTGTGCAACGACCCTGGGACACAAAATGAACTGTCATGGACCAACATTCCCCGCGCATCTGCTGGTGACTTGAGCCCACTGAGGGTCTGACGCCAGAGGGAGAAGGGCTGGCGCCACCTTGTGGAGAGATGAGGAATGTTCCGCTGAAGCCAGTGACACGTCCACAGAGCGATTCCAGGAATCACCAACAGAGGGCGCCAACATCAGGCGTCACATCAAGCTGGTCACACCCCCAACTGCAGCGTGGGTTCCCCTGTTCCACACTTCCCCTGACCTTTAGAAAAGGACGAATTCGAGCCTGACATCGCCTTTGCGGATGATAATTTTGCAAAACGGGTAAACTCATTTAGATAGGTTAAGTTAGGGAGACCATGAATCCTTAAAAAATAAGTAAAAACTAAGACTTTTCTTTTCCCAGCTTTGTAAGATGATGATGGATGACATTGTTGGAGTCATCTCTTTTAACAGGGCTGCATGGTCCCCATTCATCCCTGGAAATAGGAGACAGAGGGTCTATCTTAGTGAAGTCTAACCTGCCCCGTGGGGGCCTAGAATGCTCCCAGGTGACATGAACAGCCAGGACAGGGGACCCCCCCCCCCTTGGAGGAAAAGCAATTGGGACATCAGAGCTGCAGAACACCTCTGTGAGGTGCAAGGGAAGTCTCTGTTGGAAACTTGCAGATCCACTGGGCTCCGGGAAAAACAAAACAAAACAAAAAAGCCGTCACCCACCACACCGGCCTGCTTTGAGCATGAGCCCAAACCTGCTGTCCCCACCCACTGTCCAGACCACACTCCGTCCTGTAAGGACTGGGCTCTGTCCCAGTCTATGAAAAGTCCGAGCTGCTAAAATAGATAAGGTGCTAAGTTTGGGGAGTGGGACGCAGGAAAGAATAATTGTGCCTTTGTGGTCTGTCGGGCTGTCTCTCTAGCGGGAGTCACAGTGCTTAAATATGTGAATAAAGACAACTGTGCTCCAGGGTGTGGGGAGCGCCAAGTACGAGAACTGCAGAGGCTGAGGAGTCAGGGAGGGCCTTCGGGAGGCCGTGAGGAGACCCAAAAGGCAGAGCCAGATTTGGGACAACAGGGAGAACTCAGAAGAGGGCTAAAGAGGGGACAGGTGTGCTCACACATGTCTGGGAGTGTCAGCCAGCTGGGGCCCAGGGTCCACTGAGGGTGGGCATCCTGGGCACGGCTTGTGGAGTCGGGCTGGCCTGAGGTGTGGTCTCAGGCATGGCTGAACTGGGTGTGGTCATTCAGGCGCGTGGTCCATCAGGAGACAGGGTGAGTTGGGCCAGGTTTGGAGGGGACCCTGGAGGTTGGTCATGGAATACACGCGAGTGAGGAGGTGTTTGAGGAGGATCACTGGGTGTGAACCGGCTTCAGTGTGTCCTGGGGTCCTGTGGTGACTGTGGGTGCAGTTCCGAATCCCCTGCCCCCTGCACTCCGAGTGGCCTCAATATGGACTAGACAGACTTCTCTAGGGACAAGAGAATGTGCCCATTGTTTCCTGCTGCTTCTGGTGGCTGGGCAGGCAGGACACAGGCCCTGTGTTGCTCTGCCCCCCTGAGGCCCCCGAGGAAGCTGTTTCAGATCCCATTTTCCACTGAGGCAGGACCGGGGTGAGGCCACAGATGAAATCACTCTCAGGGCCCTGGGGCTGGTTGACTCTGTCCTCAGCGAGGCCCATGGGTGGAGATCAAGAGGCGTCCTTGAGACCTTCTCCCCCTGCTCCAGCTCCCTGGAGCTCTCTGTCCTGGGTCCCAGTCGTCTGCCCCTCTGGAGGCAGCTGGCTTTCTCATGAGTCTCCCTTTTCTGGAAACATCCAAATACCCAGAAGCCCTGTCCGGAGACCTAGCAAGGCTGATCAGAGGCGCTTGCCCAGGGATCCCCAAAGCGACAGGAAAGACCCAGAGCCCCGGCTGTGCCACCCTGCAGAGAGAAGGGCCTGGCCCCAGCCTGCGCCTCGTCTTACTTATCGTGTACTTAGCAGGGTCTTTCTGTTGTTCAAAGGAGCCTCAGCAGTTACCGGGTTTTCCTCTGCTCTCCAGCCCCGCTCTGCCTTTGGCCTGCATCTCATTAGGGGGGCCACTGAGGTGGCTAAGCTGGGTCAACATCGGGGTGAGCTGCTGGGGCCATCATCACTGCCCCGCGGGGGACCCTCCGTGACCAGGAAAGCGATGTGAAGACAGGAGCCGGTGGAGGCCAGCACTAGCCCTGGAACATCTGGATCTGTATGTGTGGAGGTCACCGTTTCTGGACTTTTCCATGGTGTAGGCCAGCACACTCTCAGGTTGGGTCTGAGAAGCTGGTCTGAGTGGGGTTTTGTTACTGGCTAGCAAAGGCTTCCAGGAGGCATGTCCAGCCACACGGAGCCTGCAGTCTCCTGACCCATCTACCTGCCATCTCCCTTCCCGGGCTGCCCACGCACCATCTGCTCCCGTGCCAGGCTACAAGGCTGATGTGTGGATGGACCCATGTCTCCACCCTCCTTCACCCAGCAGGGCCCCACATGACTCTGCCACTTCCAACCCGCACTCCCTCCTGCCTGGAGGGCTTTGATCACTGGCTTCCTGTCTCATGCTGATGAAAGAACATTCTAGAGCTCAGCGATCAGATGGGCTCAAGAACCTTCGCGACTCCTGCCTTGAGCCAGAAAGAACTCGTGTGTTCAGAGCCCTCCCGACTCACCGACCCAAGCCCCAGGTGCTGTGAGGGTCAGGCAGCGCCACCCCACTTCCAGCCACAGCTCACACCACCATGACCAGTCCCTCTCTGAGCCCTGCTCCAGTCCCTGGCCCCAGACCCTCCAGGCGCCTCTCCCCATGAACCTGGGCTGAGTCCCTGCCAGCGGTGCCTTTCCCCTCTGACACCTCACACGCTGGGCTTGTGGCCCCATGGAGCAATGTCCCTGTGTCCCAGGGTCACCTGCCGCACATTTCCTCTTCTGAGCTTCTGGAGGCCAGAGTCTGTTCCTCACCTTGGATCTGCTTCCAGGCTGAGCTTGGTACCTGCGCAGGTCGGGGCTCAGCGGACACGTGCTGTAGGTGAAGGGACAGAAGCCCAGACCGTGACACCTCCGGCTCCCCAGCTTGCGTCTGCCCCGCTGGCCTCTTACCAGGGGGTTCCAGGATGCCCCAGAGCCCTGTTTCTCACCCGCGCCATCCAGGCCACTCACAGGGCCCCCTGACTCCATCTTCCCCTCCCTCCCTCCCTCACAGGCAGCTGTGGGTTCACTCTGCCATTTTCCAGCAAGATGCGAACCTTGGAGAATCAGGACTTTGGTGTAACTTGGGTGGAGGGGTCAGCTAGGAAAGCAAGGCAGGTGGGAACATTCCAGAGGACAAGGGCAAGACAGGGGTGGCGAAGCTCTGCTCCCTGCCTGGCTCCTTTGGGGATCTCCTGTCTGGGGCCAGAGGAAGGGTCCCCTTGGGTGAGTATGGCAGGGCAGGGGTGTGGGGGCTGCGGGGGGCTGAGCTCAGAGCCAGGGAACCCAGTGCCTGCCACCCAGCAGCCCCACGGAGCCCCGGGGCAGGGCGTGGCCCAGGGTTTGTGTGAAGTGACCTGGAAACCAAGTCCAATCACACGTGCCAGCCCGACGGCACCTCCTCAGTTCTGTTCATGAAGCTGGTGGCTGTTTCAGGGAAGCCGTCCCCAGAGCCAGGGACGAGCAGGAGGACAGGCACCCCCGAGGACATTAATGACCAGGAAACAAAGCATCCTGGGTTCTGAACAGGTGAGGGCCTCAGAGACAGGAGAATGCAGGGGTGCCAGGTGAACAGCAGGGAGACCAAATAGGACAAGGATCTCAGCAGGGGAGCTCCGAGCTGAGAACAGGATTGGCTTCCTGCAGTGTGACCTGCTCTATTGCCCAGGAAGCCCAGGCTGGGAAGGGGCCCTGTGCCTGAAGTGCAAGGCTTCAAGGGCGCCATCTTGAAATCCTCAATGGATGTTATCTTTGAACTGGGCTTGGTAAGCAGAGTTTGATGGACAACGGAATGTGCACAGAGGCTTGGAACTTTAGCTCACATGTGGTCCTGCCTCCCTGGAATGGGTCTGGGGTGCCCACTCTCTCAACCTTGCCTGGTGATTGCAGGCCCCTTGGTCCCTGGTGGAGACCTGGGCATGGATGTCGGGAGCATCAGGTATGGGTATGGGTGAGCCCCTAAGCACCTGTGGGCATTTGCCTGTGGCTTCCCCGTGCTTGTGTGGTCTTACAAATTAAAAATACCAGGACTTTTGAGAGAGAAATATAGACCAAGGGAAAGGTTGTTCTCCTGCCTTTTTGGAACAGAGCTTCACACATTCATTTTGTATCAGGTCCTGCACATTATGTAGCCAGCCCTGGCTGATGGACTATCAGAAGTGAGGGTGGCCCAGCATCCCAAGAAGTTGGGTCAGGTGGAGTCACGTGCTCCTGGAGTTGATGCTGAAGTTGAGTCCAGCCCCAGCTTCTTAGAAACAATCAAGAACGTGAAGAGAGAGCCTACAGAATGGGAGAAAATCTTATCTCCTGCAGCTCAGGTAGAGCATTAATCTCCAGGATATATAAAGAGCTCAAAAAACTTAACACCAATAACCCAATAACCCAATCAGTGGGCAAAGGAATTGAGCAGGGAAGAAGAAATAAGAATGGTCAGCGAATATATGAAAAAATGTCCAACATCACTAGCAGTTAGAGAAATGCAAATTAAAACTACACTGAGATTTCATCTCACTCCAATCAGAATGGCAATTACCAAGAATTAAAGTAACAATAAATGTTGGTGAGGATGTGGAGGAAACAGTATATTCTTATATTGCTGGTGAGACGGCAAATTGGTACAACTGCTCTGGAAAGCTGTATAGAGATTCCTCAGAAAACTTGGAATGGAACCACCATTTGACCCAGTTATTCTGTTCCTCGGCATATACCCAAAGGACTTAAAATCAGCATACTACAGTGACACAGCCACCTCAATATTTATAGCAGCTCAATTCACAATAGCTAAGCTATGGAACCAACCTACATGCCCTACAACAGATTAATGGATAAATATTACTCAGCCTTAAAGAAGAATGAAATCATGGCATTTTTTAGTAAATGGATGGAGCCTGGAGAATATCATGGTAAGTGAAATAAGCCAGTTCCAAAAAACCAAAGGCTGAATGTTCTCTCTGATATGTGGATGCTGACCCACAACAAGGGAGGGTAGGGAAGGGAGAATCTAAGTTCACTGGATTAGACAGAGGAATGAAGGGAAAGGGGGGGTCGGGGGATAGGAATAGGGAAGACAGTAGAATGCATCAGACATAACTGTCCTGTCCTTATACATGGTACACGACCAGTGTAACTCCACATCGTGTGCAACCACAGAATGGGATCTCAATTAGAATAAGTCATACTCCTTGAATGTATAATATGTCAAAATACACTCTACCGTTGGGACTGGGGGTATAGCTCGGTTGGTAGAGTGCTTGCCTCACGTGCACAAAGCCCTGGGTTCAATCCCCAGCGCCTCACACACACTCCACTATCATGTGTATCTGAAAAGAACAAATTCAAAACTTTTAAAAAAAGAAGTTGCCTTCAGGAGGATGGGGGCCTGGTCCCAGGGTGAGATAGGACCCTCCCTGTGTTCAGATGCTGGGAAAGAGGCCAGATGGGTGCTCCAAGGTTCTGGCACGTTTCCTAGACTTCAGAGAGATGTCCCAGCCAAAACAACGTCCCCAAGGCGAATGTTTGCAAGCCATCTGCCTTCGTGTTCCCCTGAGGGGCAGCTAGAGGCCCACTCACCCTTGCACCTGCAGGTCAGTCAACTGCAGACGGGAAATATCTTTAAAAATTGCATCTGTACCGAACGTCCCAAACTTCTTGTTATCATTTTCCCTGAAAAATACAGCTTGACATCTGTTTACATTTGCCTTGTTTTCAGTATCATAAGCCATCTAGAGAGGATTTGGAGTGTACTGAGGATATGTGTGGGTTCCAGACAAATACTATGGAATTTTTTCCCCCTCCCCCTCCTCCCCCTCCCCCTCTCCCCTCCCCCTCCTCCCCCTCTCTCCCTCCTCTTCCTCCCCCCTCCTCCTCTTCCTCCTCCTTTTTTTTTTTTTGCTAATGGGGATTAAAGGGACACTCTACCACTGAACCACATCCTCAGCTCTTTTATCTTTTATTTTGAGTCTTGCTAAGCGGCTGAGACTGGCCTTGAACTTGTGATCTTCCTGCCTCAACTTCTGGAGTCGCTGAGATCACAGGCGTGCACTACCACGGGCAGTTACAGCATTTTACAAGTCGAACTTGAGCATCCTCGGATTTGGGTGAGGTGGGGGGTGGGGGGTGGAGCCAACTCCTTTGGTACCAAAGGAGACTGAGAGGCTGAGATCTGGGACTGCCTTTAACTCGGGGAGCTGTGACCTCTCCCAGGCTTCAGAATTCTCTGAGAATTCAATAAAAGTTTGTATGGCCGGGTCCCACCTCCCGAGACCCTGAATCAGTAGGTCTGAAATTGAGTTTTCCACAAGGAACCCGGTGGGGGGGGGGGTGAATGCCTCTTAGTGGCTGGGTGAGCAGGTGGGTTGTCCACACCGAGGTTGTCCCTGACAGGAGGGAGAAGAGTCTCGGAGGCTGTGCCCTCATGGGGAAGGGCTGAGCCATCCCTCAATGCCCACTAACTCATTGAATCCTGCCCCTGAGTTCTGTTCATTTGTCACACAGCAAAAGAGAAGCCAGAATTCATGAGTGACCGTGAGAATAGATGGACAGGGCCAAGGCACGTCTGCCTCCATAGTTCATAGAGGCTGCCTGCTCCTACGTTTCAGAACTGCCCTTTTGGTGGACAAAACCCCCACTTCGGACACCCCACAGCATCCATGCTGGGGACCTTCTGTTTTAGGATTTGCTGGTGGGCAGTTTCATCTGAAGAGGGCCAGTTACTAGCTGGCTGACCCGGGCAAGGCATTTGAACCCTTATCTCTTCTCTGAGGGAGGACTAAGACCTTTTTTTGTTGTTGTTGTTTTGGTACCAGGGATTGAATCCAGAGGTGCTCTACCTCTGAGCCACATCCTCAGCCTTTTTTATTGTGAGACAGGGTCTCACTAAGTTATTCAAGGCCTCGCTAAGTTGCTGAGGCTGGCCTCCAACTTGTGATCCTCTTGCCTCAGCCTCCCGAGTTGCTGGGATTACAAGCGTGCACCACCACACCCAGCTGGAACTTTATGGTCTCAGCTCACTGGGCTTGGGTGAAGACAAGACACAAAAACCTCCCTTTACATTTTTCTACCACTTCTAAATTTCCCCCACTGAGCAGCCTTACTTTAATGTAGAAGCCTCATAGAAGCGCTGTTAGGGCCGCACTCAGTAGGACTTCCTGTAATCCCAGTGACCCAGGAGGTTGAGGCAGGAGGATTGCAAGGTCCAGACCAGAATGGGCAACTTGGTGAGATCCTTGCTCAAAATTAAAAATAAGAAAAAAGAGCTGGGGATGTGGCTCAGTGTCCAGTCCTTAGCACCCCAGGGTCCAGTCCTTAGTACTCCTCCCCCCAAAAAAAGAGCCATGCTAGTCCCGCGGGGAGGCAGGGCCGGTGAGCCTGCAGCCCTGGCTGGCCTCCTGGCCTGGGAAGCAGACGCCATTGTGCCCACTAATTCCTGCCCTGAGAGGAGGCGAGGCTGGGCAGCCCCCCGGGGCCAGCCTATCACTTCCACGTTTGGCTGCGGCTTCCTTCCCTTAAAGTAAGACGGGAAAGGAGTGACCACTTGTTCCTTATTTAGGACGTGGGCTTGGCGGCCTAGACTTGGAGGGACTGTGTTGTTGTTGCTAACGAGCAGCCTTCAATTATAAGTTTAAAATAAACCCGTCCCCCTCCCTGTTCCCGGCCTCCCTGGGGTGTTGGTAATGGAAAGAGAAAGGGCTGAGCCGCCCGGGGCCTGCGGCTCTGCACCAGGCTGAGGCCAGCGGGCAGCTTCGGCCTAGAGCCAGCTGGAGGCCCTCTGGCTGGTTGGCCCCTTCGGAGGAGCCGCTGGAGTCCATAAACATGGCAAAACGGCAGGAACCACAGACAGGACCTCTGGGTGACTTGTGGGATGTGGCTGCCTCTGCCAGGGGCTGAGGTGGGGTCGGTGGAGGGCTCAGGGTTCCGTGCTCCTCCTCCTGAGACGGGGCTGCACTTGGATCAGGAATGTCTCCCAAAGGCCCAAGGTTTGCAAGTGTGGTCTGAGGTGCTACTGGGAGATGGTGAGGCCCTTAGAGGCGGGGCCTAGTGGAAGGAAGTTAGGTCATTGGAGGCGTGCCTTTGAAGGAGCTACTGGGACCCTGGACTCTTTTGTTTCCTAGCTGCCATGCCATGAGAACTTCCTCACCACACGTGACTGCCATGATGTGCTGTCACAGGCCCCACAACCCATGGACCAATTGACCATGGACTAAAACCTCTGAAACTGTGAGCAAAAATAAACCTTTTCTCTTTATAAGTCGTTTTCTTTTCTCAGGAGTTTTGTTACAGTAACGGGATGCTGACTGACACAGATGGAGTGTCTCTTTAAGAGTTGTCTGCAGTTTTCTTCTGGGTTCATCTTCTGAACTATTTTGGGCTCTAGACCAGAGCTTCCCAAATTTTAATGTGCTCACGAATCCCTGGAGCTTTTTGTTAAGTCGTGGATGCTGACTCAGCACGTGTGTGTGTGTGTGTGTGTGTGTGTGCGCCTGAGGTTCTCATTTTTAGCCCACTCCCAGGGGATGTGGGTGCTGTGGGTCCCCAGATCCCACCCAGGACAGTGAACCTCCTCCTGGTGCCAGGTCTACAGGGTGGCTCCTCTCACCAGGAGACTGTGTGTGACAGGCCTGGCTTCAAGGGGGACTGAGCAGAGTGGGGATGTCTGATAAGCATCAAGGCCTGAGGCAGCCCCGAGGGACACTGAGGGCAGTGCTTTGAGTGGGAAGGTGACTGGGCTATAGAGCCAGAGCAGGCAGTGAAACCTGAGAGGTCTTAGAGGGCAGAGGCTGGGCCTCCCACCAGCGCCTGCTCCGACTGCTCCCTCTGAACACTGGTGGGTGAAGTGTCCCAGGGAGGGTCTGTACAAGGATGGGAGCCATGCATGCCAAGACGTCACAGAAGCTTTAATGACGCCTCCTGCCTGTTAACTCACCTAATTTACCCTGCAGTCCCGCCAGGCAGGCTCTGTGGCTTCCCCGTCTTAGGGCTGGGGACTCACAAGGCTGTTGGCCAGGACAGGGGCAGAGCTGGGATCTGCCTGTGAGCCCGCGGGGGGCAGACGGCTAGCTGTCTTCAGGCAGGGGACCTGAGTGTGGGATCCTTTCCCAGGGTCCCCTCCACCTGGACAGATTCCTGAGCCTGCCACAAGCCGGGGCCTCTGTGAAGGTTAAGGTCTCTTTCACGTGTGATGTTCTCTCCACTCATGAGAGGTCCCCGAAGGAGTCCTCTTCACAGGGACAGAAGCAGAATGGGGGTGTTAGGGGTGGGTGGGCCGAGGGAAGTGGGGCATTAGTGTTCAGTGGGTGCAGAGCCTCAGTTTGGGCGATGAGAACGTTCTGGTTTGGATGGTGGAGATGTCTGCCACCGAACTGTACGATTAAAAAGGCTAAGACGGTAAATTTTTATGTCACGTGCATTTTATCACAAACACAAAGATGTGCACAAAGATTCTGGTTTGAACTACCAGGGACCCATCAGAAGGGCTAGGCTTGGACATAAATCTACAGGTACAGAGTGGCTGGTGGTCACCTGTGGGTCAAAAACACTGCAGTGGTTTGGATGATGTCCCCCAAAGTGTGTGTTAAATAAAGGCTTGGTCACCAGCCTGTGGCACTCTTGGTAGGTGGAGGAAACCTTAAGATTAAGAGGTAAGGCCTAGCGGGAGTTCTTTAGGTCAACGGGGGGGGGGGGGAGTGGTTCTTTGAAGGTGATATTGGGACCCCAGCCTTTTCTTTCTTTTTTGGTACTGGGGTTTGAACCCAGGGGCACTCGACCCCTGGCCACATCCCCAACCCTTTTTGTATTTTATTTAGAGACAGGGTCTCACTGAGTTGCTTAGGGCCTTGCTAAGTTGCTGAGGCTGGCTTTGAACTTGCCATCCTCCTGCCTCGGTCTCTCACACTGCTGGGATTACAGACATGCGCCACCAAGCTCAGCCTGGAATTAGCCTGGACTCCTCCCGACCAGAAACAACAAGGACATTTGCTCAGCATCAATACCAGGCTCCTTTTCAGGTAACAGGCAGAACTGTAGATATGTTCGGTCTTTTCATTCCTAAATGCCTCTTCGCAGGGTCACCCTGACCCTGGGGACTGTGCTCTCTCTGCACACCCAGGTGGCTGGGGTTTGGGCTACAGTGCCTTGTTTATCACACCCCACAGAGCCCTTGGTCTTCAGGGACCAGGTGTGCAGCCCAAATTCTGTCAGGACAGTGACTTCATGCTCACAGCAGGGCAAATGTCTGCTACCATCTCAGCCGAGGGCTGTCCCTGTGCGTGCTTGTTCATGATCTCCCCGGCCCCGAGTTCTGTGGGTGTCAGGGCCTGGTGGGGGAAGGGTGTGTGGCCCAAAGAGGAGCCTGGAAGGCTTGGGACCGCAGGGCTACAACTAGCTGTGATCTGGCAGAAGTCCAGGACACTCTCCCATCTAATCCCAGCCACATGGGAGGCTAAGGAGCGAGGATGGCAACTTTGAGGCCAGCTTCGGCTACTTAATGAGATCCTATCTCAAAATTCAAGGCTGAGAACGTAGCTTGGTGGTAGAGCATCCCTGGGTTCAACCCCCACCCCCAAAATATAAATGAAACAAAAACAAAAAACCGCAACAGGATGGTCAGAGTGTGTAGCCTCACCTACAGTCAGCTCCCCTGACAGCGCCCCCTGAGGTTGCTTTTAAAGAAACACTCCAGAGGTAGCAGGTCCAGGACTTCACCTGTTGCCACTTTACAGTGACACATGCCCCACCATGTGGGCTTTGACCAGCCCTGGAGTCACTGTCCCCTTCCTTGGCTAAAACCCGCTTGCACGACTGTATTCTGAGCTCCCAGAGCTCTCCTTCCATCGGGTGTGGACTCCATCCCGTGCAGCTGGGTTGGGGGAGAGGAAAAGTTATCGAGGTGCAGCAGACGGACGGCTGGCTCAGCTGTGGATAACCGACGGTGGAAAGCGGTTGCAAGGTCCCCCCAGCTCTCGCCGTCACTGCGGACTTACCACCTGTCCACACTCTCTCCAGGCAGTGCCCACAGCTTCGGCCAAGTGGCTTTTCAAAAAGATGCTCCTGTGGCACAAGGCTTCCCGCAGATGGCCCACGTGGGCAGGAAGCAGCTTGCGACTTCCTGAAGGCACCTGATACCTGTGACCTGCGTGGAGCAGGCGGTAGGTTTGGGGACAGGATTAGAGCGAATCACAGGACAGCGGGACGGGCAAACTGCCGTTTTTAAAATATAACATTTATTGCTTAGATGGTTTGATACAGAACAGCTTTCTTTTCATTCTGAATTTGGAAGTTCTATACAACTGAGTACAAAGAGGAACAAAAAGTACCAAAACCAAACTTGTGATTCTCTGTTCATGTGGCATAAACCAGTTTTGTACATAACATGTAGCAGCAGTTTTTTAAGTTCCCTTTAGAAAAATATGAAATCTACACATTTATTATTGTTTCCTGTTTAATGCATGGGCTGAAATCACTAGGATCAACTTCCTTCTTGAAGAAAGAGAGGAGAGGAAAGAGACGAACGTATGATGAATCTGTCTGAAACTGGCATCCGGCTGCCACGTAGCTTCCCCAGAGCCGCGTGGAAGACAGCCCTGGGGTCTTTGTTTCTTTTGTTCACGCAGCCAGGTGTTTCATGTAGTGATTGAATCTCAGCATTGTGTCCATTGATCACAGAGAAAGAAAAAAAAAAAAACTTGCACCTCAAAAAACTTTTCAGAAGATCCATATATATATATATATATATATATATATATATATATATGCAAAAGCCCTGAGAGAAGGAGAAAGAGAATCAAACAAAATGTATAGAAACAAATTAGCTGGACATGCAAACTAAGCTATGATTCACCCAGCGTTTAAACAAATCACAAATTTCACAGTTTAATATAGGGGAAAGGGGGCAGAACAACAAACAAATAATACACTTGTCAAACTCACTAATAAAACGTGGCAAGACCTTATCGACTACGAGGGTACGGATCAAGGCTAAATAAAGCTTTAGATCAATAGTGATTATTGCGAGCTGCAGCCCCGGCGACCTGCGTGGCGGGGGGCTGACCCCTGCTACATCTCACCGCAGCGTAGAGTTTAGTCATGGCTTCTCCCCACAATATTGCGAGTTTAGTGTGGAGAGTCGCAAAGAAAAACAAAACACAAGGAACCCCAAATAATAATAACGACAAAAATAACAATAACAATTGTGATAATAATAATAAAAAAAGAACAACTAAGGGATGCATGAACTGGTTTCAACTTAGAAGGCCAAGGGATCATTGGTTCTGATCTGCATTCATCTCTACAGTAAATAAAATCGCACTTTTAAACTGGTTCATATATCCCAATACAGTTAAAAATCATATATACCTCATCGATTTTCCTTTCACATGCAAAGATATCACTTTTTATTTTTTCAAGACTATCCACCTTCCTTTGATGTCAGGGTGGTTGGGTTTTAGCTACAGGAAACTGAAATGGAAACAAAAGGGCATGTGTCTCTGTGCAAGGTTTAAGCCAAGGAAGAGTCCGTGGAGCCACAAGGGGCCAGTGGGGAGAGGCCCAGTGGAGGGGCACCTCCCCAGGGAAAGGCCAGAGGCTCCACAGGGTGCAGCAAGCAGGGGCCCCCGCAGCAGTATGGCTCGGGTGTCCTTAGGGGCTCGACTCAAGGGCAGGATGCTGGACACAAGGTCAGCGCTATAGGACCTATCGTTTTCGCTGCAGTGAGGGAAGTCTGTTGTCTGCACAGAATGCTCACGAATAAAAGGAATCCTACCTTTTTGCACCCAGCGGTTCGGGCCTCTTAAGGAACTAGTGACACCACATTGGTCTTTAAGCACCAACCCCACGTCGCAGGAAGGTAAATAGAAATCTCTCCTCTTAACCCTTGCATGTAGTTTTATTACCAGTAGTAGTATTTCCTCACTTTTCAATGACAGTAGCACAGCCGGGGGCAAGGCTTGGACTGGGCTTAGCAGGAAGACTGGGATACCTTGCTCACAAGTGACAGGACTGTCACCACCTGGCTTCCTCAAAAACCACCCCTGTGGCGCCCCCGGGCCTGACCTGGCGTCTTGGATGCCTGTTCCCTGCCGCACATGCAGCCTTGCTCTCCCCGATCCGAGCCTTCCTCAGCTGTGTTCCGGGGGCCCGGCCCCTGCTGGAGTCTGCAGCTGCGGAAGAAAGGCCTGTCTGAATACAGTAGAGAGCTGTCACCGGAGCGTGCCCAGGAACCCGCAGGGGCAGGTTCCGTGGGGACCTGGGGGTGGCCACACAGGTCTCCAAGGACAAATATTGCCCATTTGTTTCTGCTGACTGCAGAGCCCAGCAAACTGATGAACTAACAATAACAATAATATTAATATTAATAATAATAATAACATATACCTAATGGGAAGGGGGAAAATCAAATAGACAACATCCAGGTACGTTTTCCATAGGTTAAGTTGTTGGGGAGGTAACTCTTCTCTGTAGATTAAGAATGGATGTCTTGGAACTTGAAATAGTAACTATTTCTAAGGTGGAAAGAGTAGAAACAAATATGAGGTTGAAGCTAGAGATCTTTCCTGATTTTGGCTTGAGCTGCCTTGGAAACCTTCATCGACCACATTTCCTAATAACAAGGACCAGATCAGCTCCACTGTGGAGCAAACAGGGAAAAAGAAAGAAAAAGGAAGGTCTTTGAGAAATCACATCACATCCATCTTCCCTCTGGTCATTTACATGAAATTATGAAATTCACATCATTTTCTTCCAGTTATTGGCTACGGGTATCCCAGGGCATTTTTTTCCTCCTGTTCCAGCTCACAGAACAAACAGGACTGTCACAGATTCACAGAAACAAGCTCACACACATCGATACTAAGGGTAACATTAATGCTTAAATGAAGAGGTCCTCCCCAGACAATTCTTTAAAATATCTGTCTTGTTAAAGTTGTTTTGGGCAAACACAACCCCCATGGTGACACGGAGGCTCCGTAAGTAGTTAAGGCACTGGAATCGGCACGTACTGCGGCCTGCAAGGCGCCCGCAAGGCTATGGCACAGGGCCCGTGGCCCGCTAGGCTCCTCCTGCCCTCCTGCTGGCTCCTCCCGACAGCCGAAGGACAATGACGAAATCTCCTGAAATGCAGCTCTGAGACGCTGTGCTCCGCTGGCTTGTCTGTGCAAGGGCGAGGCGGGATGTCACTCCATCCCCAGCAGCTGGGAGGTGGCCTCGGCCGGGGCCAGCGCGGGGTGGGCAGGCCTCTTGCTGCACAGCTCCAGCAGGTCTTGCACCAGGGTTTCTGGGCCCTCGGGGTCGGGGTCGCCCGGCGCCTGCTCCTTGGGGGCCGCCCGCCCCTTCTCCTCCCGGTGGCCGCAGTCCTTCCTGGCGCTGGCCAAGCTCTCTTTGCGGCTCCGGGTGACGGCGACGTGGTTGCTGGTGCTGGGAGCCGACTCGGCCTCATTCTCTGAGACTGGGTTGTTGCCGCTATGGGTGGACTCGTCCTCGCTGTCCTCCTCGGGCCGCTCTTCCTTGTCACTGTCCTTGCCGTGGTGCTTGCCGTGCCGGGCTTTCTGGTGGATCCGCTGGTGCCGGACCAGGCTGTGCTTGAGGGTGAAGGTCCGCTCGCAGGTCTGACACTTGTAGGGCCTTTCCCCTGAGAAGGGAGAAGAAATCCGTCTGTTAGCCCAAGGCCACTGACCCTGCCTCCCCGATGGCAATCAGGACAGCGCACCCAGGGCCAGGACTCCCCCACTCAGGGCCAGCCCTTCTGTTTGGCGCAGGGGACACAGGAGTTCCAGGGCCACATCCCCTCCCCTTTCCTCAGCCCAGGAGTTCTACAACTGATCCCGAAACCAAGATCCTAGAAGCAGAAGCCTCGGATATGCAGTCTGACCTGGCCCAGAGAAAAGCATCTCGTGGAAGGCCAGGATGGTCCTCTCCGGGGCCCACGGGGACAGCAGCTCCTCCTAAGTCAAAGCACAGATCTCTGTGTTCCAAGGTGGAATTTCCCAAAGGCTCAGAGACCCAGCGGCCAACAGCTGAGAACAGCACCTGTCAGCAGCCCAAGAACATGGCCCTGCTGAGAGCCAGGCCTGGGGCTCTTGGCCGCGAGCACAGGGCCCAGTGGACTGTGCGGAGGCTGGCTGGGTGTCGTGGCCCATGGGCCGCAGCTGGGAAGGGAGGAAAGGGGAGACCAACAGGGCCTGGCAGGGTTTCTCTGGGAGGGAAGGACGGATGGCCCTGCCCAGGTCACCTCACTCTCCTACACTCTCCCAGTGGCCTGGGGCTCTGACTCCGTCACTGCTCTGGGACCGAGGTGGGTCCCCCTCGCCTCCCCTTGGTGGCCCGGGCCCTCCTCACCTGTGTGGGACCTCATGTGCCTGGTGAGGTCCTGCAGGGACCAGAAGCGCTTGCTGCACACGCTGCAGACCTTCTTCCTCTTGTCCGCCTTGCTGGCCGCGCTCCTGGGGGAGTCCGTCTTTGGTTTCTTGTCATCGTCGCTTTTCTCTGAGGACCTCTTCTCGGCTGTGCCCTCCCCGTCAGAGGGGCCCTCTGTCTCCTCGTTCTGCTTCTCCTCGGAGGCCTCCCTGGCGCCTGGGGCCGGCTCCACTTCAGGGGGTTCAGTGGGCTTCTCTTCAGGCTCAGAGGCAGGGACAGACGGTGGCCTCTCGGCTGCTCCGCCAGCACCCTCTCCCTCCGAAGGCTGCGTCTCCTCCTCATCCTTGGGCTCCTGGTGGCCGTGAGCCTTCCGGTGGCGGCTCAGGGTGCCCAGGAACTTGAAGCTCTTCCCGCAGGTGTCACAGGCGTGCTTCTGGTCCTGCTGGGCAGAGCCCTGGCTGCCCACGGGGCCTGCCTCACCCTGCAGCTTGAAGTCCATCAGCTTGCTGGCCAAGTCGAGGTCCAGGCTCTTGTTGCTGGCCGTGTCTTCCTCCGGCCCGTGGGCCTCCCCAGCGCTCACCTCCACGCCACACTCTTCCTCCAGCTCCTGCTTCTCCTCTGCCCCTTTCTCTTGCCCCTTCCCAGGGGAGGCTGCCTCTGCCTTGGCCTCCTCCACAGGAGGATCCGCTGCAGCCTGGCTGAGCTCCACGGCTCCCTCTGATGGCAGCTGCTCCTTGTCCCGAGCGGTGAGGTCCAGCACCTCACCTGCCACCGCCAGTGTTTCCGAGTCTGACTGGCTATCTGTGTGAGCAAGCACAGCAGGGAAGGGGTTCAGATGGAATGCACAAAGCATGTGCCTTTGAAGGGCTCTACTGGGACTTGGTTGGATCCACCCTGGTGACCTGGGCCCCAAGCTCAGTGAGGATTTCTCATCCCCGATCCTCGTCACCCCTGACATCCCTCACGAGGGCCAACATGAACCTGGAGACTTAAGGAGGGCAAACCAGCCTCCACATCCCTGCAGGAGGTTCCCAGGGCTGGCTGTGCCTGGACTTCCTGGCCTCCACTGCCCCGCCCCAGGAAGGTGAGTGACTCAGGCAGTGTAGACAAAGGGCTGCAAGATAGGAGAGGGTGCATTCCAGAGACTGGTGGCACTAGGGAAGTTGAGAAAGCCAAGTTGTAAGTTATCTTTCCAGTGCAAAGAAATTATATGAACATGCATCACACACAGGACCACCCTCCCAATCCTCTCAAACGTGGTCTCTGATGAGTCCCATAGAGAACGACCCTGAGCGTGAATTCTGTGTTTATAGCGCACACCCTCTCGCCTGCCAGCTCATCTCTAGGTAGAGGTCAGAGGCAAAAGGAGACATGCACACCTGCAGCACCGGAGGGTGGAGAGACATTCCACAGGGGAGGACCACCTTTATGCCAGGAGAGCAACTGAGGAAGGCAGGAGACCCTGAGGGGCTGTGGAGGGGGGGGTACGAGTGGGGACAGGGACTTGTGGGTGGCAGGCATCTCACACTTCCTGCCTCTTGCTTGTTCCAATTTGTCCTCTCTCCACAGCAAAACTAGACGGGGAAAGTCCACTGGCTTTTAATGACCTTCTGAAGAGAGAGCACTGTGGCAACTGTAGTGACGCCAAGCAGGTCAGAACTGAATGAGGACTTAAGGACTCTAAGTATGTGCTGTGACAGTGAGGCAGAAGCCGGCAGGGCCTACTGGTCAGGTGTAGATTCATGTCCAGTTCTTCACCGTAAGCACTCAGAGGCGCCTTGGAGTCAGACAGACAGAACCCGCTGTTCCCAGCACATGGGAGGTTCACGCCCTCAACACGCCCGTCTCCGACCACAGTGCTTGAACTGAGCAAAGATTCACACACCTAACCTGATTCTTGCTTGCTGGGGCCAGCCACCCCACAATGTTACCCCAGGCCCTTCACTCCTCTTCAATGTCACATGTCCCATTACCTGCCATCAAGGTGGTCCTGGGGCTGGGATAAGGAGCTGGTATTGCCTCTCCCAATATCCTCAGAGATGATACCTGCTCTTCACACCCCTGGAGTTTGGGGCTCACCTGCAACCATCTCTGTGACATTCTACCCACGAGACTGCCTTGGTTTTACTCCGACCGCTGTTG
Source organism: Marmota marmota marmota (assembly GCF_001458135.2). Lineage (NCBI taxonomy): Eukaryota > Metazoa > Chordata > Mammalia > Rodentia > Sciuridae > Marmota > Marmota marmota. The sequence goes on along the minus strand of NW_025999913.1, from coordinate 4,099,316 downwards.
GGTATCAAGACATGTCAGAGGGCAACATGATTCATGTTTTTATTTGACCAGAACTAGGACTTCTGAGAGATGCACACCAACGTTAGGGCACATTTCAAGGAAAATTCAGATGCTCATTTTCTGGAAATATTTGAATAGAGAGCATCTCCAGAATGGATTTTGGATAAACTCTGCAACAAAAATGCAGCATGCTTAACTTATTTGTTGGCTTTGTGGGTAATCTGTTTAAAAAGGTTTGATCTCTAGTTACTTCCACTTTGCTCCAGTATATCCTACACTATTTCTCTTAATTTTTTTCAGTAAAAAAAAAAAAATTTAAAGAAAGGGTCTTGTGGGGCTGGGGTTGTGGCTCAGTGGTAGAGCGCTTGCCTAGCATGTGTGAGGCACTAGGTTGAATCCCTGGCATCACATAAAATAAAGATGTTGTATCCATCTAAAACAAAACAAAAAAAAAAGAAAGGGTCTTGCTCCTCGCTATGTTGCCTAGGCTGATCTTTAATTGTGGGCTCAAAGAATCCTCAACCTCAGCCTCCTGAGCGGCTGGGCCCATACCACATCCTGCGCAAGAATGAACTGCACAGAACATATTTCAGAAGATAGACCCAGAAAAAAATCAAAATAAATTCTGAAACACTAAGACCACACCATTCCACTCCCAGGTCCTTCCTTAGGGTGGATAATGGAAGGAGAACTCTGCTCACTTCCTCTGTGAACAAAGGAGGTGTGGCTGTCTTCCACCAAACTTCCGCTAGGGGGAGTGTTTTAGCCCCCTCAAGTTCCAAACAACTTTTGATTCTTGGGAACAACAGACTTAACCTGTTCACATATCACTAATATCCACCTTGAAAGGCCAGGTCCTATTTTGACCCTCTTCAACACTCACATTGCCAAATACAGGTAGCGAGCTGATGGCTTTGTATAAGCAATGCTACTTTAAAAGCAAGCACTGATTTTCTGCCACCCATCCGTCCCTCTTCTCTATGGGGGGGGGGGCAATGGGAAAAAGCTGAAGAAATCCTGATAGGTAAGGAACCCACAGCTCCCCTTGCGGGACAGCACACATCTTCCTAGGTGCTCCAGTTAAGGATCTCCTGCTCCTGGAAATGAAACGCTACCTGACGAGGCAGACATGATCATCTAAATAATTAATCTGATGGGTAGAGCTGTTCTGTCTGCGCTTCGCCTGATGACTGGGATCAACGCTGCGGTCCAGTCCACAGGGACACATGGGATTTTGGGGTTGGCATACGTACCACCACTAAGGGAAAAGTTTAAAAACGTTCATGTTTATAGTCCTACCCGGCTGCCTTTACCATGGCTCTTCTAGACAGCGTCCAAGGAGAACCCAGGAGGGCATCCTTCAAGCGCAAAGGGGGCCAGGCACCTCTGCCCAGCAGAGTGCAGTTTCAGTTTAAAATTCAATGCAGCCCTCTGAAAGGAGAGCCGCTTCCCCACTACAGCATTTTTAGCACCATTTTGGGGAAAATATCTGAGGTGCATTTTCACAAAAAATCTTATGGGACTGAAAAAGTCACATGGACATTAGAAAATATTAGAGATTTTAAGAAAATGCAGTCTAGGCATATAAACTTAGAAACCTTGAGAACTTCCTGGGTAATTCCCTGACTTTAAAAAATAGTCTGTTTCTCAAAAGTCTCACTTTTAACTGCCCCGGAGGGAGCCCCCCAAACCCGCATCATGCCCACCTGTTTGTAAATCTCTCCTTGAAGTCCCAGGATTGTGTGCCTCCCTGACCTGCTTTCTTTCCCTCCTGAATCTCAGTTTCTTCTCACCATGAAATGTGACCATAATTAAACCAGACCTATAACTTCTCTCGGCTGGTTTCACATTACAACATTCAGTGACTTTTCGTTTCCCAGAAGTTTTGTCCCTTTACAGAAAATCTACACAACTTCTGGGGCAGGGCCTTGAAAAAACAAAACTTGTCACTGTAAACTTGAAGCCAAATGCACCCAGAGGCCAACGTTTGGTGCTGAAGCAAAGCTCAGAGTGTACATCTTGATTCAGCTTTGTATCTGGGGATCCACAGCCACCCCCGGGGTCAGCAGCATCCCAGGGTTTTCCTTCCGTATGGGAGGGACGCTGGGTGCAAAGCGAGCACGCGGCACACGGTGAGGACTCTAAGACTTGTTGGTAAAACACGGGGACCCAGCCCCCGCCCCTTCACCAGCTGTCTTCCCTCCTTCGGAACTGATGTGGAAAGGATCACATGCTGCTTTGTAAAGCGTTCTGGACCAACAGGTGCCCTGGCAGCCGAGGGTTAAACATTAACAGGAAGGTCTGCAGGAAAGCGAGCTCTGTGGGCAGCCTGGCGGGCCTCCTGCCACTTGGGCAGCAAGTAGACCATCCTCGGCTCACAGGGCTCTTCCAGGGGCAGGGTGCTGTGGGCATCACAGCTTTCTTTACTCGGTAAACTGTGTGGAAATGGAGTCAGCAAAACCAGCACTTGAGGAAGGGCTGGGCAGGTCAAGGGCGCTTGGAATCTTTCTCTTGGGCTTGGTAGGAGGTATGTGGAAGGCAGGGCCGGTTCCCCCCAGTGGGATCAGTTCTCGATCTGGAAATGGTACACACTCACTCCACTGTGCCCCATTCCCTCTGACCCCGAGGTAAGGACTAATAGTGTGGGCTGCCTCCTATGCCACACCACGGGCACAATTAAACTCCAGAAAAACAGAGCTGGGGGAACCACCTTGGCTTGGCTTCAAGCAGTGGGAGATCTGGAGACGACAAGCACTGAAGGTCTGCAGAACCGAATCCAGTATTCACACCACCCTCACTGTTCCTTTTGTAAGTCGTGGTGACCTGCAGTAGCCTATTGTCGTTTGTTCTGGGGGTGGTGTGTCCCAGCAGCCTGGGACGATGGAGGGCATTGAACTGAGGACGTGGGTAAATACAGAAGCCAAGGGAGAAGGGTGGCGGAAGCTGAGTGGGCAGCTGTTAATTGCTCTGTAGGGTCTGGGGGAGGAGCACACGTCAGCACAGAGAGTCACACCGGGTTCAGGTCAGGCAGAGACATGATTAAAGAAAAGACATGCAGAGTGCTTCTCAAACAAGGACAGTCTTCTATTGGAAGAGAGTTACTGAAAAGAAAAACACCCCACCTCGCCCCACCCTGGAAGGGCTCAGCACCCCCAGTTCCTATAATAATACACGGATGTCCCAGTAAGCCCCTCCCTGCTCCAGGATGCTGCGGAGGCTGGGGCTCCCCAAACCTTTAAGGTTTCACATTCCTTTTAGAGGTGTTCATACCCAGAGCTACAAAAACTGTACACCTCCCACAGATCCCACCGCCCAGCACTAGGAACAAAGGCCACCTTCTGCTAGGAGGGTGTCCATCTTCCCTAGCCACTTCCACAAGTCACCTAGGGGCACTGCCATTGGTTCCCGAATTCCCTGGGCTCCTGGCTCCGTCGTCTCGTAGTCTAGGCCCCTCTGACCCAGGAGCCGCGCTCCCAGTCCTCAGCACGCCCTGAGCTGGCTGCGGCTGTTGGCGGAGCCCGGAGCAGCGCCCTCCGCTCTCCTCCTCTCTGGTTCTCCATCACCTGGAGGCACTACCTGTGCTATCATGGGATCCAACATCACTCTCTTTTGGGGGGATAAGCCCGTTTCTTCTCAGGGAACAGGTGGTAACTCCGTGTTTGCGCAACTGGTGGCGTTCACAGTTAGATTTGGTAGAAAAGAAGGCATCGCATTTTTGACAAGGGAAGGGTTTCTGACCTGAAGCAGGAAAAAAAATATATATTTATCTGGCTTTCTAATGCAATGAAAAAGAAAAATCGCTTTTGATTTATTCTCTTGGGATTACTGGCATTTGCTCTCCCCCACCCTCCACCCCTTCCTTTTAATAAACAAAATTCATTAAAAACAAAACAAAACACTGAGAAATACCAAAGACTATAATGATAATGATAAATTTCCCTCATCTGAGTGAATTGGAATGAGCTTTTGTCTTCAAAATACTAAAAGAAATTCAACAGTGAAACCAAGATATATACGTTTAAATAAAGTGATGGCATCAGCATTAAAATTAAATAATGACAACAAAAAATAAGAATGAAGGGATTTCAGACCCTGGTAAGACAACACCTGTATTAAACCACAAAGAAAACACAGTGATTTCTAGCTTGTCGAATAATACAGATGCTGGGGACCCCAAGGGGACGAGGAGACAGGCTCGGGCCTCCCGGAGGGTTCCCGAATCCCTGGGTCACCTCAGGGGCCCATGGGAGAAGTCAGGGAGTGCCCCCTTCACGCAGCAGGTCCCCATTCTAGCCACAGGTGGCTGTGGCTTCCCATGGGGGGCAGGAGCAGTGCATCTTCCTAGGACCCCACCTGTGCGACTTGTTGGGACGTACTGCGGTGACTTCTGCCCAAGGTCACTGTGGTCCTCACGGGCAGAGCCTGGAGGTCTTCTTGTCCCATTAAAGATTCTTTGCTCCCCCTGGTCTGAACTCTGGCTTGGAAATACGTGAGTGACCAACACATAAGCAAGTCTGCTCACTCCATAGATGCTCAGCAGAGGACCCCCCCTCCCAAGTCCCAGCTCTACAAATGGGCAAATGGCTGAGAGGAGAGGCCCTCCTTCCCTCCCCAGGGGAGTCTCTGCTTTGGTCGGCCCATCCTTTCCTTTTATTTGGATTCCTTTTGTACTGTAAATACCACTTGCAAAATGCAAGTGAAGCTCCTCTGATACCATCCCATGTTTGTGTGGATGAATGGGAGGGCAAGGGCTGGTGGAGGTGGGGGTGAGAAAGGGGAGGAAAAGAGGAGAAAGGGGAACAGGAAGAGGGGGAGGAAGGACAGAGAAAGAGGAGGAGGGAGGGAGTTAGAGGGGAGGGAAAAGGACAGAGGAGGAGGGAAGGATGGAGAGGAATGAGAAGTCCAATAGGGAGAGAAACGGGTGTGGGGGGAGACTGAGAAAGAAGGGGTGGGACAGGAGGAGGAGGAGGAGGAGAATGATGAAGGAGGAGAAAGGGGAAGGATGAGATGGACGAGGCAGGCTTCAGGAGAGAACAAATGGAGGTTCATCCTTTGCTACGTCGCTAATTTCTTCTTTCTCCCCCAGTCACACACTGTAGATCCTAGTGTCCAACCTCACAGTGGAAAAGATGTCAGATACTGAACCTTGGGACGGCCAGGGCCAAACACAAGCGTCCAGGTCTGCAGGAAGAGCCGCTAGCACAGCTCCCTGGAGACACAAATCACAGACCTTTGGCCTTCGGTTTAGATTAGTGTTGTAATGTCCACTGAGCCTGGGCTGGGGCAGTGCTCAGGGTCAGGGGCTTGCTGGAGTGCTCAGTAAGGCCTGGCGCCTGGGGTGAGCGGAAGGGCTGCAGGTTTCCCAGGACAAGGAAGGAGCAGCACCACTGGCACTGCCAGGCTGCACAACTCCAGGTGGCGCTGTTCCCAGGACATGAAGACATGTGGCCAGCAAGACTGAAGCAGCAGTGTGGCCAAACTTGTGTGCCAGGAGTAATCCAAGACATTTATTCCTTTCTGAGCTCAAAGACTTTAAGACGATGCTTCCCAATCTCCTTTGGAGCTGGTTATGAACACAGTCAGGCTCGGGGTGTAGCTCCGTGGTGGAGCCCTGCCTAAGACGTGCAAGTCCCTATGGAAACCCAGGAAGGGCTGAATCAGAAATCCAGGATATGGTACGTATACTTTTGGGGAGCCACACAAAATAGTGGAGAACCCATCAATTGCTCAGAAGAGCCCCTCTTTTTGCAAGTGTTTGTTGCTAAACGTATATTTAAAAAAAAACCCACATTAATTTTTTTAAAAAATCATGCTTTTGTGCAACTAGTTGTAAAGTACTGGTGTACCTTCTAACTTATTTCTTGCTATTCATTAAGAATTGAATATAATATTTAAGGATTTCAAGTAGGAATAAAATACTGCTCCTTTAACATTTTATTGTCAAAAGGCAGTATGGAGTCAAGTACAGTGGTGCACACCTGTAACCCCAGCTTGGGAGGCTGAAGTAGGAGGATCACAAGTTTGAGGCCAGCCTTTCAATTTCACGAGACCCTTTCTTAAAATACAAATAATGTATACATTATTTGTATACAAATAATGTATACAAATGGGAATGTAGCTTGGTGGTAGAGCACTCGTAGGTTCAATCCTCAGGACCAGAAAACACAAGCAAAAAAACAAAACAAAACAAACAGAAACACCTCACATTTCATTTCATTGCAAATGTCCTTCTATTTTAAATAGCAGTGGTCTCTATGGATAGCAGAAATATTGAGCCCTTTTAGTATTTTAAGACAGGTTTTAAAAACCCTTTTGGCTGATCACCTACAGTGGAAAGTTTCACATGATTTGATTAATGTGGTAACTGCCCCTCGTTACTACTTTAGAAGGGGTGTTTGTAAGAACATCTGTAACAACAGTGAATCCCCCTGGTACCCAAGGGTCATCCCTCGCCCCCAACCCCAACCCCAAGCCAGTCATCCTCTGCATAGACCAGCTCAGAAAGGAAGAGACACGTTGCGTGGAATGGTCTTCTCTGGAAGGCACTGGGGCAAGAATGAACAGGGAGAGCGAGTTTGCCAAGGAGATCAGGACCTTGGCTATCAGGACCAAGAACACAGATCTGGAAATATTTCTGTTCACTTCCCAAAGGAAATCAGGGTTCGGAGGGGAGGTTGGGACCTGGATGGCAAACCTTGCAGCTGCCTTTATTTCTGTAACAAGACAACACAGCTCGAGGCCCCTGGTTCCTGCCGCAACTCCTCTACCCTCGAGGCGAAGGTGTCTTCCTTTTGGTATTTTTTCCTCTACATTTGGCAGAGGTGTAAAATAAAATAAAAATAAAAAGGGCCGGGGATGTGGCCCTTGGTGGTAGAGCACGCCTCTTTCTTCAACAAGAAAGAGATGGCTAGTTCTGTTTACTATATTTGTCTAAGATCTTGGTTTTTACAGACATCTGATTAATTTACAAAGCTAAAGTGTTAAAATATCAACCATTAAATATAAGATCAAGTACTCTTTACTTATTAAGTTCCATAAGGTAATATATTTAAACATTATGTGTGTTTTCATAAATTGGTAAATGGAAAAATGTTTAATATTGCTTTGTGTCTGTGTCTTTGCTGAAACAAGGTTACTAAGTGTTAAGATTCTATCATGTGTAATTTATATACAAAGAGTATAAGAATTTTCAGTTGGGTTTCAATTATAGTATTATAGTATCATAAAAAACATGAAAGTCTTTCATCTTATTAAAGTGGAGTAATTTGTCTAAATCAGAAATTTTATAAGAGTTGTTTCAAAATGTGAATTTATAAAAAGGGTTAACGGTTAAAAAAGAGAGAAAAAGATTCAAGATGTGGAAATATATTTTAATATAAAAGGTTAAAGGAAAAAGAAATGTTTCTAGATGAGATAATCTCTGTGTGGTAAAGTAAAAAGTTGTAAAATGCCATTTAAAAAGATTTTGAGGAAACTAGACTTACTTTAAAAGCTTGAGAAAGGAAGAAAGAAGAAAAAGATATTTGTACATGGCAGATTGAGACAAAGCTTCTCAATGGAGTTAAAAAAAAAAAAGGCCTTTGGTTGAAGGGCAGCCATGTAAACTAACATTAAAGCGATTTAAACAGAATCTAAGCCTCGTTTAAAAGAGTGAAGTTGTAGGTGGTGAAAAAGTACATTTAAAAGTACAGTATAGATGATAATTAAAAGGCTTTAAAAGGTTAAATTGAAGGTGGTCGAGATACCTTCATGGCGGAAAAAAGATTGCTTTATTGCATCATTCGAAGCCTAGTTAATCTTAAAGACATTACTTAAAAAATGGGAAGATAATAGGATAAAAGATATTTAGATAAAGAAGATTAAAAATTTAAAGTGAAAAACTTTAAAGACAGAAGTATAGAAAGTTAAAAAGAAAAAAGATAAAGAAGATGTAGAAAGATAGAAAAAATGTAGGAAGACAAGAATTTTAAACCCACAAAATAGGAAAAAAAAAAAAAGAGGAAAAAAGGCAACTAAGGGTAAATATACAAACCTTAGGAAAAAAACTAGAAGATAGAAATAAGATAGAAAATGGTTGAAAATGTCAAGTAAAGGTATTTCAGATAGAAAATGCAAGAAGCTAAGACAACTATTAGATACAGACATATACTTATTAAAGCAAAAAGAGGGAATTGGAAAGGGGTATATATCCCCCATAGATAAACTTAAAATAACCCTTTTTACTCTAAACTTTTTAAATTTGGATTCATCAGGACTTAGTGCTGCGGAAAGGCATATGTATCCAAAAAATGTACATAAGCCTAAAGTACTTTGGAAAGATATTCTAACAGGACAATGGAAAGGTCCTGACCCAGTGATTGTCTGGAGTCGGGGGTCTGTTTGTGTTTTTCCACAGGGAGAACAGCAGCCCATTTGGATTCCAGAGAGATTAACTAAAACAATTTCTACAGATCGAAAAGAAGATGATTTGACTCAAATCCATAACAGCTGATATCCAGAACTCCAGCTTGGCCATTCTTACATCTGCGACAGTGATTAACCAGGATGCTTTTTTCAATAGCTATTTTATTATTGCATTTTTCCACATCATAAGGTTCTATTTTTATTTTTTGAGCTCATACAAACCTAGGTTAATGTTTTTCTGATCAGTTTTATTTTTTGACTGTGGAGTTTTTAAACATTGCAATGGAGATTTCACCCAGGTAAAGCTACAAGGCCTTTACTATTTTCTTATGTGTTGTACGTTTGTGTACACTCTTGTGTTTTGTGTTGTATGTCTGTATGTGCGTATGTCCATATTTCTTATATGAGGAGCGCTCATGAAAAAATGGATCCGAATTATTATTATTTTTTTTTTTTCACGTGATTTAAATGGTTTAATTTAAATTAGGTAAACAGCTGTTAAGGATTGTTTTTAAAGGAGGTTAACAGATCTGTTTGTTTACTTTCACCTTTCCTTTTCATTATATTTAATAATTCTTTTCAGGATAATGTCTTTTTAGCATCATTGCCAGAATTCCTATCTTCATCCCAGTGCCGGTGAAGACAAAGATAAAACCAGACTACAGCTTCTATGATAGCTATCACAGTAAACTGTATAAACTGATGCATCAATGAATATAACTCAACAAGTAATGCTCAATCAAGGAGTTAACTTACTTTGGGAGGAAACGGATTTTGGGAGGAAATGGACATATTGATAGATTCCTCCGCTTTGAACTGCTTGCAGAACTTGCCTGGACTATGTAACTATCGTTTGGTGCAGCGAATTGTGGTAATGCTGGCATATCTTTGCTGATGGTGTCACTAGTGATGCAATTTTTATTTCCTTGCCAGCGCACCCCATGTTAATTGTGGTAGTGCTGGCATATCTTTGCTGATGGTGTCACCAGTGATGCAATTTTTCCCAAGGAGCCGTCAATTGGCTTGGTGTCGTGGCATTTCTGTATCCTCCTCCCTTCTGCTAGTGATGGTCTAAAATTTGGGGGCCAATGGCTGTATGCTGGACCGGTAGTCAGTGACGGGTATGATCCAATTGCAGTGGTATCAACCTAAGACAGGAGGCTGACGCCTAAAGGTCAGTTTTCCGATGACGGGTAAGAACCATATGTTGAATTGGACAACCTACCAGGCACGGTCCTTAAGCCACATTAACCTCACTACCCCACTGGCACCAACCCTCAGGACTGGATTAAAGGTAAGGACACCTGGTCAAGGACATCTGGTGTTCAGGGTGCCTTCCGCACTCGAGTGAGGACATCTTATTCATCTGAACTCTGATGCTGGCTGCCCGATAGTGGGGAGGAGGGTCTCGGCGGGGAATAGCCCTGAGGTGGCCAGGAAAAGGAGCTTGAAGCACCAGTGACAAGGCGAGCAAGCCAGACAATCTCAGTGTCGAGAGCTGGAGGGAACTTGGACATCACCCGGTCCCAAGCCTGTCCCTGGGCGATGAGGAACCAGAGCAAAGGGAAGGAGGAAGAAACCGAGGGCAGAGACAAGAGGGACTGGCTGTGTTTCCTGGCACAGTCCTCCACCAGCTGCTTGAAGGCACAGGATGAGATGCTCACCAGGGGCAGTGTTGTTCTCTGAGGAGGTGGTGAGTTCAGGGAGAGAAAGGTTAAGGAATCAGGAACTGTCCCCATCAGCAGGAAGCTCTGGGCTGGGAGAAAGCCAGAGAGGGACAGGAGGAAGAGGGCAGGTGTGTGTGGAGAACAAGGCAGGGACATGGAAGATGCCAGCTTCCTCCTCAGAAGCAGTTCCTGGAGCCTGAACGGGGGGAGGCGGAGCCGCAGCGCTGTGACAGTGCAGGCAGCTGGCAGGTGGACCCCCTATTAGAACACCATTCTCAGAATAAAAACTGTCAGCTTTAATACTACACTTACAAACCCTGTCTACCTCCTTTGTTTACAGGGTTGCTGCTGAGTCTTAAGTATATGCCTCAAGCCATGTTTTCAAGTTTTGGAGGGAGCCTAAGAAGCCAGGGAGCTAAGTGACTCTGATGGACAGCAGAGCTGCCGAACAGGGGAATTTCAGGTCTGTGGGAAGACGATTCCCCCGTCTTTTTCCAGGTCTAAGGCTCGATGAGTGGGAAATGTTCACACAGCACCAGACATAGCAGAGTGCTCAACATGGCGTGATTTAGTCAGGTGATGCCGAGGCCATCCCTGGACGGTGAGTAGTGGTGCACAGGAAAGGAAAGGAAGTGAGCGGAAGCCAGCGGGCACCAATATTTACATGGTGTACAACATAATTCTGCAGTCGCTGAGATTTTAATCCATAGCATTCTGATGCCCAGCAGTGCTCTCCCCTGTCTCACACCACTTCCCAGTATTCTTCATGCAGGCATGTGCAGACAGGCTGGCACAGGAGGGCCTCCATGAGGGCACCAGCAGGCCATGGCGATCATGGGTGGCTGCAGGGAACGGTGGCTCTGGTGTGGCGCTCTGGCCATACTTTACCACCCACAGGACTGCTGGGAGTGACTTAGCTTCCCTAAGCCTCGACTTCCTCATGTCACGAACACTAGCTCTCAGAGGCTTCTCTGACTGGATGTCAGAGACTGGCCCCAAAGAGACACCTCTAACTAAGGTTATCGGCAACTATGAAGGGAGAAGTAGCAGAATGTTTATATCTACATCCATCCTACCTGGTCTCGAATAGGTCTTACATCTTCCTTGCTCAGGCTCAGATGTTTCCAAATTTTATTTTATTTTTGTACTGGGAACTGAACCAAGTACATTCCACTAAGCTAGGTCTCCAGTCCTTTTTATTTTATTTATTTTTGGTACTGGGGATTGAACTCACGGGCTGTTGACCACTGAGCCACATCCCCAGCTTTATTTTGTATTTTATTTAGAGACAGGGTCTGGCTTTTGCAGAGGCTGGCTTTGAACTCCCCATCCTCCTACCTCCTCTGGAGTGGATGGGACTAGAGGCGAAAGCCACCGTGCCCGGCCTTTTTATTTTAAGACAGGGTCCTATTAAGTTCCCAAGGCTGGCTCAAACTTGTGATCCTCTTGCCTCAGCCTCCCAGGTTGCTGGGATTATGAGTATGCACCACTCCACCTGGCTCACACGCTACCAAATTTTAAGCCAATGATGACATTCTGGCATTCAAAAGCCAGGCAATCACAGTGCTGGATTCTCAAGTGGGGCTGGGTATCAGGCATCTACTCCAGCACAACTCTTGAAAGGAAATTCTGGCTGCTCCACCTTCTCAGGGAAACCGCCAGTTTACTGGGAATAGAAATGTCTGGGGATAAATGGCCTCAACACATTTAAAGGAAAATGTGCACAGTGTCTATTGAGCATGGGACTGTCATCAGAAAATGATGGGAGGCTGTTTGATGGCAGGGGCAGAGGAGAGAGGGGAGGAGGGGCCAGAACCAAACCGACCACCAGCTCCAGACCATCTGCTCTTTGAAAAACTGTAACAGAAATACTCACTTCTCCAAAGATTCTGCAGGCGACAAAAGAGGTGTCACCCAAAAAAGGGCAGCAGAAGACACTTCTGTGTGGGGGCACTTCTCTGAAATGCTTCCTCCTGAGAACTGTTACTCAGTTTGTTTGGCTTAAACTATTTCAGTGGAAAGAAAATGAGGACTGAAAAGGCAGCGTGTACTTTATGAATCTAGAAATTCCGGTTCTACGGAGCCCTCCCTGGACGACACTGCAACTTCCTGGATTCGAGGGCCTAGCATCCCAGGAAGAGATGCTGCAGCTCTGTGGCAATCTCTGGAGATTGGCACCTCCAAGAGACTCCAATCCTTTCAGTCACGCCTCCTCGGCTTCCTCCCCCGCCACCCCACTAGCCTCTGCGTACTTTCCTGGTTTGCAGGGCTGCTTTATGAACTCTTTCCTGCTGCTCCACCTCACGTGTGGTACACCAGCCCTACGCGGTGTTTCCCCCTGGCCAGAGAGCATGGTTCACACCAGTTCCCACGAAGTTACCCTCACCAGACTGTTAGAAACCTCCTAAACACAGGACTCCCAGTTAAAATGTGAACTTCAGACCAACAAATAATTTTTCACCTATCCCAAATACTGCAGGGAAACACCCTCAACATCGTTTGTTGTTGTTCTGGAATTCAAATTTAACTGCTGGCTTGTAATTCATCCAGCAATCCTGTACCATACATACAATATCAGTTGATCTTTGATCCTATTAATATTTGGGTTTTGAACCCCCAAAGGTTAAGGACCTCATTCAATTTACTATTAGTTCAATGACGTAAGTCCTGCGAGAATTTCTGGAAAATTATAATTGAGAGTTGTGTGATCATTTGAAAACTTTGCTAATTTTACTGTTATTTAGAATATTAATCATACTTGGGATGTTTCCCTGTGACAGTTGACAATTTTAGTATCAATGAAACAAAAAATTCTAGCACCATCCACCACTGATTTTCAAAATAGATAGGGGAAGGTACAGCCAGCTTGGTGAACGGAGAGGAAATGGCCAGTGTCACCTTTTGCAGTACTTCCCTTTACAGAGATACGTGGCCAAAAGAACTCAGATTGTTCAAAATTTAAAAAGCTGCACCGAGGATGACAGGCTGAAATTTCTGATGTCACAACACCGAGCTCATTATGCCCCAATACCTTAATACAAAGTCCCACTTCTCTGGAGCCACCTCCCCTGCTTAACCCAGCAAATTATCTCAAAACCTTCTTGGGAAGGGCTGGGAGGAGGGAGGTGAGGGGACCAATGGGCACATGACCACGCTGCACTGGACACTTCTCACCAGAAAGCCCTCAGAGGGGTTCAGATCATGGGCACAGGTCACTATGGTTACTAAGAATATCAGGGAAACTCACGGACCCCCAGCAAGCCTGTGGCTTCTAACAGGAGAATCAAGGAATGAATGGAGCATGAGAAAAGGGTCCTCCACTTTTGACCTCCATCCCTTGATCCCCCACTTGGCCTCCCTGCCAGGAGGTAGGCCTCACCACCTGGCGCGTCCAGTGGGCCCTCTTACCAGTGTGTGTGAGCATGTGCCTCTGGAGGGAGCTGGCCCAAGGGAAGACCCGAGGACAGTGGGGACAGTTGATCTTCTGCAGGCAGTTGGCATAGGAGTTCCGCTTTGCCCTCAGCAGCTTTTCTTCCGGAAGGCTACCCTGCTCTTCGTCACTGGGCCCATGGTGGTCAGAGGGGGCTCCAGCCACCTCATCCTGAGTGTCGTCCTCTGCAGTCTGCAGAAATGGACTGAACTTGTTGGTATCCGTGGTGGCCAGCATCTTTTCAATGCTGGCAAACTCCCCACTCGAGTCCAGGTCCACCCCACCACTGTTGGCATGGGGCCGACTCCTCATCCCCCTTTTCCGGCCCCTCTTCTTGGATGAGCCAGCTGGCCCCTGCTCAGTGGGTGAGGCTGCCTCTGGGCTGCTCACTGTAGGGGGTGGGTCGCTGGATTCTTTTGGGCCTGTGGTGTCAGCGGGGGTGGCAGCAGCTTTGGGTATGGTGCCTCCTAAGTTGTCTGCAGCTACAGCGTTACTGCTGGTGCTTGAAGGGCCTGGGTCGGCCACCTTGGTTTTCAGTAGAGTGGGGGCCGAAGACACGGATGAGATGATCTGGGCAATGGAGGCCAGTGGGGGCAGCTCTTCTGTCACTGGGGGCTTTGGCAAGAGCAGGGGGGGTTTGGGCCGCAATGGCCGCAGCAAGGCTGAAGTGCTCAGGAGGGCCGAGTTGCTTAAGAGGGCGGAGCTTCCCAAGAGGGGAGGGTTGCTAACGAGAGCTGAGGAGTAGATGGGGACCGCCAGCTGAACAGAGCCCTGGAGGGGCTGAGCATGGGGTTCCCGGGCTGCAGCTGGGGTGGCAGCCACCACTGTGGCTGTGGGGTTTTCCAGGATTCCGCTAGGCCCCAGGGTCACTGGCAGAGTAGGGCAGGGCGGGCAGGGGGACAGCTGCTCACTGCTCCCCACCTCCTGCTCCAGCTTCTTGGCTTCACTGGGAGCAGCCACGTCCTTGTCTCCTTTCCTGAAGTTCTTGGGGATGGACAGGTCAATGGGCTCCATGGAGCAGTCATAGGGGACCAAGGAAGAAGGGCTCAGAAAGGAGGTCACGTTTTCCTGCTTCACCTGGACCAAGGCCAGGCCCTTCTGAGAAAAGTCCAGGGGCTCATTGAAGTCTACGGCGAAGGTGCTGGCGGTGGATGCAGTTGCGCTTGGCCGCGAAGGCGGCGCTGCACTCCTTGCACTCGAAGGGCTTGCGGCCTTTGTGGCAGCCGCCCAGGCCACGGCCGCAGTGCGTGCGCATGTGGATGCGCAGCGCGCGGTAGTGCTTCAGGTCCTCTCCGCACAGCCGGCACACCGTGTCGGGGGCACAGAAGGCGTCCACCAGCTCTGCCGCACTGCTGCTCACATACTCGATGTTCTTTTCGATGTCCTTTCGGGTGGCCTTGAGGTGCTTCTTGCGCAGGTGCCGCTCGCAGTTGGCTTTGACTGTGAAGGGGTAGTGGCAGATCTTGCAGATGTAGGGTCGCTCCCCGCTGTGCGTGCGCAGGTGGCGGATGAGAGCGGCCTTGTCGGCAGCGATGTAGTCGCAGATGTTGCACTGATAGGGTGAAATGCCCAGGTGGGAGCGCACGTGGGCACGCAGGACTCCCGAGAAGGCAAACACCTGGTTGCAGAAGCGGCAGGGGTATAGCACCTTGCGCATGGCAGGGGTCTTCTTGCCACTGGGCCCTGTCATGATGGCCTTCAGATCCCCCTCTGTGATCTCTTGCTTGATCTTGGCCTCCATGCTCAGGGGCAGCAGGGCCTCAATGATGCTGTCCTGCTCCAGCTGCGTCTTCATCTCGGGCTGGCCTGGCAGTTCTACCCGGGGCTGCTGCAGGAAGAGCTGGGTGGCCGTGTTTGGCTGGGCCCCCGACTTGGACTGCAGCAGGTGGGCATTGGAGGCGGCCTCCATTGAGC
The DNA here is from genome assembly GCF_001458135.2 of Marmota marmota marmota. Lineage (NCBI taxonomy): Eukaryota > Metazoa > Chordata > Mammalia > Rodentia > Sciuridae > Marmota > Marmota marmota. The sequence continues at coordinate 4,083,902 of NW_025999913.1, read as the reverse complement.
CCTTGAGGAGCTTCAGGGGTGGTGGGGGGAGGCTGGGGCTGATGCATCCTGGGGAGGCCTGCTGGGTGTTGATGAGAGGAGGGGGTGTAGAGGTGGCCACCACCGTCCGGGGTGTGACCAGGGGCTTTGGCTTCAGAGGGGGCATGTGCTTGAAAATTGCTTGCAGAGGGGTGGCAGGGGCCTTGGAGAGAGGTGGAAGACTGATTTGTGGGGGAGCCGAGGCTGCCATCTTCAGAATTTGCTGAATGTCTGCCAACTCGATGGCTGACTCTCCTGAGATGGGCTTGACCACAATACTACTATCTGGCTGGATGATAAAGCCCTTCTGGAAGGGCTGTAGGGTCAGATGCTTCATGCTCTCCTTGGTAGCTGGAAGGACTGTGAGAGAACCACCTAGGGAAGCAGCTTCGAAAGGAGACAGACTCAGCACGTTGGTGCAGCCAGGGTCCTGAGGTAGCTGACACTTGAGTGTCTGGAGCTGTATTGCTTGGTTGTCATCGGGCAGGGGCTCCTCAGTGGGCACAGGCTTGATGTCTTTGGTGTGCTGCAGGCCCAGCAAGGTTAGGAAGGCCTTCTGGTCCAGAACATCACCAGCCAGGGTCTTGGCCTGCAGCTTTTCCTGTCCCTGGTCCGAGGCAATGTGGGTCTGCTTGTGCAGAATGAGGGACGAGAGCATGGGGAACGCCTTGTCACAGGTGTCACAGACAAAACGGTGCTGCTCGCTGATGCACCTTCGTAGGTTTGTTTCACACCAGGCCTATGTAGAATCCACCAGCAAAAGCAAGGGAACAAAGGTAAAGAGTCAAAAATCATCACTAAGGGAGATGCGAGAAGTATCTGTTGTGTAACTGTCCCAGTATGCAGTCTTTCTCTATGAATAGATAAGGGGCTGATCTTCCCCTGATGGCTAACCCGGAACTGAGTTAGGAAAACTACAAAGCATCTAAAGAATCGTGTTTGCCTGATGAAAGACACCGTCACCAGGGAGATACTGAAGTACAGTGAAATAGCACCACCTTGCAGGTAGAATTCTTTATCTTTTTTAAAAAACTGGTGCCTCGCAAAAGTAATGTGACAGAAGCCGGAGAACTGGTTACCTCTGTGATTGTGACAGAGGGAACACTGCGTGAGAGGGGCAGGAGGGGTGACATCTGGGGGCACTGGTGGTGTACACAGAGGGAACAAGTTTGTCTTGCTTCTTGGCTCTGTGCACAGGAAGAGCCTCACTGTTGCTGCAAGCACTCTCCCACTGAGCTGCACCCTCCAGCTCCTCCCTCATTTCTCACAGAACCTACAGTGTTAGAAATACTTAACTTTGATGCAGAAACTAGAATTAAAACAAATTCAAATTACAACAGGGCTTGGGTGGGGGTGGTGAACAATTTACAATTTTAAATTCCAAAGCCCCAAGAATGGGCTGATGAAATGGAATACAGAAAGGGTCAAGTGGAGTTTTCAGAGAAAAGGTGTTCTAAAAAAGATAAAAATCCAACAGAAAACGTTTTTGAAAAAGGGACCCTCAGGATAAGGGAGCTTAATCCAACTAAGCAGACCATGAGGCAGCTGCTGGTTCAACAGGCTGCTCAGTATACCTGAGAAATGCGAGAGAACTTTCTACAGGAGAAGTCAGTGAATCCTAAGTCATGGAAGCCAGCAGGAATCGAAGGATTGTTCTGGATGAAAGGCCTTCCCATTGCGTCCCTGGGAAGCTGTTTGTGGACAAGTGCGTTGTGGCGCAGCAGTCCTCGGTGTGTTCGAAAGGTGACACAGCAAATGTCACATCTAGGGAGAAGAGAGGGACAAAGATACAAAGAGGTAGCTCAGTCAGTTTCCACTTGTCTGTTGGCTTCATGATGTCTTTTGTTGCTTCATTTCAACTGAACACAATACAAATAAGACACCAAGAAGCCAGTGTGCTTGTGGTTAACAACAAAAAAATCTCTTCTGTTTATTTTTTAAAATTATGTTCTACTAACCCTGGACACCAAATCTTTGCAGGCAGTACAAGATGTATCTATGACCAAACATCTCATCTTCAGAAGACAGCCGGGACCCTGAGGCCACTGCTGCAGACCTGAGTCATGCAACGTCAAGGGATCACTTCAGAGGTGGTGTTCTTCCCTCTGCTCAATGGGTTCTAATTATTGTAAATATTTAAAGGGCAAAAAGATACATTTATGCAGTGCCTGGAGCAACTGTAGCAGCATCCTTGGGGACAATCTCCCCAGCAAGATTCCTGATAAGGATAATATAATTCAATTCCCTAACCGAATTGGTAGCAAGGAATAATAATTGCTTATTAAATTCTACTATTGCATTCATTATCTGAAAAACAACTGTAGTTCCCACATACTGAGCCCACACTAAGTGTAAGACCTGCCAGGGCAGTGCATACACCGCGGCAAGGCAACGGGTTTTACCATCCTCTTCTTACAGATGGAAACACAGAGGCTTAAAAATGTTCATCAACTGACCAAAGTCACAGAGCCAAGAAGCAAGACAAAATGTAAGGCCAAGTTCTTACTCCCACCCTTGCCTATCACAAGGCTATCTCCCTTCCTTGAAAGAGTCCCACGAATACAACCTACTTAAACATTGTGGCCAGGGCTGAGATTGTAGCTCAGCGGTAGAGCACTTGCCTACCATGTGTGAGGCTCTGGGTTCAATTGTCAGCACCACATTAAAAAAAAAAAAAAAAAAAAAAAAAAAAACCCCAAAAAACAGGGCTAGGGATATAGCTCAGTTGGTTGAATGCTTGCCTTGCACGCACAAGGCCCTAGGTTCAATCCCCAGCACCATAAACAAACAAATAAACAAACAAAGGTATTGTGTCCATCTACAACTTTAAAAACATTTTTTATTAAACTGTGGCCCTTAAAAATAAAACAAAGGAAAAATAAATCATGATCCTTAATTTTAGAGACAATCTTTGACATCCTACAATGTTCTGGCTACTCAGATGCAAAGCAAACGCCATTTTCTAAGACTGTCTCTACTTTTCACAGTGTTGTCTTCTGGGTCTTCACTGAGAACCATATTAAAAATGATACAATAATTATATTATCAACATCTCCTAGATCTATACTAAATACAGCCATTGAGACACATGTGACTATTTCAATAGAAATTTAATAAAGTTTCGTCATTCACCTTAGCCTCCTTTCCAAGGCTCAACTGCATGGGGCCATACAGCTATGGCATATTTCCTTGAAGGCAAAAAGTTCTGCATGCCAAGCATCATTACACGTACAGACACCTTTGCAAACCTTCTAAAGTAGGTCTTACTACCACTGTGCTACACAGAGGTAAGGCAACTGGCTCCTGTTTACATTGCATACACTTTAATGGAAAGTTTTCTTGCTATGAAATTCTTCTCTGGAAATAAAGAGATAATGAAATCACCCACGAAGCAGCTGAGCTCTCTTTGATGAAGCGTTGAAAGGAAGAAGTGCCAAGTATGTGCAGCTCTGCTTGCTTTATCACTTGGTGGTGGAACGGGGTCCTGTTGTATATCCACCTCTCTTCTCTCCTCTGCTAACTGTGGACACCTCCCTAGCAAGATTCCTGTCATTGTTCAACTACATTTAGAATACTGGGTTCCTAGGAGCCATTCAAAGCACAATGCTCCCTTTGAGGTGAGTCTCTGAGCTGCCAAGCTGCAGTCAAGGCCCCAGGGAAGAACTGGATTCAGATAACCCAAAACAGCTTTAGGGACTGAAGCTGTTACACCATGGGCCCAGATGGTGTGGCTGGCACCTTGCGGGTAGGCAGGTCCTAGGGGATAGGCTATGATCCGCAGGAACCATTCCTCACCCAAGTGCCCAGAAGTCTAAATCATAGGTTAGAAAACAGAGTTAAGTAGGGAAACTGCATGGGCACGCTGCTCAGGGCCAGGGTCTTCTGGCTGGAACACATTCCATGTTCTCAGCTACGGACACAGAGGGGACAGTAACCTTGGAGGCTGCTGAGAACCTTTGTCCTATTCTACCACACTGGAAAGGGAAGTCCTGACTTCAGATCTTCCAGGTTCAAGTTCAACTGCACATGATGACCGATCCATCACCTTGGCACTAGTCAGCTGGGAGCTCTGCACTAGACTAAGGATCAAAGAAATATCTGAATCGGGAAAACTGACCTCTAACCAGACATTTGATATTATTAAGAAATTACTGTTTAGAAATTATCTGGGTTGGGGAAGAGATGACACAAAATTGACTGTGAGTTGTTAATTCCTGAAATTGGGTGAGGGATACGTGGGGGTTCACTATATTATTTTCTCTACTTTTGTATACATCTGAAAAATCCCTTATACATTCAAGAGACAGAACTACCTTACTGCAAACAGCGAATTAGCTGACTTTTTCTCTTTTCTTCAGTTTTGACAACACCTAGACCACCATCTGCAACAGGTGTGTTTGAGTGTGGGGGCTCCATTGATAAAACTACAGAAGGAAAGTCCCTACACTGAGTCCCTCTGTGGCACTCACAATGTGAAGGAGCCCATTTCCCCAGCAAGACCATGTTTCTTCCTGTACACCTACTGACCAACCAGAGCTTTGGAAAGAAGTGTGTTTGTATGTCTGTGCACACACAGGGGTGGGAGTCAGGGTCTCAAGGGAAGTGCCAAAGCCAAGGCTCAGGAAAACTACACAGACTTGGGATTTATACTCAGGGAAAGCTGGGCACTTGAGCCTATGACACAATCTGGTCTGGTACTTTGTGAACTGGAGATAGTTCAGGGGAGTCGGAAGGGATGGAAGTTAGGTTTGCCTTCCCTGAAAGGTGAGAAAATGAGGAGAGAAGCAAGCTGTAAGCAAGTGTAGCGGGGGTCCTGCCACCCAGCAGATCAGGCAGGTGTTCCCACCTGAGTCTGCAATATAACTTGCTCTTCCTGCATGCAGAAAATAGTATTTACTATAGATATTTTGTGCAGAATATTTACAGTGTTTTATTTTTATTTATTTGTTCTACTTAGTTGTACATGATTGGCAGTGTTTTAAATTAGATTTTACTAGTGTTAGGCACTGTCCTGGTTGCAGAGATGTTGCAACACCTAAACAAGCTCATTTCAACCTAAGCAAAATGAGATAAACAGCATTAGTAAACATCACAGCAGAAAGCCTAGCGTTTCTTCCCAGCTCACCTTTACCTGTGAAGCCAGCAGGGTTCACTCCTTGCAGAGAAGGGCTTTTTATTCAAAGCCAGGTAGAGAGAGCTCATAAAAGAATTTATATACATCTTAAGTATTTAACCTAAAATATATATACACACATATATGTCTGAAACACAACTTTAAATAAATCAGAACAAAACAGTGATTCTGATTATTTTTGTGTTCTGTACTTGTGAACGTCTACGTTGCTAAAATTTATTTGCAAATCTAAAATTGATACTTGTAATGATTTTGTGGTCATTTGCAGACATGTACAAAGCAGTGAAAATCTTGAGTTGCCAAATATACACATTCCTAGCTGAGGTTGAAGGACACTACTTTGCCTTCTTGTTCAACTCTCATGCTATAAATAAATGTCCTTTGTGCTATTTCATGCCATGTTCTTCACATTTTTGTGCTTTTTATTAGTGATTTCAGTGTTACAATGGCCCCCTCGTGTGGTCCTGAAGTGCTGTTTTGTGTTCTTAAGAACGAGAGGTTATGATGTGCTTTATGGAGAAAAACGTGTGTACTGCATGCATTAGAAAAGCATGAGTTATTGTTGCGTTGGCTGTGAGTTCAATGTAGGAATCAGTAATATATATCAAAGAATGTACTTCAAACAGAAACACACACACAAAACAAGGTTCTGCACTGATTAGTTGATGAAAATAGGACTGGAGGTACCAAGGAAACCCATATTTCCCCTAGGGAACAATGGTTGCGTATTTGCTACTTCTGTGTTTGGAGTGACCTTACAGAACCCACCTATCTCAAAAAACAACTATCTCAACTAAGCACCCGGGCCCTCTATACCCAAAGGTTCTGCATGTAGATTCAATCAAAAACCAAATTAAAATATTTGGGGAAAAATTCATCTGCACTGAACATGCACATTGCTTTTGAGTCATTGTTCTTTAAAGAATACAGTATAATAAGTATTTATACAACATTTACATGTGTTAGGTATTATAAGTCATCTAGAGAAGATTTAAAGTATAAGAAAGGATGTATACAGGTTCTATGCAAATGCTACACCATTCAATACAAGGGACTTGAGCATCTGTGGACTTTGGTATCTTCAGGTGTCCTGGAACCAAGCTCTCATGGACACTGACAGACAACTGCACATTCACTGGCTAGTCCTTCTACAGAAGGCCAAAGGTTTATGCTTGAGTCTAGTTCCATTTCATCATTAGTGCATGAATCATCCTCATAATACATCTTTTTAAAATATTTATTTTTTAGCTATAGGTGGACACAATATTTTTATTTTTATGTGGTACTGAGGATCAAATCCAGTGTCTCACGCATGCTAGGCAAGCACTCTACCTCTTAGGCACGACCCCAGCCTCCATAATACATCTTCGATTTACAGTTTTAGTTCATTTAATTGGAGCAAGGATTTAGATGTTTCGAACCAAGATAGAGCATAATCCCAAATTTCTATGATTATCTCATGTAACTGTTTATAGGTGCTTGACCTACCTAAATTTGACAGCAATTAAAAAAATACTGTCCAATCTGCACTGTAAATAAGACTTTTCAACTTGGTTTCCAGAGACTACTATTTTTCTAAACAATAATTCACTGGCTTATACAAATAAAATTGAATTATAGTAAATTATGTAAGTAGTTTACTTACATAAGTAAGTAGGTTTAGTAAGAAATAACAGTGGTTCTTAGTGGCATGTGAGCCAGCTGTGAAAGGCAAACAGGTGGGCCTAAGAAGTGGGATGGAACCCTGCCTGTAATACCTCACTTTAAAAAGAATGTATTTTTAATTGACAAGTAAAAATTGTGTATTAGTAAAAAGCTTTTGAGCATTTATCTGTTGTTTAACTGAGAAATGTGTATATACTGTAGACATAAATATATATGCATTTACACATATATTTGCATGTACATATAACGTGTCAGGTAAATAGAAATTCTTATGGGGAGATAAACAAAAGTTCTATTTTTTTTTTCTTCCTATGCCTTTGAGATTTCTCTGAACATACCCTATTTTTGAGACTACTATACTAATGTATAGTCCCTCTGTTGGCCATGAATATTCACCGTGAGTGGCATCAATAGGTAGGTTTTATAAAAGAAATGGAGAGTGGCTTTTAATGTGAATGATAATTCACTGTATGACAGCCATAAATTTTTTAAAAAACATTGATTCTTACATATCTGTCTTCTCCATTCTCTTTCAAATCCCTCCCCTTTCTGGTCAGTTTCAAACAGCGGGCACTGAATAAACTCAAAGCAAAAAGTACCCAGCACCAACCACAAGCTCTGTGTCCAGTGGAGGGCAGTGTGGAGCACTGCAGGGGTGGGGGGGTGGGGTGTCAGGGACACCAGGGTACAGGGACAGAGTTAGGAGTACTTCAGGTTGTGTGACCTTGGACAACTTACTTACATCTGCTTTTCGGCTGCCTGCTATGGAAAACTTCCCAAACACGCCAGAGATAAGAATGCCCTCGTGACCTTGTTAAAAGAAGCAGATTCCTGGATGCCACCCCAGACCTCCTGAAGTCAGAGGATGAGCCCAGGAATCGGCTTATGAAAAAGCACCCCAGGTGATTCTTACAGTTGGACAAGTTTGAAAAACAATTTAGAGTAAGAATTTGCTGCCAGAATCAAGAGTCTGAAAATATCTTAACAGTTTCCCTTCTCACCTGTGACAGCAGGATCTTTGGGGTTACTTTGAATATCAAAATGCTTTGAGAACTTCAAGGTACCATTTCACAGTTTTTAACCATTATTTTAACTTGTTAGGGGAGAAAAAAGAAATCAGGAAAAGGTGATGTACTGGCGTGCGTGGGCAAATATGAAAATGCAGGGAAAATTGAGTTTTAATTTCAAATGGATGTGCCCTTTCTTTTCACTCAAAAACTTCACAAGTTGCCCTCGGTTTAATCTGGAGACTTATGGGAAGAAACAAGTGTTTTTTAATGTCAGTCCTCTGTCCTATACCTCCTGCTTCCTCATTCCCTGCCACCCTCCTGAAGCCACAGCTTTCCAGCCTGCACACCCACATGAAGCCTTCTAAGTCTAAGTCAAGGTCTAGGCCTGTTTTTTGGTTTTTTTTTAGATGGGGATCTCACTATGTTGCCCAGACTGATTCCAACTCCTGGACTTCAGATATCTTCCTGCCTCAGCCTCCCAAGTAGCTGATGACCACAGGGATACAACACCCCTGCCCCCTTCTATTTTACTTCTGAAGATACAGAATGTCATCTCACAATCAAGTTGCTGAAAAAAGGTGGGGGGCTGGGGAGACATGCTGCTTTGAAACCAGAAGCACACTGGGAGGCTGGTTAAAAGGAAGAAACACCCACAGAAAAACACTTGCCTCCCTGTCTCAGACTCTGCACCTGTTGGTAGATCTTAAATAAACTAGTGTGGAAAACCATCACCCAGAAACATTTGGATAGGCTGTTATCAAGCAGACACTCGGGTCATGGAGCCTGCCCAAGGCCCCAGGAAGAACATTTTGCAACCTTGTTTCAAAGAAGCACTTCAAGGACAGTGGAGGTCATTGTAAATCTGTGGACCCTGCTACAGGATGCAGAGCTGCTGCAGGCACTGCTCTTAGGATATTTGCAAACCTGGCTTGGATTTGTCCATCTTCTCAAGGCTACCACCTCTGGGGGACCACCATGGGGGGATGGCCCCCAGGATTCTGTTCTCCACCCCACTCCCTGCCCTGTTTGTGAGATATCTCCTCTCTGTCAGGAATTCGTATAGAGAACGATTGCAAAAGTATTTAAATGGGGTAGAACTGCACTTGAAGAATTGCCACAGAGGGGACACAGGGGGCTGTGGGACAATTTCACTTTGCAAGAAATTTTTGACAGTGTGCCCAGAGGGAAATTTTACAAATCTGATAGTCTTCCTTCTGATTTTCTGACAGTAGCGATGTCCCAAGCTGGAAAGTGAGAGAAACTTTTACAAATGAAAACCAGTGGAAACAACTTTATTGCCACTAAGATAAATGAAGGAAAGCACATTTCTTTGTAGAATCTAAAGAAGTTAACAGAATTCACAGACAAAACCTTTGTTTTCTTTTAGAATCATATTGAAATAGGTTACTTTGAGGAACATCAGTCGGTGGGAAAGCCTCCAAAGGGCAGTTTGGGAAGGATCGGACATTCCCCTGCTCTAACAGTAGTGGCTCCTGTTGCTGGATGTGGGGTTCTTAGAGAGGGCTGTGGTGTGGGGGTATGCAGAGTCAGGGGCTCTCTGGAACAGAGAGGAAGCAGCTGCCTGCAGCTTATCTCCTCTTCTGGCTTCCCTTAGCACCACTTGAGTATCACTGAAGGGTACTGGGTAGGTGAGAAGCAGAGATAAGAGGGCCTGGGGGTCCCAAGGGCAGGAAGTGCCTCCCAGTAGTTGGGAGGGGTAGGTGAGCCCAGTTTTGATCATGGCTTAGGTATATAAAGTCACAGAGGCTACCAACCTTGAGGCCATGATCACAGGGAGCCTTTGATATACGCTCAGAAGTGTCTTTTGGTTGTCAGGTTCAGAGGGAGATGCTGTCACAGGGAGAACGGGCTGTATGGGCTGGGTGTATAGGTCAGTGGTAGAGCTCTTGCCTAGCAGGCACGAAGTCCTGGGTTTGATCCCCAGCATTACAAAAAAACAAAACTAAATCATATTCATAGCCCCTCTGTTTTCGTCTTAAAAAAAAATGCCTAAATAGGGAGGGCCCTGTGGTATCTGTTTTTTTTTTTTTGACAGCAAAATGTCCTTGTAAAAAGACATAATATCCTTCTTTCTTCTGTTTAGTTTTAAAAAGAAAGCAGTTTAAGCCTGTAATCCCAGTGGCTTGGGAGGTTGAGGCAGGAGGATCACGAGTTCAAAGCCAGCCTCAGCAAAAGTGAGGTGCTAAGCAACTCAGTGAGACCCTGTCTCTAAATAAAATACAAAATAGGGCTGGGGGTGTGGCTCAGTGGTCGAGTGCCCCTGAGTTCAATCCCTGGTACAAAAAACAAACAAACAAAACAGTTTAATGCCAGGCTGGGATAGAAAATGTGATGTGATAAATGTGCTATTATGGTGTGGACATTCACTGTAGGGAGTAAAGGTAAAAGAACAAGCCCAAAATAGACCCAGCAGGTTTGGTGGTTCATAGTAGGGCCAACAGTTACTTATCAGAAACGACTATCACCATGAGAAGCACTGGCCCTGAAATACCAACCTAGAATTTATAACCACTGACTGAAGTGGTTTTCCGAATAATCTTCGGGAAACACCTAAAATGGAGGGGGAGCATGCACACGTGGCATGAATCAAGAGCCAAGCCCGAGGGCTGGGGGAGCAGTTCTGTGGTAGGCAGCTTGTTTGGCATGTGAGAGACCCTGTGTTCGATCCCATGCACCGCCCAGACGAAACAAAACAAAAACAAACAATACCCCGACCCCAAGAATCAAGTTTGAAGGTAAATTTTTCAGCAATGCGATTTATGAACATGGAAAACAGGGCACTTAGAAGTCCTTTTCATCTTCTTTTTCTCAACCTGAGGCTAAATGATTTTGGGATCAGCTTCCCTCGTGCCTGATTCATCTGGTCACCTTAACTCTCCAGAACAAGATGAAAATCCTGAAGTCAACAGAAAAGGCCAATAGAGCCGCCCAAGGACACACACCACCTAGGATTTCCTGTGGCATCTTCACTGAGCTGTCATTCCACAGGGCCTACCACGCAGCATCGCCCTCCCTCCCCAGTTGGCGATAAAGGGTTAATTTTTTATTTTTCACTAACTACACAAAGCACATTTTCAAAAGACTATTGGCAAATTTCAAATATTGGGAAACTCTTTCTTTAGAATCTCAGATTTCCCCAAGAAACTAAGAAAAGTAATGTGTGGCTCTGTTACTTAAAGGCGTCAAGTCCCTTCAAGCTTCTAAATATCAGCCTTTCGACACAGTTTACAAGGATTACAAAACCTGGGATGCAGGACTCAAACCAAATTTATACAGCCACTCAGTTGCCCAATCTTTACAAAAGCAAAACTAGATAAAAGTGGTTCTTTATGACAATAAAGAGCAAAGAACAAATTGCTTTCATGTTCCCTGTCAAGTCAACAGTACTTGGGAGAAGCCCTGGAATCTGACTCCTCAATTTCACTGGAATGGGATAACCAAAGAAATGCCACAACAAACCATCGCTCTAAACGTTGGAGGGCTTAAAATGTTAAAGACAACACATAGCTGGCTGTGGTGGCGCACACCTATAATCCCAGAGTCTCAGGAAGCTGAAGCTGGAAGATCACAAGTTCGAGGCCAGTCTCAGTGACTTAGTGAGTCTGTGTTTCAAAATAAAAAACTAAGATCCGGGGATGCAGATTAGTAGTACAGCATCCCTGGGTTCAATCTCCAATACCTCAAAAGAATTTTTTAAAAATCAGAAAATTTTAAAGACTCATGTTCTAAATAATAGTATCAAAAGAAAAACTCATTTAGTATTTGGTACAGTTCAGAACTAGATTATCTCTCTTTATCCTCACAACAGTTTTTAGTCTTAATAAAATTTTTTTTTTTTTTAAGTTCTTGGGCTTCCCATATGTTAGGTAAATACTCTATTATGGAGCTACATCCCCAGTCCCTCACAGGTCTTCAAATCTATTTTCCAGATGGGGAAACTGAGCCTCCCCTGGCCTGAGGTCCCAGACTGCCAGGCAGCAGTGCAGAATGGAGCTGTCTGCTACTGTTTACTCAGAGGGCAGTTATTTGCAGATGCCCCAGCTTCTTACAGGACCTGCATCACATCCGTGAAGCCCGGACGCAGGCTGCTAGTAGCATTTCCTAACACTGACACTCCCTACTCCCAGCAACCCCATCAGCAGAACCTGAGAAATACCTGCTGAGAGGCTGCAACTCAGCCAGCCACTTCCCTAAGATATTGAATTCCTTGCTCATTACAGTGTTTTAATCGAGAAACTGGCATTCCTTTTAAAGGGATTTCATGCTTCATTTTTCCTGTTCTGTCTCCAGAGACCAGCAGGGGTAAGTGCAAACAATCTCTCCTGCGGAGCCCCACCCGGCTCAGACATTCTTCTCTCCTCAGCCCACCCTTCCCAGCCCATCCCAGGGCAAGAGAACTGACATCCACAGCTGCACTAATCTCTCCCAGTTGCTGTGAGCAGCAGCGATGGGCCTGGCGGGGCAGCCTCCCCTCCCCATGTCCCAGGAACCCGCCCAGGCTGTCCTCTGGGACCAAGCCAGCTTGGCGTGAAGCATGGGGCAGAGCTTGAGGGCTTTTACCATGGGCAGTGTGGAGTAAGCACGGAAGCCTGGTGAGCCTGCTGTTCATCCTGCCCCTTAGGTGCAGCGGACAGCGGGGCCACCTGACCCAGGAGCCACCAACTGCCGGACTAGCTATTTTCCCGTCATAGGCTCTCCTTCCATCCCAGATGCCCAGCATAGTTTTAAATGTGTGTCCACTGGGTGAGCCTTGGACCCCTGGACTCTTAAATTTAAGATGCTGACAGATTTGGTTTTACCTTTAGCCTATGTTTAAGATGACATTTGACATGTGTGGGACCAATGCTACATGAAGAATGGGTTTCTCAGCAGGTGGGGGACATGCAGGGAGGACATGATCATTTCTCCCCACAGTCGAGAATGCAGAAGTTTCTGCCATATCCTTCCCAGTGGCCCCACCGCCAAGACACATGGCAAGGAGTGGCCCTCCTGGCTATAGCATTTCTCACCTCCCCACCTCACCCCCACAGGGCTGTGGGTACCTGCCAGAACCCCCTTGGGCTTCCAATGGATTCCCAACCTTAACATCACCTCAGAGGCAACCAAGATTAATAAAGTGGACCAGCCAGGCAGGATGGCACAGAATGTGATCCCAGGAACTTGGGAGTGAGACTGGAGGATCATAAGCTCAAGGTCAGCTCAGGTAACTTAGTGAGATCCTGTCTCAAAATAAAACATAAAAAGGGCTGGGGTTGGAGGGGTGTTGGGGCTGCGGCTGAGTGGTAGAATGCCTGCCTTGCATGTGTGAAGCACTGGGTTCGATCCTCAGCACCACATAAAAATAAAGATATTGTGTCCATCTATAACTTAAAAAAAAAAGGACATACTTATATATAAAAAAAAAGGGCTGGGAGGTGTAACTCAGTGGTAGAGCGCCCCTGGGTTCAATCCCTAGTGCCACCAAAATAAATAAATAAATAAAAAGTAACGTTGACCAGACTGAGGAGGGCCTTGACCTGGAGAGAAAGTAGTGAATATCATAACACCTGATACACTCAAAGGAGAAACTTGAAACTTTATACCAACCTATCCCTCTGCTTGGCTGAGAGGCAAACGTGCCTTCTTGGTCCTGAATTCATCTCCTTGTTTCTGACTAGCCCATGGCCTCTGTCTTGAACAGTACCATTTTCCTCAAGTCTGGTAGATGCCTGGCACTAGCTTGAGGATTCAGTCATTTGTTGGGTACATTTTAACTGAAATAATGTTAAAATTACTTATTACCTGATCTCTTTTAATCAAGAAGCCACATGAGATTATACAATAACCTGGGCCAAGCTTCACCTTTGGCAGCAGCTTCCTCAACATGGGAACTATCCAGCTCATCCAGCTATTGCCCCTCCTGGCCCACCCCAGGACAAGAGTCTTTCACACATGAGGCTGGGGCTTGCTGCCCTCCCTACTTATCTTACCTGCTCTGCAGGCTGCTGAGCACTTGACATGTGGCTGGTTTGTCCTGAGAGGGGCTGTGACAGCACCACATGCACCGATTTCAAAGACTTGGCATATGACAGGAAGACAGCAAAATGTCTTAATGAGAATTCTTACAATGACTTTATGTTGACATTCTGTTTTGACTATATGGGTATAGTCAACTAAAGCATTATTAATTTCACCTGTTGCTTTTTTGTTTTCCCCCCTTGGTGCTGGGGGCCGAACCCAGGACCTCACACATGCTAAGCACATGCTCTACCACTGAGCTATACTCCCAGCCCTCGCTTTACTAGAAAATTTCAAAGGACACATGGGGCTCACATTCCACTTCTGCTGCATGGTGCTGGATGTTTCCTCCAGCTGACTTCATTCCCAGCATCGGATGGCCTGCTGCTCCGCTCTATTCTAACCACCAAACCAGGTATTCAATGTCCAGCAATATCCCCACACCGGCGACGGCCCCTTTGTATCCGTCTACTCTTTGAACACACACTCCCTCACCTCGGATTCCAAATGCACCCAGGAAGCTCTACACCACCTCCTCCCCTGCCTTCCCTGCCTCATCTGGGAAGCTGTATAGAAAGGGTCACCAGCAATACCTGACCCCGAGAGCTGGAATCTACCATGGGCTTTGTATCTTCCTTTTGTTCGATGCTAACACTCCGTTAATACGAAACACTGCAGAAGGGAGGAAAATGAACTCAGTGTTTACATGAGTTTGGATTTCCAACACTTTATTAAGGAACAACGGGCACCTTGCCAGATTAGTGGGAGGGGAAGCGGGTAGGGGCAGGAGAGACAGAAACCAACAGCTGTTTTGAGTTACAGACTTTCTGTCTAAACTGGTAGCATCCCACTGTGGCTGTTGCCTTTGGGGTTTGAAAATGAAGTTGGTGTCTATTTTAGTTCTGGGTTAAAAAGCAGTCTTTCCCACCAGCTACCGTCACAGTTCACAGCCTGGCTAGTCCTCACTGGCCCATGCCTGCCCCCAAGGCCTCCTCTGATAGCAGGCTATTATGTGGAACAGCAGAGCAGAGAGGAGAAAGGGAAATTAACAATGTTCTGTAATCAACTCCTTTTTGGTTTCCAGATGCCAGCCCCACCCCATCTAGCAACAGTTACTAGATAGTGCCATCAGGCAGGAGCTAGCCTGCTCACCCTGCACAAAGGATGTCAGGTCACCTCTTCTTAACAGCAACCCTAAGGCCAGTCATTGTGGGGCCAGGGATAAAGGCCTGCCAAGATTCTACCAGGCAAAGACACTTCTTTAGCTAACCACTCATCAAACAAAGGGCATTATCACTGAACAGGTGAGGTTAACTGGATCCGCAGGGCTGGAGGTTCAACCTCATAGCCTGTCTATGCCACCCGCCTTGGAGCCATAGTGGGTGATCATCCATCAAATTGTGACTGCACATGGACTACATGACCAGTGTCCAGTGCAATTCCCACTTCCACCCACTCTGAGGATGCCCGCCTCTCCCTTGAGAAGGTCCTGGTCTGCAGGCCACTCCACAAGATCCACACCCTCATCCACAACAGCACTTCAGCAGAGGATAGCTCATCTTTCTCTCTCACTGCTATGCACTTTGTCCAAGCCCTGGGCTGTCCAGAAATCTCTTCAGAGCCAGATTATTTTTTCCTATAAGATAGAATTATCGAGAAGGGGCAAATGGACAGTTCCTATGATGCTCTCTAATCACAAAATAAAATAGGAAGTGAAATAAAACATATAAAGGAGCACAGAGATGAGCTGTGACTTCATGGCGCTGTGTAACAAAAATGCTGAACGGGAGTTGGCGTCTCAAGTGCTATTCCTGCTCTGCCCACAACTCTCCTTATGAGGCTTGCCTGCCAACTTCATATCCTTCATCCAGAGAAGGATTTTAATATTCTCCACCTACCACAAGCCCACATCCTAGGGATGCTGTGGACATTAATGAAACCATAAAGTCAAGTTCCTCAATCTCAGAATGAGGGGGTTTACAAAAGGAAGAACCAGATGTGTTTTCAACGGTTAAGAGAGTTTTTAGAATTACAGACCTGAAGGGAATAAAGGGATGACCTGGTTTCCCAGCCTTCCTTCAATCTGAAGGATGAGGAAACTGAACTTACACATGAGCAGAGACAGGCCTGACAACCAGCCCATGGCTGCTCCAACACATTGGCCAATTTTCTAAGACTGGGGAGTTTCATAAAGATATTTTATAGTATTTCAATTGCTCTCCATAAATTCTTTCCTCCTCGTCCACTGGAATATATGTCAAACTAATGCAATTAAGGATAACGATATTCAACATGGCTTTTAGTTACCCCCGCACAGAGGTCTTCGGCTGGCTCGGACCTTTTCAATCCTAGGTCACAACTTAACACATGTTTGTGGGAAGGAAATCTGGTCCATGTATTAGGCAAACAGATGCCCAAATTCCTGTACTCTCAAGGTGTCTTCCTCACGTTGTAACCACGTAGGGGTCTGCCCTCTGCTCTTGGAAGAACACCCTCAGCTGTGTGTGACTTCTGGGATGGGCTACCTTCAAGCCTCCCAACTACAGAAGAGGCTCCCACACAGCTCTTTGTTCTTTTCAATGCTTAAGATCAATGATAGTAATATTTTAAGGAAAAATCTCTACACCTATCTGCTTACAAAAAACATGGGACTTTTTGCCTGATGAAGAGTCATCAGAGATGGTAGCAAAAGACAGACAAGTTCCCCCTAAATTCCGATGGAAAATTATACCAATATCCATGTTTTCTGCCTCACAAAATTGAGAATCAGAAACCCTGCAGCTAAGCAAGATCTAAAACTAAAGCTGAATGAGAACAATTGCCTGCCACTGTTTCATTGGAACGAGAAGGCTTTACTTCTTTGCACTCAGTAGAAGTCTTTCTTACCCTACAATGCTTTCTCAGGGTTTTTTTTTGCTATGGGTTGAACTTTTCTGAACATCTAGTATGTGCCAGCATTGTGCCAGGGGCATGTATCACATGGGTTATCCCTGCCCTGACCACATATCCATATATGACTAATAATCTTGTGGGTTGCAACACCTTTTTTTGAAGAAAATATGTCTGTTGTCCAAAAGCTCTTGTGACAGGAGACTCCCCAGTGGCTGGGGGGCTCAATGGTGATTACTCAAGGGGCCTTGCTAGGAGCAAAAGAGGCAGAATGAACACACCCTGTGACTATAGCCACCTTCTCCCTGAAGATCCTCAGCCCAACCTCTTCCCTACACCTTGCGTGTTTCTTAACTACCTTATTAATGTCATCCTACTCAAGTTCAATCACTGAGCTCAGTTTAAAGTAATGAGAAATAAGAATGTAATATGCTAGGAGTAGGAATGAAAAACAGCCTCCCAGACCACAGGTCTAGTTCACCTTTCCTCCTACCTTAGTGGGTTATCTGAATGGGTCTCCATGTGCGTCTCCAGTCCATACTTGCAAACAAATTCCTTGAAGCATATTGGGCAGTGAAAGACTTCATCAGCCTTCTTCTCCAAGTCACCTGACTGCCCGTCTTCTACCATCTTAGGGAAAAGCAGAAAGTGAAGTCATAAAGGTGTTCTCTCATGGGGACTGCTTCAGAAAAGAGGCCATCACCAACCCAGGGACTTCTAAAAGGGATGTGGACCTCACTACATTATTAAGGATGTGACTCCACTGATTCCTACATTCACACAAGACATACCCACCACTTACCCGCCTATGCCCTCACTCATTCCCCAGTCGTCTTATCTACTCAACAAATACTCATGGAGCACCTAGTATCTGCCAAGCACTAGGAATGAGTGAGGACAAGAGTCCCTAACACTGATAAAACTTCATTTTAGCTATAAAAACAACATAAAAAGTGTGAAAATAATTCTGGGAGCTCTTTGTTTCATCCCTAGGCTAGTTGAGGGGGTCCAAAGAGGAAACACACACAGGTACTCTTTTCTTAGACACTTTAGAAAATACTGTGGGAAAACATAGGTCGAAAAGCCTAGGATGGATGTCTGCCAAGTCCCTAGACTATGAAAATAAAGACGAGAGGTAGATCTGCAAAAGCCCCCCCATGAGGAGACTAGTCTGTGCCAGGGGCCCAGAGGACCTTTTTAGCTGGTGCTGGGTCTTCTCTCTCCGATTCGGCATCATGACTCAGCTTCCTCTTGGAGGACAGCCGCCTGCGCTTCAGAGGGGATGGAGGGGCTGCAGCTGTAGCACTGTTGGGGTCCTTCTCATGAATCTTCATATGTCTGAAAGGGAGATACACAACGATGGTGTGACGTGACGACAACAAATATCTAGTTCACTTATTTCTTCTAAATTTTAGATTTTGTATCTGGGCCTTGGTCTTGGATTTTATCTTTTTTTTTTGTGGTGCTGAGGATGGAACCCAGGACTTTACTTGTGGGAGGCAGGTGCTCTGCTACTGAGTTATAGCCCTACTCCCCGAATTTTCATTAGTTAAGCATGTGGAATACAATTTGTACAGTGGCTTCTATCTTTCCAAAGCTTTATAATCTCCTTGACCCTTCAAGCTCCTGAGAGTGCTATCCAGAAGCAGTGCTGTGTCTCACTGCTTGGTGGACGATATTCATGAACTTGACAGGCATTAGTGAGATAGAAACAGCTAGCTGGTGACTGGTTTTATGTACTCAGGCAAAAAATACTATTTTAGGACACATAATTCTGCAGAATAAAAAGTTCCCAGGTTCCTAAACTTCCACTAGTTCACAAACTAAGCCATAACTCCATATTGGCCCACAGAAGCCATCCTAGTTGTATTGTCTTTCTTCTGCCTTTGGAAGCATTTTGGGGTACAAATTTGAACTGTGCTGACAAAGCACATGTCCAGAGTGCTTAAGACCTGAAATCTTTTCCATGTTGTTCAAGGTATTATGTGGATTTATAGATGATGAGAATAGGTGGACAGAGCAGTAAATTACATGTTGCAACTCTTGTATCTAGATACACATATATTATGAAAGTGAGGTTTTATATATATTATATGTGTTTGTTCCATTAAAAGGGGTCTTATGGATAAGGATCTGATTTAAATGACCTTATTTACTTATTTATTGTGGTGCTAGGGATTGAACCCAGGGCCTTGTGCAAGGCAAGGCAAGCACTCTATCAACTGAGCTATATCTCCAGCCCTTATTATTGACCCAGCCCTTAATAAATAACCTTATTTTATCAGGTTCTAAAACAAACATCCTAAGAAGAGGGTCCCAAGATACAGAGGAAAAGAATGGCATTACAAACAAATAGTCTCAATTCCTTTTTTTTTTGCAAAATAAAAAGGGTTTCAGTTCGCTAATGACAATCATACTCATCATCTGAATGGGGTTAAACTGTGCCAGATGTAGGAATGTAGCTGCAGCTTTTTACAAATAGCTATTTTATAAGATGATTTTACTTGAGAATTTCCTTCCACTCCCTCCCCTGTGCTGGGGATTGGATCCAGGGCCTCATGCACACTAGGCAAATGCTCTACTACTGAGCTATACCTCCAGTCCCTATAAAAGTTCTTAAGAATGTGAAAAGACAGCAAAGCTCTCATGCACTCCCCTGTTACACTTCTGAAAACCATCTCAGCTCACCTTTTTGCTGTGCCTTCTTTAGAGGAGTGAGTCTGTGGGGTGAAAAGGCCAAGCAGCTTGTGAATCACGGCTGCTGGTGCCAATGATCAAGATGGCCAGGATGCCGAATTTCCCACACACAGGTTCTGCCCTACAGCAGCAGGAATCTCCTTTTCTAAAGTTTGTGGATATAGATGCTACAGTTTGCTTTAGACTTCTCTCACTCTACTCCTTAGACACACTCTAGAATTAACCCCTGCCTAGACTCTGCCCTGACAAAACAGCACCAGTCCTACAGCTATCCACCAGCTGGAACTGCTAAAGATGGATCCTGACCTTGAGGACAGGGGACTCAGGAAAAGAAGCCAAACCTGTTTTCTTAGGGGGAATCCATGTGGTGGAGTAGAAAAATCTAGTGGGAGAAAATGGATGAGAATCACAATCACGCTTATAGCCACAAAATTCCTTACCCAAATTATTAGGGAAGGATGCTTTTTTATTTAGTTCTCAGTCACTTAAAGACTTGAAGAAGTTAACAGACACAAATAGCTCTGTTAAGTACAAAAGTGATTGTGATTTGACAAGAACATCCTTTAACATCAAAGTTTGAAGGAAAAAAAAAAACCAAAGTGGCTTCTTTCAGCATTTATTATATGGTTCATCCCAATTTTATATATTTAAGAAAAAAGCATCTAAGAATTGAGGAAGTATGATAATACTGAAGATATAAATTATTATTCAAATTTGCCATTTCAATAACTTATTCAAAATCAATTTAATTAACAAAAACAATACCCTTTTTACCAATAGAGTGAGAATACTAGAAATTAGAGAATGACGACTATACACAGTTCATTGGCACACTTCAGGCTCCATATTCTCAACCACATGATACATATACACACAGAAATATAAAAGGATGCTTTATTATTTTGTCCTTGGGATTTATGAGAGAAGCTAGTTTCACAGGGAGAAGAAGGGCTAAACCCAGCACTCAGTGAGGGTTTAGCAGAACTTTCACACACACTGTTATTTCCATTTTGCAGATACAGTGGTGATATAAAGAGGGATCTGTAATTTTCGGTTAGAATGAAGTTTTCAACAATTGGGACCTTTCTCCTACTTCAGATGGCCTCCAAAGGCCACATCAGTCAGTTAACTTGGTTCTGGATCACTGGCTGGAATCTCAGGGCCATAACCCAGGCACTTCCTCTGTGGGTGACGGTGGCCCAAGGTGAAATAGTTGGCATTAAATGACAAAATTCTATCAGGAGACAGAGCAGGTGAAGAGCCCATAGGACTGCAGAAAACCTGGTCCTAGTCTAAAATCCTGGGGTGGCCCTTGAACAGCATGATGGCTGCGGTGAAAGAAAGAAGGAAGGACAGGCAGTCCTACTGGCCCCATGAAACTGAAGAACACAACCATCTACTCTAGCTCTCTGAGTCCTGCTGGAGCCTCAGGTTCAAAACACAAGCACAGCTCCAGTCTAGGATGAAATGTCTGGTTGCTGGCCACAACATGGTGGGTGAGTCCCTGGTTCGTTCCTCCAGAGACATGATGACCAATAGAAGAAGCAAGCTGATTCAAGACTTAAATTTAGTCAATGGCCTCAGAGGTCCACAGAGGTCCAATTGACTGGATGTGATCTGCAGTTACAGATTCCCTCCATCCCAACCCTGCTCCGATTCCTTAGCCTCCAACAACATGGACAGCAACTTGAGCTGTTCATTTCCTCCCTAAGGTTTTCAGGAAGCAGGGCGAGAGTCATCATGATGAGCCAGTAATTAGCCTCCCCCTTAGGGTAACCAGACAGAGAAAAGGGGTGGAAGGAAAGAGCAAACACTATTGTGATTAGAAAGCTGGGTCTGGGCTGGGGCTGTAGCTCAGTGGTTGGGAACTTGTCTTGCATGTGTGAGGCACTGGGTTCAATCCTCAGCACATTAAAAAATAAATAAATAAAACAAAGATATTGTGTACATCTGCAACAACAACAATACCAAAAAGAAAAAAAGAGGCGGTGGCTGGGGTCTGTTTTCCTCGTAGGTCTTATTTCCAGGGTTAATCTGCCCGATTCTCATTATCTGAGACTCAATGAAGACAAGCCCTGAGCTGGAAAGGAGCTAAGATAGGACCCAGTCATGCATTCGGCACAGAAAGTCCCTCTGCACAGCATATGAGAGAGAGCACCATCTAGTTGTGTTTGAATGTTTCCAACAACAAGGACGTCTCCATTTTCACCAGTTGTTCTCATGGTAAAAGACAGTCTTCCGCATATGGAGTCAGATAGGAATTCCATCCTTTAAGTATCTATCAGTTGTCAGGGGCAACACAACCTATACTCTTCCGATAGCACATGAGGACCACTGCATTTCTCCCAAGTTCTCTTCTCAAAATTAAACAATTCCAGGCCCCTAAGTGCCACCTGCAAATCTGTTGGAATATACTGCTCACTAACCTCAGGATACCCTCCAGTCTGTAGACATCTTTCATCCACATCTGGATCACGCTGGATCCTGCATAGACATGGTCTGAGAGCTCAGAGCACAGAGACAATGACCTCCAGAGATGACATAACATAGCTTGGGATGGTTCTGATGAGTGTGTTGTTGTTGTTTGGCACTGGAAATTGAACCCAGGGGCACTTTACCACTGAGCTGTATCACTGGTTCTTTTCAAATTTTGAGACAGGGTCTCCCTAAGTTGCTGAAGTTCTCACTAAAATTACTGTGGCTGGCCTTGAATTTGTGACCATCCTGCCTCAGATTCCCATGCCACTGGGATTACAAGCATATACTACCAGACCCAGTTGCTGCGTATGTTTGAAAGCGATATTACATCCCCAGTTCCTATGAACCAAGTTTTGTCAACTAGAATGCCCATGATTCCTTCATTCAAACCGTTATCAAAACCATGTCTTTTCATTTTCCCTTTTAGCAAATGTGATGGAGTCTTAAGATATGCAATGTTAATGAGAGTGAGAATTGTTAACTAACCACCTTTCTGCAAAGTGGCTAAGCAATAAGGACCAGACTTTTAAATGTATATGTCCTTTATCCCAGTAACTCCACTTAACGAAATTTGTCTTAAGGACTGATAACTGGGCAAGTCATTTTATAATGATAATTCACAGATGAATACCCTATGCAAACACTGACAACTACAGGGTGACCCACCAGCAGGTCATGGGATTTGAGACTGTTCACAGTGCTCTTCTTCTTGCTGCCTATTGTTCATTCCCTACCCAGCAGACAGTGTGCTCCTAAAAGAGGTCACGGCATACCACTTCTTGCTCAACTTTTCCGCCAGGACTGTTTTCAGTAAATCTTGTCTCCATTTATTTCCTGGGCCTCACTGGTGAGCATCCTAGCCTCTTTATCCCAAGGCCCTTTCAGGTTTTACTTCCTTCAAAAACACACAGCAGAAAGGGAAGAGATTGTGTATTTCCTTTTTTGACCCCTTGCCCCCAGTCAAATTAGTTCTATTATCTTGAACCTAGTTTGTCTCTTGTTCTCTACACTAGCCTGTGGAGGCACACAGTAGGTGGTGGACAAATATCCACCAAATGGCTAGAAGAAGAAACAAATGAATATATTGAATTACAGAATAATAAATGAAGAAAAGGAGAACAAAGCATATGCAGAAACCATTCCACTTGAAGCACCACTACACCATATATCCTTAGGTTCCTTATAATTTACGTCACTGGAATTTAATGCGAACAAACCTGATATCTGTGGAGTAACTAGTAATATTCAAGTACCCCATAAGCTATTTTTGTCTCTTAATAGAATTTGTGCTCATTCATTCAAACAGTTATCTACACATACAGTAGAGAGGTCAATGTAAAATCAAAGTACACTTGTACTTTTGCATAAAATTCTAGAATTTTCATTCAGAGGCAGGTTACTTCAGCAATAGGAACCAGGCATGTTGGTGCATGCCTGTAATTCCAGCACCTTAGGAGGCTGAGGCAGGAGGAGGATCTTAAGTTTGAGGCCAGGTTCAGCAACTTAGTAAGACCCTGCCATGAATAAATAAATAAATGAACCGAAACAAATAAATAAAGCAAGCTGGGAATGTGGCTCAGTGGTAGCACTGCCTTGGGTTCAATCCCTAGTATTTTAATAAAACAAAACCAACCCTGACAAACTTAACAAAACCAGTAAGAATCCTGCCACACTGTGTCTAAGGAAGGAATTTTATCAGCACTTTGGGAATCAAGAGAAGTTTCCTGCCATCCGTAACACCTAGACAGGCTTTTACAGTGATGAACAAAAATATTCTGGATGTAAATCTGGAATAAAAATCTGAGTACCTTTTAATACTGATAGTGCAAATTTTGTGGGTGCCACCTGCAAATCTGTTGGAATATACTGCTTACTAACAGGGGTGGATATATTGATTTTCGACTTAACATTTTTCTTCCTGTAAATGTAATCATGTCTTCTAAAATTTGAGATAAAATTAATTTATTTAGAGCTACTGGAGACTGAACCCAGGGTTTTGTACACAGAAGGCAAGCACTCTACCACTGAACTACATCCCCACAGTAAGGTGGGATGTCCATCGGCATACTGAAGAGAAAGATCAGAGCTAAACCAAACGGATCTTGCATGCGAGAGCTGAATGCTAGTCAAGTAACTCCAGGGAGAAACACCAATCCCTTAAACACACTCCTTACCTCCCTGAACATCCTCTTTCCCAGTTTCAAATACACATACTTCCTGCTGACTTTCCTAAGGCATGGGAATCCTGAGACCTGGGATGGGAGTTAACTCTTAGCCATGTAAGCACTGGCTTGATCTGAATAGCAAGCAGGAATTTGGAGGGAAGATGTTATATTTATAGCATAAAGAGAATGTATGATGGCAGTGAAGCCACAGGGTTCACTTCCCATGTCTTTGAGCTGTGATGCATTTTGGATGTTAGATTCTGATTCTGCCACCTAGTAACCACGGTGACTCGTTACTTAGGCTACCTCAGTTTCAATTTGCACATCTGTGAAGTGGGGGATGATACTGCCATTCTCTTAGAGCACTGCTTTCCAACCATGGGCCTCTGACCAGCAGCATCAGCATCATCTCTGGCTTGTTACAAATGCAAAGCCTGCAGACTAGAGGCCTAGAGCAGGGCCTGGCAATATGGGTTTCCATGTCTTGCTTGCTCAAGTGTAAGAACCATGAGATCCAAGGGAAATTCTTACGCCCTTGATACTAACTGCAGGTTTGGTTAACCATCTGACTAGGATGTCCATAGATTTTGGATTCATGCATCAAACCTCTCTCAGACTCATCTTCCAATATACCAGTAGTCTCTAAAATTACCAGGCATAAACGCTTAACAAAGCAAATGGGGAAATTCAACTTTCTTAAAATTCCTTGAGTGGAAAAGTCCTTCAGGGAAACCCTCAGCAAGTTTAAATGTAACCCAAACTAAGGATTGCCTAGTTGAAGAGGCATTCTTTGAGCCTTCCTATGTCTAATTTACATGTGAAGGTTAAAGCTCAGGAAAGATCTAGACACTTCCAGTACCTGCAAAATTTCCACTCTTAATTTCCTCATAGGCTTATTAATGGAGAAGTTGAATTATTTGATCCTCTGAGTGAATGGCATAAGGAAGGTCACTCCATGAGTACACACAACTCTACACAGAGGGCACTCTGCACTGCTGAGTTGCCAAACAGAAGGCAACCAGTTCAAACAGGTTCTAGCAGCCTGGTTATAGATACATACTCATGTATACTGACGATAGCTTTTCTTGTCCAACAATGCCTTGTGATAAATCAAGAGGGAATGAGTGAGATTAAGAAGCATCACAGCTTTACAATACACATTTCTGGCCAAAGAAAAGTACATCTTCAGAAAGATTTGTGTTTATGTTTTCATAGCAAATACCTAGGAGAGGAGTTTAGGGTAGAGAGGTGTGAGTGATACTTGTTATGTCAATCAATTCTGTGCAAACAATGGGGCACAAAGTCAAGAGTGGAGGAGGGTTATGGGGAGAGGGATGGCAAGGCATCAACAGCGAATCCCAGTGGGCCCCACCTGTCAGTGCAAAGGCACCTTCTAGTCATTCAGGTGTTGTTCACGTCCAGTCATGCTTGTCCAGGAGGCAGGTCACATCGGCTGTGCCAGGGTGTGGAAGAAGGTTTGTCGATGCGTAAGCATAAGCAACTGTGCTGACCTAACAGCCAATCCTCTCAGAAAAGTCTAGAAGTCATCTGGGCATGAGGTACAAATCTGCTGTCTGCGGGCTTGCCGTGGGAACACCTTAACTCGCCTGCTCCCAGGGATGCTTGGGTGAAATGCCCTTGACACTGTACTTATCCCACCACAGGCCAGTGGTGTCCTCTCACTGGAATGTTATGGACAGCAGAGGTTGTGACAAAGGGGAGCCCTACACCTAGCCTTGATACTGGAATTTCTTCCTGTTGTTTCCACTCAGGGAGACGCCTGTACAGGCCACATCCTCCACGGCACAGACTTCCTCCTTGAGACAACACACCCAGGAGTAGAGGGCTTCTCTTACCTAAGACTGGCACTCTGATGGCACCAGTGTAAGGACAGACTTCAAACGAAGAGACCTTAGTGCAAAGCAGGTGCACACCAGCCTTTAGCCTCAAGTCCTTGTTAACAAACACTGCTGGGTGCTCGGTAACTCCTCTGCTTTCCAGCCCAGGGCTCCTTTCTAACCCTGGGTTCTGAGGTCCTGGTCTTTCTGGTTGGACCACTATTTCTATCTCGTCTCAGGTTCCTTGCAGTGTTTGGAGAGGGCAGCTCCTTTTACTTATTTATTCCCCCCCTGCCCCTCGCCACTTTCTTTGGCAGTTCCTTTTCTATCTTGGTCCTGGGTAAGATCCCTATGTATTCTTTGTCCAAACACTACTTCATTGATGGACTGAGCTGGACTTTCGATACCTGAAGAGTATTCTTCCTCAATGTCCCAGCCACTCTTTTAGGGGCAGAAGGGTACCTTTGGCTCCTAAATTCCTTTCTCTATTGACCTGGAAGCTGTTGACTGAGGGACAGTGACCTCTAGCTTTTGACTGTCTACATAGGAAAGAGACACACTCCTTTCATAACTGCCACTCTCTCTCCTTCCCTCCTGACTTTCACATCGAGTAGGAGGGGCTTGGCGGGCAGCCCAGGTACATTGGTATCAACCTTTAAATAACCTTTACTCTAGACACTAGTCCTAACTGTCAGACCTTTGATTCAGTTCACCCTAAACCATCTCGTACTTCTTTCTCTTTGCCCATGCTTGCTTAGTGACAATAATTTCTCAGTCGTTACACCCTGCATACACGATTTGCTATCTCTACACCTTCACCACAGACTCGGCTGGGCAAGGTGGTGCTGCATCTGTAATCCCAGCAACTCGAGAGGCTAAGGAGGATTCCAACTTCCAGGCCAACCTCAACAACTTACTGAGGCCTTGTCTCAAAAGAAAAAATAGAAGGAGCTAGGGATGCAGCTCAGTGGCAAAACATCCCTGGGTTCAATCCACAGACTAAAACAATAACAACAAACAGACTGGTGACAAAGCTGAACCTTCCTGGCTTGTGCTTTCCCTATGTAAATCCAGAGAAACAGTCCACAAAGAATGCCACCATATCTCACCTGATAGTGTCTAAATATTCCCAGGGCAACCATCATGATACAACAAACTCCTCTTTTCTAAGTTAAACCCCCTTGATTTCTTCAACCTCCCCATAAATCCTAGAGTCCAAATCTCACATCCACAGCCAGTCCTATACCAGAAGTGACTCCCACCTTAGGTGATGGGGTCCCAAATGAAGTCACCACTCCCAAAGTGGCCACACTGACCCAGAGCCATTATCTTTGAGGGAAGTCATCACCAGTCTCACTATGGAGAATGTCTTCCTATGGCAACCACTAAAAAAACAGTGTATGACCAACCTAAATCTAAGCTTCATGGTGGAATGGAAATGCTGAAGTCACCGAGGCCATTTCTCACATCAATCTTGCAGGGTTTTACTTTAAGCTTCTTCAAGATGGCTGAACCTTGACATTCACTTCTGTCTCCCTTTTGCAGAGAAAGAAGAGAGGAACGTCTTCCTAGTAAGACAGGGCTAAGTTGCTGTCAGTCCTTAGTCCCAACAGAAAAGTGGAGGTCCCAGCTGTGGGTGCAGAGAAGGGGCATCACCACTGGGGCATCTGTTATACCGGGCTAGCAGGGGTTAGTGAGAGACACCTGAGAAGGAAAGGGGACCCCACCTCAGGAGACAACGTACAACATATGAATCGAAAGAGAAATATCACTTGCCAAAACCAACAAGGCAACGGAGACACTTCTCAGAGATTGCAGAGTTTACAGTCACCTTTCTTCTCAAGTGCTATTGGATGCAGGATGCACATAATCTCTGCTTTCAAGAGATGACAGAATCCAACAATGTGTTCCAAGGGAGGAGCAGCATACTGTTCTACCAACAGCAGCCCAGGGAGGGAGGAGACCAGGAGGAATAGCTGAGGGTCACGGCTAGGCCCCCAGTATCACAAACCTCAGTTTTCCTGCCTATAAAATTGGAATAACAATCCTCCTGAGTGAGCTGGGTTATATAAGCATGAAAAATAATAACGAAGTGCTGACACCACATACCAACAAGCCCATTATGCAACAGAATAAGGAAACACAAAATCTCTCTCCACTGAAGGAATAACCCCTCCATGAAGGATCTTATAGCCCTAAAAGAAGTGGAGAAACAGGTGCGCACATACACACCAAAGGAGACTGGGAACCCGTGTCACAAACACACAGGCTAAGGTCTCCTGCTTCTTGTTCACCATTCCTTTTTAGGAGGAATGGTTTTGGGGGGGTGATGTAGATGTTGCTGCTAATCGCCTCCTTTAACAAATCAGAAAAACGTCTGACAGCGAGTGGGCACGTCTGGATGTTTGCTAGCACCAGCTTGTTCAGCCCAAACAGGTTGAACAGGTTGGATATTTAAACAAAGGTGGAAAAATGCAAGGTATAAAGCCCAACGAGGTGCTGCCCTGGAAATGAGGCTCCTCCTCCTCAATTTTGCTAGTTTCACATTATAAAACTAAGCTGGATACACATTCAGGATCTGTTCAAAGTTCTCAGGACATCAGGTCAATAATGCCGTAGGAGAGGAGATGGGGTGTGTCAGTGGCTCTCCATTCCTTCTCCTGCCCCCAAATCCATTCCTGCCCGCTGTGACCTAATTTTCAGCTCTCGTAACTGCCGGGCTGATCAAGTGTGGGCAGGCACGATGCTCCAGATTCTGATGCCATCCGCCAGTTCTACCTGGGAAGGCAGAGCTTTTGAAATATTTCAACAAGATATGTCAAAAACACTACACTGACTAGTTTTGCATTTGCTTCATTTTCAAAAAGAAATGAAGAGACCAACGCTACCTCTGCCAGAATAGACACAAGCCTAAGTTATCAACATTAACATCTAGTCAGTCCAATGATGAAAAATGAAATATGAACCAGACTGTAGTGACAGGACAGGCCTGACTGCTGTTTAACACATCCAGGTGCGTGGACTGTTATAAGAGAGCTCTTTTTTTTGCAATGACCTAACTCCAACTCATCTTTTAGAAAGAAAGAAGAAATAAGCAATAGGCACAAGTACGTTTTTAACTGTTCTTTGAAAAATATAAAATAAGCCATGCTGATTGTTAAGGGGTATTACAGAAGGAAAAATCCAAACATGAAAAATAAATAAATGTTCTGAAGAACATCAAGTCTAGCAAACCCAAAATAGGCTACATGAGAGATTGTCAATTAATATCAACTTTCAGCTTTGGTGTTTTCTTATGTTTTTTAGCTTACCTGAATAATGAAATTATGTGACAAGTCACTCTTGCCTGTGCCTACCCTTTTCTTTAGAAAATACTGGTGGCTTTCTACTCTGCACATTTCTAAAGTGCAAAGTAAAAAATTCTAAAACTGGACCCCAGAAAATAGTGTAAATGCAAATCCACACCAAAACCCAGAAACATCACATTAAAAGGGGATGAGGTATTCAAATAATAGCAAAGATCTGCAGAATTCATAAATGGAAATTTAGACATATGGCACACAGCTACTCTACAAGTACTGTTATCAGACTCAATTCTGTGGCCTGTTACTACCATTATTAAAGGGCACAGAAGGGGCTGCTGAGTTAAGTGTCTTAATGGAGAACAGAAATATGGGAACAATTTGTTGAGCACCTAATGTGAGCTGGAAATTTAGCATTTAGTTCTCTTAATAGATTGTGAGTAAAACTATCTGCATTAAAGATGAAGAAATTGATGCTGTAAATGGGTAATAATGAGTGTAATGCATTCCTTTACTGTCATGTATGTAAAAAAATTAGTTAATTAATTAATTAAAAAAGATGAAGAAATTGAGACTTTTTTCACCATTCCATGGAGAATCCTTTATCAGCTATGGCCAGAAAGGAATAAAAATGACCAGAGACCTCAAAAGCATCACAGAAAATGTCACCTTTATTTACATTACTACTGAGGTGAAAATAAAAGCACGTGGGTCTCAAGTCCGGCCAATGAGATATTAAGAAAGGCTAAAAATGTTTATTTTAAATAAACAATCAAACAATAAACATATTTAGAAAGAACTTCATGATGTTATTAGGGGAAACTGGTAACAAAGATATTTTTCTGTGATTAACAGATTTGTAAATGCTCATTCTCTGGGAAAATGATGGGTCATTTAATGATGTGGACTCTCAGGAAAGTGAAAAGCATATTAAGTGCAATGATTATAGAATGGGGTATTATACTTAAATTCTATGTGTATACACACACAGACACACACACAGAGTTTGAAGACAGCCCGGGCAATAATGTGAGACCTTGTATCAAAACAGAGAGCAGATAGGGGAGAAATATTTCAAAGGAAATAAAGTGTTCACACAGTCTTGGGCAGGGTGACCCACAGATTTTTATCCTACAACTAAGTTCTTGCCACATGAACTGCTCCGATACCTTTTTTCCTGCAGGGGAACATGGTGGCAGGGTGAATAGGCAACCAGGTGATTAAGAGACTCATTTTGAGATGGGATTGGATGAACCTTAAAGTGGTCACCTCCACCCCTGAGAAGCAGCAAATACCAAAATTATTACAGAATGTCCTCAGAAACCTAGTAAGACCATGCTGGATAGTCACAGGGCTCTTCCTCTTGTTGAGCACGCAGGGTAAAGAAGTGACTGTCCCCTGCTCTTGGAGATACTGTGCTACCTCTGCCCCTTCTCATGTTTAACACTGGCCACCTGTTCCAGACACCCAAGTTCAGTTGTGCATGCCAAGGAATAGCTTAGCCTAAGCATCTAAGAGTAGCATGCTAAATTCAGAGCCCCTGGGTCTCATTTGTCATGAGTAGGTCACATTTCTGTGCAGCGAAGATTTTCTTCAAGCATAGTAAGAACACATAAGCCTCTGTTCCTGAAGTCTGTCTGTCATCCAGCAGCATCCTCAGGGCCTATGTCTCCTATATTTAGCAACAGTAAAACTGTGCCCATCGCATTAAGAAACAAAGACTGTGACAAAGCAAGTAGATGATGTTCCAGGGATATTTCTTCCTTGTTTTCACCTTTCTAATGATGGCTGAAATGAGAACACATCCCTGTTCTTTAAAGAATAAATGGACAAGATGGTCATGAAAGCTTGCCCGATGCCAGGGTCTTCAGCAAGTCCTTAAGCCTAACACAAAACCACATCTCTCTTTATAGCTTCAAAGTCTGTGGTCTGCAAAATGAGGAACAATGGGGGAAATTAATTTTCTATTTTTTCCAAGGCAATTATGGTCTGCCAATTTTTTATTTTTAAATACCGATTTTAAAGACAGAATTTATTCCAAGTGAGGTCTGTTTCCATCTCTCTTTCAAGTATCACTTCTTCATAGCTCTGCAGCCCAGCACTTTCTGGAACAAATTTTGCAAATTGCAAAGCTCGATGCCCTTTTTCCTACACTGAGCTCCCCCGGAGGGCGTGCTCTGGCTCAGTTTCCCAAGTTTGTTTTGGAAGACATGCACCACTCAATCCAAATATTCAACGTGGGAGCAGCTGATAAAAAGTTCTGGGAAGCTAGAAGCTGGACCCACAGTGATGTTTCCATGAAACATGTTTTGTACTTGATGGCAACCTATTACACTGCTCAGGAACGAAGCTGTGGTTAAAAAGATTTGGGATAAAGGATTTTCAAACCTTAAAAACATAAGAATCCGCAGACAGGGAAGTGGCAACTTGAAAAACTGTACCAGATATGGCAACATATTAAAAGGTTTCTCATCAAAATTTCTCATAATGAGGGGCTGGGGTTATAATATAGCTAGCTCAGCTGGTAGAGTGCTTGCCTCACATGCACAAGGCCCTGGGTTCAATCCTCAGCACCATCAAAATAAAAAAAAAAAATTCTCATGAGTTGGAATTAGCACTACTTTACTCCCTGTTTACTAAAATACCATTATTTTTAAACACATTATGCTAGGCATGGAGGTACATATCTGTACTTCCAGTTACTCAGAGGGCTATGGCAAGGGGATCATCTGAGCCCAGGAGTTTGAAGCCAACCTGAGCTTTGCAATGAGACCTTGTCTCAAAAATATACAGATAGACAAATAAATAAAATACCATGTAAGACGCTGAGGCTGTGGCTCAGCAGTAGCACACTTGCCTGGCGTGTGTGAGGCCCTGGGTCCAATTCTCAGCACCGCATATAAATAAATAAAATAAAGGTCTACCAACACCCAAAAACAAAATAAAATAAAAATAGCGTGTAAATTTACTTAATAAAAAATGTATAAGAAATAAAAAGTAATAGGCTTTATCAGTGCTTCAAAGCGACTGATCACTCACGACATTCTATGACATTCATTTTTCTTTATTAATGTAACAATCCTACTGAGGATTTTCTTTATAAAAGTAAGATAAAGGAGACTCTACAAAAAAGACTAATTAGGCTTAGAAACAAGGATAACCAACACGTACTCATCCAAGGACCAGGGAGTAGAATGGGGTGGGTGCTCAAGAGCACCTCAATACCAGCTAAGAATAGCCTGAAACTTGGAAAGAATGCAGTCCTTGCAGTCCATGTTGTGAGACGTATAATGAGGCCCTCTGAGTATCTCAGCAACAAAAATTCTGGGGTGTAGCCTGAATTAGCCTCCTACAGCAAACAGTGGAGGGAGGGCCAGGCTCAGCAAGACCGCACTCCTGGAGGGTGCACCACACTCATCCATGTGGACAGCCTCCAGAGCAGAGCTGAGCAGAAGTGAGGGAAGGGGGAACTGTGTGGTCCCTAAGACAGTGGGATCAAGCCCCTGGAGAGATGGAAACCTAGAAACCCACACTACAGGGAATCAAATCACGGCAGAGACTGTACCCTCAGGGAAGAGACTAAAAACCAGAGCATGGACATGTCAGAGGAAAGAGGCACAGCTGAGGGAGGGACTAGAGCAAGTCACAAACAAGATGGAAGCGACACCTGGGTGTGGGCTCCTGGAAGCTGCGGCAGAGTCCTCTCACCCAGGGAGCCCCAGGTGCTCCTCTACACCAGCTGCTGCTGACAGGCCTTGGGAAGTGGCAGCAGTGGACGGGAAGTGGCAAAAGAACCTTGGTCTTGAGCCCCAAACTCAGCCGACTGACTTCCCTCCATGCTCTTCAGAGCCTGGGCTTTCATTATTCTTTTTGATTCCTGCACACACATCCCAGGGAGTTCTGGCTCCTGATTAATGTAACGCAGGTATGTGGTAGGGAGAGATCGCAGCTCACTACTGCAGCCTCGGATTCTGGAATGGATCCACCAGGGCAAATAAATCTAACTCCACTCTCTCTGGCACATTTTTGTAAGTGTCTTCACATTTTTATAATTTTTCCAAAAGTACAGTTCCGCTGACAAAGGAAGGTGGTAATGGCTTTACTGTGATTAACAGAAACCATTCTTTTAACCCCGTTTGTAATTTTCTGCAGAAATGATAATAAATATAGTGCGATAGCCTCAAATAGCTCTAAATAAGTTCTATTAATTACAGATTAACAAGAGTGAAAAGGAAACAAAAAAATTTTTTAAGCTTCCCATTTTCTGGAATTACATAAATGTTTTCCTCAGTATATTTTTCCGTCTAAGCACATACAACAATAATATTAGTAAACATTTATATATACTATTTAACAAGCATTATCCTAAGTACTTTGCTTATATTGATTCATTTATTTAAAGAATAACAATAGTGCTGCAAAGTAGGCATGGATAATACTAGCTTTTACAGATGAAGTAACTGAGACAGAAGTCTGGTAACGTGTCTATGATCACACAGCTGACAGAGCAACACACACACACACACACACGTCTGTGTTTTTCTTTTTCTTTTTTTAAACAAAGAGTCACTACAGTGTTTTCAGCTCTTACAGACTAAAAAGCCTTCCATCCAGGACAGATCCATAGTATACTATAAGCCTTCAGAACCTTTTCATAACCATTATTTCACTTGTGACCAAGTTCTAAATGAGATATTACTAACCCATTTTGTTAAAGTGTCAAAACATTAAGAGATTTCCACAAAGTTCTGCAGAATTTGACTAGGATTCAGCCTCCAACAATTTAATCCTCTTTTCCCAATCAAGATGTCTTGCTGGGGCTGGGATTATGGCTCAGCGGTAGAGCGCTCCGCCTAGCACAGGCGCGACTCGGTTCGATTCTCAGCATCACATAAAAATAAAGGCATTGTGCTGTGTCCATCTACAAAAAAGATATTCTCTCTCTCTCTCTCAAAAAAAAAAAAAATGTCTTGCAATAATAAAATAAAAATCTCCAATTATTAGACTCCTGAAGGCCTACATTTTAAAAGATCTACAAACAATTCTAATATACAGTGTTATAAATGAGAAATGTACCTTAGGATAATATCCAAGGCTATGCTATAAAAAATTCAAGAACACCTCTAAGTCCATCCACATATTCCTAAACAACACAGGAACCCCAAAGCTGTTCCATGTCTGACCACACACGAGTGGACCATGCTACCAGGATGACAGAAATAGTTTAACATTGAAAATAACACTCTGACAACATGGAATGATGTTGAGAATGAGGACAAGAGTGACAGGAGTGGGCTGGGGGTGATAGCTCAGTGGTAGAGCACTCGCCTCACATGTGGAAGGCACTGGGTTCGATCCTCAGCACCACATAAAAATAAAATAAGATAAAGGTATTGTGTCCATCTACAACTAAAAAAAAATTTAAAAATTAAAAAAAAAAAAGACTGACAGGAGTGCTTTTTTCTAATATGCAGTGACATGAACACTCTCTTCCTTATTTCTCACATAGTAAGTAAACACGTGGCCTCTGAAGCCAGAGAGCCTGTACTCATCTCTCAGCACTGCGTGATGCTTTGATCCTTTCCTCTTCTGCAAAATGGGATGATCATTTAACA
Organism: Marmota marmota marmota; assembly: GCF_001458135.2. NCBI lineage: Eukaryota > Metazoa > Chordata > Mammalia > Rodentia > Sciuridae > Marmota > Marmota marmota. Next base: position 4,049,073 of record NW_025999913.1, on the reverse strand, counting down.
AATCTTCAAGGTACAGCACATAAAAATACATGGAGATCAACAAGGAAATGGAAGACTTGAACAGGCTATAAACCAACCTGACCTAACAGCACATTTATACACTCCACCCAACAGCAACAGAACACACACCATTCTCAAACAGACGTGGAACATTCCCGAGGAGAGACCATATGCTATGTAATAAAACAAGCTTCAATAAACTTACAAGGATTGAATTTATGCAAAAATATGTTCCTCAAGTATAAAGGAATGAAAATAGAGATCAATAAAAGGCAGAAATCTGGGAAGTCACAAATCTGTAGAAGCCGAACACGCCTGAATAACCAATGTGTCAAAGAAGAAATCACAAGGGAAACTACAAAATATGTTGAGCTGAACGAAAAACACAACACAAAAAAACTTATGGGATGTAAGGAAAGCCACGGTTATAGGGTAATACACAGCTGTAAATGCCTGTATTAAAAACAAAGTTCTCAGCCGGGCGCAGTGGCACACACCTGTAATCCCAGCAGCTCGGGAGGCTGAGGCATGAGGATTGCAAGTTCAAAGCCAGACTCAGCAAAAAGCGAGGTGCTAAGGAACTCAGTGAGACCCTGTCTGTAAATAAAATACAAAATAGGGCTGGGGATGTGGCTCAGTAATTGAGTGGCCCCGAGTTCAATTCCTGGTACCCCCTCCAAAAAAATAAAAACAAACAACAACAGAAACCCCACAAAGTTCTCAGTTCCTCTCTTCTCTGAGAGGAATCACATCTCCTCCTCCTTTCCCCTTTCCTATCCCTTCTAATAAATTCATACCTATTACTTTAAGTGACAAGCCTGGAAAAAAGAACCAACAAAATCTAAAGCAAGAAGAAGGGGGAAATAATAATGTTTAAGGCAGAACATTAATGAAATGGAGAACAAAAAAACAACAGTGGAAAATCAATGAAAGCAAACACTGGTTCTTTGAAAAGATCAATGAAACTTACAAATGTTTAGCTAGAATGACTAAAGGAAAAAAAGAATCAAATCACTGAAATCACAAGAGGACAATACCACTGACTTTCCAGAACAGAAGGTATCTTATGAGGTGCTGTGGATACCTGGCTGCTAGATCAGTGATTGTTTTCAATTAAATGGCCAAATTTTCTAGAAAGAAACAAATGACTCAAGAAAAAAAAAAAAAGAAAAAAAGAAAAACTGAACAGATCTATAATAAGCAAAGAGATTATATTAGTTATTTAAAAAAACTACCAAAAAAGAAAAGCCCAGGTGGCTTCACTGGTGAACTCTACCAAACATTTAAGAATTAATGCCAGCTTATCACAAACTTTTCCAAAAAACATTGGAGGAGGGAATACATCTTACTTAGCTCGCTGTACAAGGCCAGTATTATCCTGGTACCCAAAACAGATAATGACGGCACAAAAGGACTACACTGCCATGAATATAAACACTAAATGCTAGCAAACCCAATTCATCAACACTTGAAAATAATTGTACACTATGACCCTGATAGGACTTATCCTAGGAATAAATTAGTTTAACCTATAGAATAGAATAGAACAAAACAGAAAGCAAAAATGGCTGGGCACAATGATGCACTCAGTGTCTGTAAGCTCAGTGTCTCAGGAGGCTGAGGCAGGAAGACGTCAAGTCTGAGGTCAACCTGAGCCACTTAGCAAGACCCTCAGCAAGTTAATGAGACTGTCTCAAAACATAAAAAGGGCTGGGGATGCAGCTCAGTGGTAAAACACCCTGGAGTTTAATCCCCAGTGTGGAAGGAAGGAAGGGAAGGAGGGAGGGAGGGAGAGAAGGAAGAAAGGGAAGGGAAGAGAATTAAAGGGAAGGGGAGGGGAGGGGAAGACAGGCAAAAACAACCTGACTATAGATGCAAAAAAAAAAAAAAAAAAAAAAATCATTTGACAGAATCCAACACCCTTTCATCATAAATATACTTAACAACCTCGGAATAGAAAGGAACTTCCTCCAACTTTAAAGGCATTCATGAAAAACCCACAACTAACACACATTTAGTAGGGGAAGACTAAATGCTTTCTTTATCCTAAGATTAAAACTGTGATTTTAAAACCACCCACACTCTTCACTTTACTTAACATATACTGAAGGTCCAGTCAGGTCAAATAGGCACAAAAAAGAAATAAATATATCCAGATAGGAAAGGAAGAAGTAATTTTGCAAGTGTCATAATCTTATATTATAAAATCCTAAGTAATCCACTAAAAAAACCATAAGAATGAATAAATGAGGTTAGTGAGGTTGCAGGAAACAAGGTCAATATATAAATTTGAACTGTATACCTACACACTAGCAATGAACATTTGAGAAATTAAATTAGAAAACAATTCCACTTATGATAACCCCAGAAAATAAAATAGAAGTAACAAAATAAATATAAAACTCATACTCTAAAAACTAGAAGATATTATTTGAAAAAAAAAAAACAAAAAAAACAGGAAGATCTAAATAAATGGAAAAACATCCCATGTAATTGTACCAAAAGACTTAAAATGGTTCAAAGGGCAAAGAGAATGACCCTTCAGGAATGATATTTACATGGGAAATAAAAGCAAAACACTTTGTAAAACTTTCTTTAAAATATTCATACTTTTCTTGAAGTCATACTATACACCTCACTTCTAGCTTAGATTGAGAAATCCATAGGCTTTAAATTATTATAGCATTACTCAGAAATGTAAATAATATTTATCAATTGCTTACCAAGGGCTAAGAATTGTGCACTAAATTCATTATCTCCTAATCCCCATCCTAACTGTAGTAAGCAGACACTATGAAAAATCTCATTTTAGGGTGGGAGGTACTGCTCCAGGGTAGAGTTCATGCTTAGCATTGTGTGAGGCCCTGGGTAAATGAGGAGACTGAGGTACCAAGAAATTCAGTAACTTGCACAAGGACAGAAAGTTTACAAGTGACAGTGGAGACCTGAATTCATGTATGCAATATTTAAAATCAGGAAACTTAGTGACATACAAATATATCCCCCCAAGTGTATCATTAGTGGCTTATAAAATGAGCCTAGATAGAATAAACTGGACCATTCATCTTAGTAATTATATACAATCAAATAGAACTAGTGAATCAATTATATTATGGTAATGTAAGGTTTTATTTTGAAATAAGTATATTAAAATGTAACTTATTTTTTGAAAAAGAAGGATATTGATTAGAAAGGAATATAGAAAAAAAGTTTTACTTTCTAAGAAAGTGAAATTTCTGAGTCTCCTTTCTCCCCTTTTTTAGTTTCAATGTTCCTACAATGTCTGTATAAAAATGGTAAGCATTTAAAAATTCTTTGTCTAAATTACTCAAAACAATGCAATCACTCTAAGAAGAGTAAGCCAGTCTCCCACTGGCTGAATATTTTAATATGCCCACACCTGAATAAGCATGCTTCTCACTCAGGAAGTAATTTCCTGACATTTATCACATTTTCTTTATCTCCATTTTATCCTATCTTTCCTGAAACTCCAGGATCAGGTCACCTATTTAAATATGGTAGGCACATGCAAATATTTTTCAAAGGGCAGGGTTATGTGAATGTGTCTCCCTGGGGGTCCTGCTATATATATGTACACTGCCCACCTGTGGCACTCAAACTCCAATTGGCAGCAGGGTGTGGTGGCACATGTCTGTAATCCCAGCTGCTTGGGAGACCAAGGCAGGAGGATTGCAAGTTTGAGGCCAGTTTGGGCAATTTAGTAAAATCCTGTCTCAAAATAAAATAAGGGCTGGGGATATAGCTTAGTAGTAGAGTGCTTGCCTAGCATGAGGCCTTGGTTCAATCCCTAGTACAAGAGGAAGAGAAAAAAGAAAGGAAGAAATAAAACAAACTTCAACTGGCCCAGGGGGATGAACCTTGAATAGCTATGCTTGCGTGTTGTTTCTCATAGCCAGACATGCCTGACACCCCAAGAAGGTAAAGAAAACCATTTCTAGCTTTTCTCTTGGGCAACCGAACTTTAGAACTTTCTCGGCCCTCAGGTAAGTCCTCCATGGCTCAGAGACACCATCTCTGAGGCAAAAGGTGTCTCACCCACCTGTGCATGTTCCCGTTGGTGGTGAAAGACTGGCCACACACAGTACATTTGTAAGGCCTTTCGCCCGAGTGCACCAGCATGTGGCGATCCAGGGAGCTGGCCGAACTCAGGGACTTCCCGCAGATGCTGCATGAGTGGTCAGCTCCTCCAGTGTCTGTGTTGTGCTGCAGAAAATAATCACCACAGTAGTCACTTGACAAGATAGACAAAACCTCAGACATCTAGAGCTTTATAAAAACCGATGAAGCTTCTTGGCCATTTCTTTTTGTTTTAACTATCTTTCTAAAGGGTCCAAATGTATCATCAGAAACATGGACAAATAATATTTTGTTGGATCTTCTTGTGTTCCAGTTTTGAAAAGCAGTTCTGCAAGGCTCAGAGAAAGATGAAGTCTTTGCAGGCTTTCTTTGAAACATATAGATTAACTGACCACATATATTAACTTTATGGGCAGAAGGACTCAACTACACAGTAAATGGGTGAAATAGGGTTGTCTCAGAGAGTCAATATCCCTTCAAGTTTGATATTGCAGGCCTGCTGTCAGAGAAAGAAAAATGAAACCTACAGAGTAGAGTTTTGGCCTCTCAAACATGGCAAAGAGGATTTCTACACAAACCCAAGTAACTCTAGTAACGTGTTATTCAGCAGCATGTTTATGACTTCAACTGATTATCATTCCCATCAATCCAATACCCATCAAGAGTCTTGTTTCTTTTATCCTTTTCCCTCATCAGCCATGACTGATGAGGGAAAAGGATAAAAGAAAAAGATCCCAAACTAAGCAAATTCACAACTGAATGAGATAAACTTAGAGCAATAAAGAAAAGGAAAGACATCTACGACCTCAATGTATCATAAGGAACTCAAATCATATTGACAAGTCACATACGATGAAAAGTCTTCTGTTAATATAAGTGGGCAGTTAGCTAAATTTTGTTAAATTCTGAAGTTATTCTGTGTTGATCTGGGCTCTGCCAAAGTAACATGAACACAAAAATTATTTCATAATTGCCCCAAAGATTGTAAAAGATTAAATCAAAATTAGGCACTGTTCACATTTCACCCATTAGAATCAAATCATCTCATCACCTTGTTAATGAAGAATAATTTAGAACAAAAATACAAAAGTAGCAGCTAACCTGACGAATGTGCATAGTCAACTGGTGCTGGGTAGTGCAAATCTTTTCACACAGGGGGCAGTTGTAGGAAGACTTCTCCTCTTTCATCTCCTAAAAGAGATTAAAACAAAGTATGAATTTCAAATCATAGTAAACCAGTGCGTTCTATTTTTGTCATAAGCCCCCGTGTCTTTAGAGCTGGCTGTAAGTAGCCGAGAGCAGCGGACCAGAGCCTGTCCAGGTGTCAGCGTGAGCAGGTCACCTCCCTGTCTGCCCTCAGTTTCCCTGTTTGTAATTGGGAAAAAAAAGAGTATCAATCACAACATGTTGTGATGTGGATTAAATTCATAAACTTAAAATAAAATTAAAGCACTGAAATAGTGCCTGGTACAGAGTAAGTGCTTATTAAACAGCAGTGTTTTGTTACATGGATACTATTTCACTGTCCGTAATGGTGAAATAATAAAAACCCACCCTAACAAAGGCAGGAGCCCTTAGTGCCTGGTTATGTACCCTACAGGCATTAACACAACTCCTCTGACCCATGCTAGCATCAGCATGACACTGTTTGTAAATAAGAAATAAGAAAAAAAAAAATGTTGTCCATGTTAGAACTTTGATAGAATTGACAGTGTAAACTGGAGACTTCCACAGAGACGACACGGAGCAGCTTACTACTTGGTGAAGTCTTGTTTTATGTTCCCTCAAAACATATAGGACAAGCTTCCTTTGAGGAAATTATTTTACTTTTTAAAGGAAATTTAAATTCACTAATCCTTTTTACAGCTCCTCTTTCCAAGTAATCCAAGGAAAGCTATTAGGAGTGCCTACCTATCATGGTCTCCTTACTCACACAGTCCCTAGGCACCACGGGTCTCTGTCTCACAAGTAAATGGATCCAGACTTGGACACCTCTCCAGGGAATCAGAAATTGGAATGCTCAGGGAAGGCCATCAGTGGGACCTGGGGAGCTTTGTAAAATAACACATTTCTAGAGCAGACTCTCAACATGCTAGATCAGAATCATTGTGAGGGAGGGAGGAAGGGAGGTGAAACCTAGGAATCTGTTGGTTTCATAAGCTTCTCTGAAGATACTGACATGTGCCTGGGTGTTGCCAAGTTAGGTGATCAGGAGCACTTTGAGAATTCATGTAGAGCTGGGACCACACCTAACACTGTGGCATGTTCAAGCCACAAGAAATCAATTAAGAAGTCAGTGCTAACTGGAGAGGGAGGTCAGGCATTCTCTGAGACAAAGGTATGGGGTGGGGAGGGGGAAGAAAGAGAGAGAACATGAACGCACATGCGCAAGTGCTCTAGAGAGGCCAGACACTCTGGCCAGGCTGTGCATCATTTCCTGTCCTTGAGCATCTTTCAATAGACCTCTTTTACTTGAAGTGAGATTCAGCTGAGTTTCTGCAAATATCAATTATTGAGCACTTACTATGTGGAAACTCTGAATATACAGAAACATAAGGTTTCTTTTTTTGCCCTCTATAGCTGCTAAGAGACACTATTATGGACCCCATTTTCTAGATGAGGAAACTAGAGTACAGAGGGGCAAGTAACCTGCCCTAAACTGGAGAACAATTAAGAAGTAGACATAGGATTAAAACTCAGGTCAGCTGCTCTACAGCCCATGCCCTAAACCACAATGCTATATAAAGTTTGACCAAAAAAAAAAAAAAAAAAAAAAAAAAGAACCCCAAGGCACAGAAAGGAAACACCCTGTGGTTGGCTCATGAGAGATGGTGAAAATAAAAGTTACCCTGTGCACTATAAAACAAATGGCACCATAAACCAGATGGGTGGAGTGAATGAATGAATGCATGATGATGTCTAGTCTGTAGCTGCCTTCTCCCTCACTTCTTTTCAGAAACTAGAAAGTCTCATTCTAAGCAAGATGATCCTTCTTCAATCTGTGGAAGTGGGTCTGAGAACTATGTAAGTCAGCCACATATTTCTCACACTCACATTTAAAAAGATTAAGGATGTGAATTCTATAAGGAAGTCAATTATCCCAGAAACCAAACAAGTCCTGATCTCACCAAGTTACTCAGGTACTTCTAAGTCCTCTCAAAGGCATAATTGGGGATGGGGGTCCTATCTTCTCATCCAGTTCTACAATCATTCAGACTAGAGCTGGCCAAGGACCTCCATAAAAACAAAAAACCCCAAAAGCAGCAAAAGAAGAGCACTTTCTATAATAATGAGGGACGCCTCACATCTAGGCCAAAATTAGGATCAAATAAAACCTCTGGAGCAGTTCTGTCAAATTATTAGATAAGCCAAGCCTCAGCCAGACTCAGGGTCACAAGACAGTAAGAGCCCAGCTCATCATCAACACCACCACTAACTACCACCACCACCACCACCAACAACAACGACAACAATAACAAAAAAAGAGCAGGAGGAAGAAAAAACAAACTAACCAGACTCGTGAGGAGACGGGTTTTTTTTAAAAATTTTTTCTTGCATCTGGCTTGAAACAGATACCAGATACACTGCATGCAGCTTGTGCAGCTGACTGATAATGACTCTAAGGTTGATCATTAACTGCTGCCAAACCTGAGGCTGGCAATGCTGCCATGTAGACCATAATACAGGTTCATGAAATCTCAGGTGGGCTGTGGGCTCAGATTTAACCTTCAAAACTAAACTACACAGAAAAGAGATCACTGTGATGTTGGAAACGGCCTACTGGAGGATTTTGAATCCAATTATTATGACTGTGCTGGTGGAAGAAGCACACTTCCTGAGCTGAAAGATAAAATTAGCAGCTAATGTGATAACTAACCATTCCATAATGAAACAATCTGGCACCCTTGTCAGCATCCGGCTGTGCCTAATCTGTCCTGGAACTCTGCTCACGAGGATGGGACTTTTCCTGGCTCCCTCTCTCCGGCCTCCCTATCCAGTTCACAGGTAAGGAGGCTGCTTCCTTCTTCCCTATACTCTCTTCCCATTGCATTTTGTTCCCTTAATTAGGCACTGTATTTAGCAGGCTACCTCTGGCCCGGAACTCTCTTGGAAAAATAAAGTCAGTGCACCGGATTCCTAGAGGAGAAAGGAAGCAGAGGACAAGTGGCCCAGTTACACCTGCACTTTCACCTCCTCCGAAGAACAAGCGCCACTCATCATGCAGGAATGGGAGGAGTCATGGGTATCTTCCATGGCTCTAATGGCTATTTCTGAACAACTGGGAAGAAACTGGAGCCTGGCCCTGGACCAGCTCTGCCTGGCCCTGGGGATGGGGGTGATGCTGTGCTACTTGAGGAAAAGCTCCAGCCTATACTTCACTCATTCCTGAGCAGAGAAGGATGAAGACAATGACCTTATCTGTCTTATTCATCCCAAAATGCTTGGTTCCAGGCACAGCAGCTAGCTAGAAGTAGAAGCTGGTAAACACTGTTACATAAGTTGATGAATGGAGAGATGGACAGATAGATGAAGAGATGGACAGGCACGTGAAAATGGAAGTAAACCTTTTCTTCCCAGAGCTAGCGCTCCTTCTTGACTCAGGCCACAGTCATACAGGCTGAGTATTTTCTCAGGTACCCATAGAAGAGAGGCACACGAAGGCAAGGGAGAAAAAGAGAAAGAAAGGTGTCAGTGCTCCGACCCTCAAACACCACTGAGCGATGCCGACAGAGGCTTCAGCCCTGAGCCAGCTGTGAAGAAGTGCAGTCCCACACACCTGGTGGGAGCTGGGGCTGGCATCACATTTCCTGGAGGGTAAGTTGCATTAAAATCTTAATTAAGGTTCTACTACTGAGAAGTTATAGAAAACCAGATAGATGTGATCAGAGAATTCTGTGTAAGAACAGCTGTAGTAAGATTACTAATAAAAAAGAAAATTTTAAAAAAGCCCAGTGGGCTTGCTCTCTTGTCCATCCCTGGGTTCCTAGATAAACTCAGAAGAAGACAGCCTTCTTTCTGAAGGTTTAGTATAAACCCATAAAACCAAAAATTCACACCGTATGGATCCAGAGGAGAACAGAGACTCATTCGTCCTCTGCCTCCCTCCTTTGTATACCTACACCATGTTTCTACTGTGGCAGCACAACTTTTCAAAAGTGTCCCATTTGTCCATTAATTAAAAGATTCATCTTATTTCCCAATGGAGGAGATTAGGACTTTTATAACAGCAATCATACCTCCCAATCTTTGTCTACCCATTTACTTTTTCCCACTTCTCCTGATCCTTTGTCTAGAGGACTAAACAGAATCTTAAGTGGAATTCTCTGGAGTCAAATTCTGTGCATTTTGAAAACTGGAAAGTTGAACAGCAGCCCCTATACAAACAGGACTTATTTGCCACCTAATCTGAAGATGTTTTAAAAAAAAAAAAAATCAAGGAGTTGGCTTTGAAAGTTCAATTAACCAACTGTGCGAATAAGGAAAGAAACCACATCACAGCCGAGAAATCAGTCAAGTTCACTGCCTTGATCATGTGAAGAAAGACTGAGTTTAAATCAAATCATGGGGTAAAGAATAAGGGTGCTATCACAACACTAACACCAAAGCAAAGAAAATTTCTTCTATGAAAGGAAACTGAAATAAGCTATGAAAAATTTGCTCCTGAAAAATGATTAGGCCTCTGGGTGTATCTGTTGAATTCAGAACACATTCAAGGTTTTGTCTTAGGGAGCTGGGAAACTTCCTCCAACATTCTCACAGACGGAACCCATCCAGATGCTACCACCCAATGTACTTGAAGCCTACCTGGTTCCTTCTGCCAATCCTATTTGGTCCTGGAGGCTTCACAGGGGACTTGATGCCCTGGGGGCTCCCTCCATTCTCTGTGACGTTCCCTACACTCATTACTGCTGACATCATGGTGTTGATGGAAGACAGGTCCGGGCCTTCCAAGCCAATAGGCGAACTTGACGTCATTGGAACAGGAGTTTATGCTTCTAAGAAGCCTCTGTCATAGAACTGAAAACCAGAAATTGCTGACATTACCAAGGGAAGTTGAAACTTTCCTCATAGCCAAGTGTAACTGAACTACAAGCTGGGTCAAACACCAACACCCTCCTTCTAGTCAAGCGCATACTCATGTGGTGCCAATGATGATTTAAGCTTTCATCTAATGACACTTTGGCTTTCTGAAGACTCACCACTGATCTTGCTTCCTTTCTGAGAGCATGTCACAGACAGGACTCCAAGTGACCTGAGGAAGGTTTCTTTGCCTTTCCTCATCTTTGTAAGCAGAGGTGGGAAAGGCTAAGCCAACAACAAGAAACCCCAGAAGCTGCCATTTGGCTGGCTGTCATCCTCCACAGAACCATATATTTGTTTTCTGTGACATAAAGGCTCTAGACCTAAATATACGGGATGAGAAACTTCAGGTTTCATTTAATTCCATTGCTGCAATAAAGTAAGTTTAATGGGCAACCCAAATTCTGTAAGAGATTAGAGAAACCAACCCTGTCAGGATTATGACCAAATTTCAAATCAACATAAAATAGCCTGTTTCTTCAAAAACACAAGTAAGTACTACACCTATACCCCAGATAACAGAAAGAATAAAACCCCACCCCTGTGGCTAATTACCTCCATTTTTTGCCAACTGATAAACCGTGAAATTTCCCCCTGCGAGAACTAGCATCCACACGCAGGAAGAAATGGCTCCGTGTTTACTTCTTTTTTCCTCTACGGCTATCACTGGTTGACACTGGAGGGAAACAGAGGTAGAAAGATTCAGGGAATATCTATTTGCTGTATTTTACTTTCTGAAGCTCATATTTATATACCAAATTTTCTTTCAAACTGCGCCCCAGTTACTTATAAGGAGCCTCAGACCCCAACTTGACCCACCTTGTGTCTCAACCTGAAATTGACCAAACACAAAACAATTAAGGAATTCACTAAAAGGTCGGAGTCAAGACAGTATTAGGCCAGACCTAAACGAAGCTTGGTAACCTGAAAAGAATGACCAAAGGGAAAGTAATGACCCTTTTACACCAGGATTTACTTCTTCAGGCTGGATGTACTCTTTGCCACTAGAAGGCCTATGGCGAGAGGTGTAGTCAGTAATGAGTCCATACATAAAATGTAGTCCTCATTTTATCTGGGATGAATATTTTATACTCTATAGCTGAATCCCTACTGGTAATATTATCTTAGTACCTTCTTATTCTATGGTTAGAATTAACACATTTCAGAGGGCCATAACAGCAGCCTAAGATCAAGCTCATAATCTCAGCTGAAGAGGCTGCTTAAAAACAACATGAGAAAGAACATGATTTCATGTGGTTTTCTCCACCAACTTTAGGGGCTCTGACAGGTGGTCAGGTGGTCTACCCAGAGCAGCTCCAGATAAGCAGCCTTCCAGCAACAAAGCAGGAAAGGGGATAGAACTTTATTAAGTGGCTTCTATCTGCTAAATCTCTAAATGAAATCCTACCAAAAGGGCCAATGACAATCTTAGAAATTTCCTTGTCAAGTGATAAAACGTGCTTTAGTTGCTTTTGTTTTAATATGTTCTCTAAAAGATCAAGTATTGAAAATTAACCTTGAAATTCATACATTATTAATAGTATTTGCAGTGTGACCTTTGGGAGGTAATTAGCCAAGGTCATGAGGGTGGAACACCCACAATTACATTAGTGGCTTTACAAGAAGAGGAAGAGAGAACTGAACATGCACACTTGCTCTGTCTGGCCATGTGATATCCTCTGTGGTGTTATGATGCAGCACGAAGGCCAAGAAAGTGCCACGCCCTTGGAACTTCCCAGCCTTCAGAATTCTGAGCCAAATAAACTTTTATTCTTTATAAATTACCTTGTCTTGGGGATTCTGTTATAACAACAGAAAACAACCTAAGACAACTGTTAGTAGATGTTCTAAATATAACCAAATAGTAGGAAAAAGGAGTAAATGCAAAAGCATACAATTTAAGATTCCTGATCCAGTCTCACCTCCCACATCTTTTCCCCAAAAGAGAGGAAAACCAAACTGTTTCCCCATGCCAACATCCATTTAAATCTATTAAAAATTATGCTTCTTACTTCCTGTTTTTGTCTTTAATGGGGTCATTTCTCCTTAGGGGAAAAAATATGCAAACACAGTATGTACATACAAGTGTGTACACACATACCACTCTTCTTTCTATTTTTCATACTGGGGGTTGAACTCAAGGGCAGTTTACCACTGAGTCATATCCTTAATCTTTTTTTTTTTTTTTTTAATTTTTTTTAGTTGTTGGTGGACACAATACCTTTATTTGTTAATTTTTATGTGGTGCTGAGAAACCCAGTGCCTCACATATGCTGGGCAAGCACTCTACCATTGAACCATATCCCCAGTCCCATCCTTTCTTTATTTTATTTTGAGATAGGATCTTGTTAAGTTGCTGAGGCTGGCCTTGAATTAGCAATCTTCCACCCTCAGTCTCCCTGATTGATGGGATCATAGGTATGTGCCTCCACACCTGATACATTTTTTTCTTAATTAATTGTTAACAAAAGTATCATCATTAATCAGTATGTAATATGTATTGGGTTCAGAAATAGATGCTTCCAGTACTGAATTCACCACATTGTGTAAAATAACTACTAGAAATCTATCTTTATAGTAATTATATTGTATCAATAAAAAGAATATGAACCTTCCTACCAATTTATATGAAGAGTATGGAAGATAATCTCACTTTTGTCCTATCAGTAAATTTAGAAAAGAAAACTGGTAGAGCTGACTCAAATCTATGAAGTTGCAGTAAACACCTTTGTGACTAAATGACCAACAGGCAAACTGACAAAAATATGTTCTCTAAACAGATCCAAACTGCTAGTAAGAATTTTTTCAGTCATGATATCTAAGATACATTTTTGCAAACTAGGTCTGAAATACAAAATGCCTAGCGAGAGTTATTACAGTTAATTAGCACAAGAGCTGAACGCTGCAAGGACTTAGCCCACTAGAAAAGGAGAAAAGCCATGCTTTGGGATTAACTATAAACTTGCTTCTCATTCTTCTGGACAGGAAGACTTTGGCCAATCCCCTCCCCTCCTGAGCCACTTAGCTCCATCTCCAGCCTTTCTTATTTTTAAAATTTTGAGACAGGGCCTCACTAAGTTGCTGAGGCTGCCCTTGAACTTGCAATCCTCCTGCTTCAGCCTTCTGAGTGGCTGAGATTGCAGGTGTACACCACCACTCCTGGCTTGGTCAAATTTATTTCCTTCTTGAAGATAAAATGTAAGTGTTAATGCTGCATGTAAATGACACCAAGATCCCCTCCATTTACTTCTTTTTCCTAATTTTGATAATTATCTTGCTGTGCTAAGATTGAACCCAGGGCCTCAAGTATATGATAAAGCAAGCACCTGACTACTGAATTACACCCCCAGCCCCCTTTTCCTATTTTAATGTAAGTAAATAGCAATACAATTAATAGAATGGAATACTTGGCTATGCTGGTTGAAAGGAAAAAAAGGATCATTGGATCCACCCTGGGAAGATGTTTCAAAAGCAAATAACAACCTGTCCCTTGGATTTTACAAGCTAGATTTTACTCTAGTTTATTCTTGAGTCCTAGACTTGAGTTCTCCTTTGAGTATGGAATGGGGCACCGGAAAGATGCTGGTGCTAAACACAATGTAGTTCACTGTTCCGTATTAGAAAAAATTCCCCAGGGTTGGGGTTGTGGCTTAGCTGTAGAGCCCTCACCTAGCACATGAGAGGCACTGGGTTTGATCCTCAGCACCACGTAAAAATAAATAAATACAATAAAGGTATCGTGTCCTATATTTTATTTACAACTAAAAAATAAATATTAAAAAAAAAAAAGAAAAAATCCTTCTTAACATTAAGGCTCGTTATGATACTTTAACTAGATGCAAGGTGGCCAGTATTAGTTCATTCTACCTACCCGCTACACTACCCAATGCCCTACAGTACAATGGAATAACCCAAACTAATATACCTAAACTTGCTGATGCTTGATATCATGGAATAAAAGATATTTTAATAGTTTATGGTCTTTTGATAAAACACTTTTCCTTTTATGGATATTTATAGCCCTAGAATTTTCATTAAAATAATCACTGGCCCCACTCTAGTACCATCCCCTTCAACTGGAATCAGAGAGGACTAGGACCCCAGATGAAGTTCCCAAGACACATGTGTGATCTACAACACCAAGTAGACTAGCCTGGTGTGCCAGTCTTTAACCCACAGACCAAACTGCGGGGTGGGAAAAAGGAGAGAAGAGAGGAATCTGGTTTGAGGTGCTGCTTCCTGTGAAGCATGCTCAGCTTTCTCATCCCACACCACAGGATCAACAGATCAAGAAAAAAATAGCAAGGTGCACTCACAATTTTAAACTGATTTTGCACTAAGTCTCAGGATATCCTGGAAAAGAGGGAGCACAACTGGGGAGGGAGCTGGAAGAAGGGAGAGCATAGGAAGACTCAACCCTGACCGTTACTATAAATAAAGGAAAATCTGTGCTGTTTAACTGACCTGTTTTTCTCGTCTTATCAAGTCACGACCTCCTTACTGAGAAGCTGGCACGGGTTGGGCCCAAATGTGGGCAGGGTCACACCTCAAAGTCACCACTTCTGGAGCGCAGAGTTGGAGCAACCTGCAAAAACAAGAGAAGTTGATGTGAAAGGGAGCTAAGACAAGAAGCGATCCATTTTCTGTATAATCTCCTCTATTCAACAACACCAGGAATCATAAACTGAGACAAGAGCACATTTCCCATGCCCTGACTACAGTTACAAGTAATCTGTGCGGCGATTCCACCCAGAGTTGACCTGGTAGCATCTAAACAAGTGTGGCTACAGCTGAGTCCACTTCCACAGGTCCCCCACCCACCACCACCACACCAAGCAGGTTCCAGCAATGGTGAGGGCAACACCACAAGAGAGGGGTCCAGACGGCCGGCTGTGACTGTTGGAGGAGCTCTGGCAATCCTAATGCATGTTAATAGTAGAAACTGATGGTCCTTTGACTTGAAGGAAATAGAAAAACAGGATACCAGTCAATGCTATAGAAACAGGAAAAAAGAAGCAATAAAATAAGAAATAGGTAATGAACAGAGCCTTTAAGTTGAGACTATCTCATATTTTCCCAAACAAGAAGTGTCTGTAACTCATGTCAAACAGGACCAAATGCGCACCTTTTCTTTTCTGGAGTAAGATGTGGAAAATGTCTCTAATTACACACACCCTTCACGAACTTGAGAAAGTCTTCTCCAGTGTGCTAAGGCCCTGAAAAGTCCCAAGCTGGGACAATGTTGTGTTTGGACCTCAACGGTCAGAGAAAGCTGGAATATGGCATTTCTCAGAACGACAGCATCTGGTATGTTTGTCTCTGGCTCTTAACAGCATCTCTCAGCTAAGCTAAAGAGTGCAAAACTGGGAGAAGATTCAAAAAGTTAATAAGACTGGGGATGTAGCATATAGAGCACCTGCCCAGCATGCAAAAGGCTCTGGGTTCAATCCCCAGCACCACATTAAAAAGAAATCTCTGTGCACATGATTCCCAGCATAGCAGAAAAGGGGGCAGGGGGAGCAGCAGCAAAATAAACCCCATGCGGATAGCACTTGTCTAAAAGCAATTGCGGGGCACATTTTTTCACTTTCATCCCTTTTTTGAAGAGTCTGGAGAAAAGCTGTCCAAGTGTGCCACACAGCTATCGTCTTCAGACTTCCTCAAGCTGTCCACAGATAGCTCCTTAACCACCCTGGGCAGGCAAAAGCCTGGGCTAGGCTGCTCTGCTGGGGTGGGTAATAAAGCTCACCAGCATTTTTTTTTTTTAAATCAGAAACAGCTCCTGAGTGATTTTTTGATACCATGATGCTCCCCCAAATTTTTCTTAATACCTCTCTGCTTCAATTCTCCATCTTCTTTGTGTTATTCTCTTGGATTCTAAAGTATCAAGAAACAAGGAAGGTGGTGCATGCCTGTAATCCCAGCAGCTCTGGAGGCTGAGGCAGGTTAAACTCAGCCTCAGCAACTTAGCAAGGTCCTAAGCACTGTAACAAGACCCTGACTCAAAATAAAAAATAAAAAGGGGGCTGGGACTGGGGCTCAGCTGTAGCGCACTTGCCTGGCATGTGTGAGGCACTGGGTTTGATTCTCAACACCACATATAAATAAATAAAATAAAGGTCTATCAACAACAAAAAAACCACACATACACTCTACACTCAACATTTTCATTCAGATTCAGGAGGATCAGGGACTCCAGAAATATTCTGGAAAAGCAAGGGAAGAATTCGTGTTTTACTTGATATATGACCCCCACTTCCCCAAAACCATGGATCAGCTAATTTTGTTAAAAGTTATGCAGATTTCGGAAATACACAAACCATTCTTTCAGATGATCTCTACCTATATAAACTTATGGATATCTAAGGAAAAATTAAGCATAATTTTTTAATAAGTATTTTAAAAAGCAAGCAAACTTTCTCTATTTTCAATTCATTTTTACATTAACTGGGGCTTGGGAGTATAGATCAATGATACAGCACTTGCCCAGCATGGTGAGGTCCTGGGTTCCATTTCCAGAGCCCCCAAAATAAAAGACAAATAGAAGGAAAAAGTACACGTAGTTGGGGGTAAAAAAAGGTACATTTTATTAGTAAGGAAGTCTGGGAAGGAGTAAGTAGCCCACAGGTTTTTTTCCTCCCAGAAACTGTCAAGATCTCCAAATAAGTTCCACATATAATTAAAAGACACACACATATATATTCACACAATATGTTTCAGAGTCAGAGAAACATTTATGGAATGAACATTCTCCAGAATATAATTAAGACTGCCATTAAAATTTAGTCCTGCTTCCTCTTCTCATTTAAGTACTTACCAAAAAATAAAAAATAAAAATCACCAGTTTCCCCTCAAATACACAGAGAGAACCAAAGGGGAAGAGGATCCTTTTGGAGCAAAAAGGCCACGCTTAGGCTTGACCTTGAAACTCCATCCTCTGACCTTGGATGTAAATGATCTGAATATCAAGAATGTCTTCAATTAAGTTGAATAATAGAGTCACTACCCTGTTTGTTTTGGGTTCCCTTAGGCTTAAGGGACTCACAGAACTTGTAGAATGGAAAAGTACAAAACAGTTTTTGGAAGAAACTTCAAGACATCTCTTACCTCCATCACAACTGCCTCAGGAGAAAAAATGAAAACAAAACAAACAAACAAACAAACAAACAAACAAGACCAGTTATGGTCTAAATGATGACTCTGGTTGGTGAGAGGCGGCTAAGAAGGCTGGGATGTTTGGGGAATGGTCCGGGATGCTGAATTTCTGGATTTTCATTCCCACCAGCTTTTTGCAAAGCCAAGGAGGCAGGATGTCTGGGAGAAGGCAGAGGTCCCTCTGGGAGGAGGAGGGGCAAGGGAAGGCCAGCCCCCAGCCCCTGAGGAGATAAGGGACAATGCTATGTAAAACCAGAAGAGAAGATTAAGGAGCCTGTCTCCAGGTCCAGTGAGATAGCAATGAAGAGATGAGAGATAAAAGGGAAGATGGTTTAGAAGCAAAGAGCAGCATCCCAGCTTCTGAAAACTCCAGGGTTTCTGAAGTGAAATCTAAAATCTGTCCTCAGACCCCCAGGAAATATGGAATACGCTGAGCTGCCCACAATGATGGCAGAGGTCCTGGGCTTTACAACACTGGACCTGCACGGCTGCAGTGCTGAGCCTCCTGGATGTTCATAAATACTCGGGGTGGGATGGCTGATGCATGGTGTGTTGGAGCACAGCTGATGAGTTCAGGCCAGCCAGGACAGGCTCAAAGAGTTTGAATTAAGAGGAGTACAGACATCAGAATGGTCTGAGCTACTAGGGCACTTGACCAACAGCAAAGACATCTCCTGAAGGGTGGACTTGGCTGGGGACCGAATCAAACCAGACTAGCTGTGCCACCACAGCCAAGCCTGCTCTCTCTCTGCCTGCAAAGCCTGAGGCCAAACTGTCTTTTTCCTAACCAGGATGGACTTGCATGTGCTCTGAAGGCTGAGACAGCTGGGATGACGGTTCCAGGAAGTTGATGTGTTTCTTGGCTTAGGGTGCATGCTATGCCTTGGATAGGGCGGTAACCCATGAAAGTCACCCGCCCCTCCCTGCCCACAGCTGGCACTCGCTTTGGTAAAAGGGAGCCTTACTGTGTCATATAATGCCTTTCAGAATTTGAGCAGACCCTGCACAACTGGGCACTGTGAACGCTCCAGCCAGCTCTGCATCTTCTCCCCTTGGCTAAGTATGGACTGCTGCGAAGAGGTTGGGAAGGTACCCGATGGCAGAGGCCATGTTCAGGAGTGAAGTGTGGAGGTAAAAGGGTGGGGGTGGAGTGTCAATCCCAGGATTCAAGGTGTGTATGTGGACCTCCTTTTGGGTTGTCTCCTGAGCTTCAAAACACTTCCCCATTCCCATCCCTCAAGACTATAAGGAATGGTCAGACTTTAAACTGGTACTCAAGGCTCTTCATGCTCTGGCAACAGCCCGCCTTTTGCCCTGTGGTCCACCAGTCCCCGTGATTATCTCTTTGCTCAGTTCTTTCCCCTTGAACTTCCCCCTCTTCTTGGCCACTATGCACCTGGTACTTCCCCGACCCCTAATAACCCAGGGCTCTTGGTTCCAAACCCCAAGACACAAGGACCTTTAATTCCACTATCACACTAAATATTCAGAGCTAACAAATTCTGAGCACTCTGTATGTACCACACACAGAGTCCACTGCCTTGTTTATTCCGATAGCAACAATGCTGTGAAGATAATCTCATTGTACAGATGAGAAAACTAAAGTTACTTGTCTCCAAAATTGTAGGGCTGTTAAGTAGGAGAACCAAGTGAATCCTCTTTCTGAACTCCATTAAGTTTCTTTTGAACAAAAAGTGTGGCCCTTGGCATGGGGCTCGACAGCACAGTTGTGCTCCCTTAGTCATGTCTCTGGCTTCTCTAAATCTTGGTCTGAATCATTTTTGTTCCTTTAAATGCTCAGCACCTGGCCTTCCATTCGTGCCTGCTGTCCCCTACTCTATGGCAAGAGGCAGGTCGGGATTTCACCTCTATGGAAAAAGAAACATTCCCTCCGCCGTGCAAAGGGACAGGGAGAGGTTTTCACATTCTATACCCTGTGGTTCTAGAAGTAGCCAAGCCAAGGAGGCGGGAAGAAGCCCTGAGGCTCAGTCTAAGATACCAAACAGCCCAGTCTTGTCCAGTGGCTGATGACACAAGCCCACCAGGTCACTTCTGCTTCCATGAAAATCATGTACAGACTTGGAGCAAGAGGAGCTGTGCTCAGGTCCAGAGGTATGGGGGAAGAGGTTTGAGACAATAAGCGACAAGCCAACAAATGGCATATGTCAGAAGAAGTGGGGGACAGGAGTTGGGGGGCAAGTGCCTAGACTGCACAGATGAAAACTAGGCAAACACATGCACAGGGCACCTTACCACCAGCCTTATCTTGTCAGCAAGAAGTTAACTACAGCTGACCTGTCAACACAGCCACCCTGAAGAACACACATGCCACTTGATCCACAATGTGGTCCATCCCAATAAACCCATCCTAAGGTGGAAATGCACTGAATGCACCTCAAGTGCTGAACATCAAAGTTTAAAAGCACAGCATACAGTATAGTGCCTGTGCTCTCTCCTTATGGTGGCATGGCTGACTGGGAGCCAGGCAAGAGAGACATCCCGAGAGAGGACTGAACCCCATCCTGCTATCCTGGGAGAAGAGACAAATTCAAAATTCCAAGTGTGGTTTCTAATGAATGTGTACCATTTTCATGCCATTAAGAAATCAAAAAAATTGTACAAGTAAAAAAAAAAAAATAGGTTGGGGACCATCTGTAGTAACTTCATAGCCCTTCATGGGAAATGGAGATTCTCCAGCTCCACCCCAAATCCATATAATCAGAAACCCTTAGGGTGGCAGGCCCAACAATCTGTGTGTTCACAGCTCTGCACTGAGAACCACCTCAGGAAGGGTAACAGCAAACCTCCCTTCCGAGAGCTGTAGATCCACCATGTCCCAGGCCAAAACGGAGGCACTGCAGCAGAGACTCAGATTCCAATTCCAGCTTTGGCTCTACTTACCAAAAAAACAAATTAATAAATAAGAGAGGGGAAAGGGATTCATCTCTGCAAGACCTATTTCTACCTTCCTCAGGAACAAGGACATGTTGGATATGAGCTTCAGACAGGGCAAAACCAGTCTGCACTTAGCCTGAGCCTTCACAAGATCCTGAAACCCATCTCTCCAGCAAATGGCACTCTTTGAGCCTGAGCTATTCCCTGAAAAGTTCCTTTGAGGGTTCTGTGGATTGGCCTCCACACTTGAGCCCTTTGGTCAGGATTTCTGGTGGCCCCTGGGCACCCTCCCTCTCTCTCCAGTGACAATCCTGGGCAGTAAGGAATGTGCAAAACAAAGGGCACAGGGAAACAGAGCAGTTAGGGAGGATGACTCCCAGGGAAGGCAACCCTAAGCCTCCCTCCTCCAGCCTTAAAAACAGCTGAAGATCTAGTGCAACGTGCTTCTTCATGGAACCCGGGACAAGGAGGAGGAAAGAGATCATTTCTACCCTCTGTGGCTGCTGCTCCATACTATGATTAGATTTCCGGTGCCGAGTGGTCTTGATGGGGAACATTTCACCAGGAATAACACAGGAGTGTCCATGGTCCTTAGGTAAAGGAACACTTTTTCCCTTAAAAAATAACAATAACATGGACATTTTCACTGCTGCATTAAATTCGACTTGAGAGAAAAGCACGGTGTTGACTGGGAAGACAAGGCCTGTGTCTAGCAGCTTCATCTGTCAAATGAAACTGATCACTTAAAGCGTGAACTTCTGGGGCTGGGCATTGAGCTCAGTGGCAGAGCGCCTGCGTTTAGCATATGCGAGGCCCAAGGTTCCACAAAATAAAATAAAGCAAAAATGCAAACTCCTGGAAAGGTGGATTATCTGGTAGGTGCTGAACCAAGGTGTCCCCCCACAGCTGTCCTCCTGGCACCCCCTGCAGGGATCTTGGCGTCTTCGGAGGAAGGAAACAGGGCCGAGACCTCACCGCGGCCTCTGTGTTGGTCCACGATGGCTGGGAAGAAGCTGACTCCACTTCTTGCAGCTCTTCTCCCGGGAGTGTGCCTTACTGACAGAGTCTAACTACTGCCAGATTTGAGAGGCCAAGCTGCAGCTGCCACCTGGCAGTCATTTGTCACAATGTGCCCTGCTCCCCTGGGAAGGGTATGCGGGCGGCTTTTGGCACCCAGCTGTGGGAAGAGCAAGTCCCTGGCCCTTTCCACAAGCATGCCAGACTTCTTCTAAACACTGTTTTTCTGTTTGGCCACCAGGACCTGGTATTTCATCACTTTCTTGCCTAACTTATCAGAATCCTTTATCATTTTCTACTCTGCTTAAGGCAGCTGGGGGTGTGGGGAGTGAGTGACCAAGGTGACCTGTGTCTAAACACGGCAGTGCTCATACTGGGCAGAAGAGGCAGAGGGAGACAAGGTCCCCTCACCTGTCCCCAGGACAGGGGGTTAAGTTTAGTGGTCTTACCCATCCCACCTTAAGATCTAATCTGGGGTTGGGGCTGGGGCTCAGGGGAGGAGTGCTCGCCTAGCACGTGTAAGGCGCTGGGTTTGATCCTCGGCTCCATATAAAAATAAACAAATAAAGGTGTTGTGTCCAACTAAAATATTAAAAAAAAAAAAAAAGATCTAATCTGTTGACTTGTCAGGTAGATACAGGTCTAGGAAAGGATGGGAAGGAGCCTCCACAACCAACTTGGGTTGAGGAATTTTAAAGGTGAAAGAGTTTTTTGCTATAAGTAACAGATAACAGGATTAAAGTGAGAATGTATTAGATGTCTGATGTATCCAGTTATTTTTCTTCCAGAGAATAACTAGAGGGCATTAACTATGGGACATAAACTCTTGTGCCAGAAATGTGTCAAGGACATTACATATATCTAATCCTTTCCCAAATCCTGCAGGTAATGATCAGTTTATCTGCTGGATTCTACACTGCTCTTGTGGGGTAGGGTCAGACTCTAGCTTGGGTTTGTCCGACTCCAAAATTCTCATATACCACAAAGATCATTGAAAACCTTTCAGAGAAAGGCAATGGACAAAATACAGGTTTGGAACACCAAGTCAGGGGGAGAATAAGAAATGGCTGAAGTAAATGGAGACGCTCCATTCATTAAGAGAAAGAACCAGAGACACACAAGAGCCGGCTGCCAAAGTTGCAGCACTAGAAGAGGGACACACATCCATTCCGTGAGGCCTCTGGGGCAGGAATGAGGTATGGGTGGGAGAAACAGAGAAACCAAGCTGGGATTCTAACTCATTAAACCAGGACTTTAAACAAGTAGAGTAGCCTTCAGACAGAATGTGGCCCACTAAGGTGATGAGCTTGCTGCCCTAGAGGTATTCAAGGAGGGGAGTAACCATTAATCACAAATGTTATAACAACAACAACAAATTTTCTCGTAGTAGGTGAGAGACCAGGTTAGATGACTCTTCTGACTGCTAGATTCTGTACTTCTGAGAGGATAAATCTTCTATCAGAATTTTGTCAAATTCTTCTGAATGTACAGAGAGAATAAACCATAATTACTGAAAGAACAGACGATGTGGAGTCTTAAATTTTGACCCGGAAGCTCAGGTGGCAGGCCCTTAACTTTTTGAACCTCAGTTCTCCCATCTGAGAAGTGAAGCTGATTTATTAAAACACTTGGCAAACAGTATTGCACCATCGAGTCTGGGATACTGATGCTATGCTATTTCCTTCCCAACATTCCAGGTTATGCCCTAGGCTGTCCCCCCCACCCCCCTACTTTCCTCAGTTTGCCTACCTAGCTTCCCCTATTGGACTGCCAAATCTTTAAGGGCAGGAACCTAAAAATTTTGACAATTTTTGTAAAAAAAAAAAAAAATTCCTGTCCCAGCCCACAAGTCAGAAAATTAAAAATAAATATAAGCTGGCTTATCACAAATGCAATCCTACTGACAGTAACAAGCAGAACAGCTGTTGACACTCTCCATGCTGCATGGTGAGCAGGAAATAAAACCCAAGTGTGCTGCTGAAACAAATCCTGGTCAGTTCCACATTACATTTGCTTAATAGAGGAAGTACACACTACTGACTCCTCCAAGGACGGGGTTCTTTCTTCCTGGTATTCCCCAACACACTTCTGCTGTCCCAGCTGTAGCACCTGAATCTGATGCTGCTGACATCCAGCAACTTGCCCCAGTCTCCTCAGGCAACTGGACTGTAGTCATTGCATTGTTCTCGACACTTCTCTGAAGTGGAGCTAAATATCTTTAGTCACATTTATAGCTTTTGGAAAGAAGCTGGGGTAAAGTTCAGTAGCAGTTTGCATAGAGTTTTAGGCAATATCCTGCAACTCTTTCACAGGCCCTGAGGTTGAGGCTGGCCTCTCTGACGTGCTGGAGAAAGGGTACAGCAGAAACAGGAATCTCTTCTTCCCAAGGAGGAGCTGTGTGCAAGCTAAGCAACCTCAGAGCAGGTGGTTAACCTCCGACTGGGCTGCACATTCCCAGAATTGAGGGCAGTTGCAGGATGACACTCCTTGGAAAACCAAAATGACTTTGTGGAAGACAAAAGTGTTTGAATTGCTCCTCTCCTGACAGCTTTGAGAAGACAGTGAAAGGGGGAGGTCGCATCTTTCCTCGCCCATTGGAAAAGTGGTCAGCTGTGGTCAAAATTTCACAGTGGGTAATCAGACATTACCAACTGTCAGCTGAGAATGACTATGCCTGGGGAACTGACATACCCCAGCTCCCAGAAACCTGATGGGTGGCCCTCTGAGCATGGAATGGATGATCTTTCCTTCCCCCAACTCCCTCCTTGCCTCCAACAAAAGTATTTACCACTGCATTTGTGAAGGCAAACGAATACTCTGAGATATAAGTGGCTGATAAGTGTTTATCGCAAGTCAACCAACCAAAAACAACTGGCAAGCAAATGGTTTTACTTAAACTGAATAAATCAAGAATGACTACAGGGCAGGATAGACCACTCCTGAGGTCCATGTCCGGTTGGCAAGAGAAGTTGGTATGTTCTGTGCGAAAACAGGCTGGACCAGCAGAGGCAGGGGCTTGGGGGCAATTAGCTTGCTCTGGCCCTGACATGCTGGGAGGGTGATTAGTTCATGGCAATTGTACTCCCTGGGGGTCTAATTGCACTGATGCTTCACCAACAGAAATGCCTGACACCCCCCTCCCCATGTCCCTCCCCAGAGGCTGAAACAAGCCTCAAGTTCCCAAAGCACATTGGTTCATTTGCCTTGGATTGAGCTCCTATCAGGCACTGGAAGCATCCAGGTTCTTAAATGTGGGCTCTTGATTTACAAGACTCACCCTAAACACACAACCCCTTCGCAAGCCCCAAAACTTACCCCAAGTGTTACAGAGAATAGGAAGAAAAACCCCAAATGGAAGATAACCCTTGAAGGACAGGTCCCTTCCCTTAAACCTCTCATACCTGAGTAATAACTTGGCCAGCACCAGAAGCACACTTAAGAGGAGACAGGTGCCCCGACACCACTTAGAGAACTGTGAGAGTTCCAGCCAACTGGGACATGGCTGCTTGCTTGCCTGCCTACCTCCCTGCCCAGTCTGAGGATGGATGAATACTTCAATACAGCTCCCATGGCCCAGACACACTGACAAAGACAACCTTTGTGACACGCAGATTTGGATGCCCAAGCTGACCCCCATTTACTGTATGCAGTACGTAACGTGAGCATTCCCAGTCAGAAGGACTGGCCTCTGCCAATACTTCCATGACATGAAATTGTTTTAGCTTGTGTGTCACTCAGTTCTGCTTCTCAAATAAGAGTTCTTCAACACACTCAGTCCTAAAGCTGAGGCACCTCTTGCTCACCCTCTTTAATTTGCTTGAATGCATGTGATAAAGTCACCCTTCTGTTGTTCAAAAAGAACATCCCTACTCTTTTATCTTCCCTTAACAGTTCGCCATCCAGCCTTAGGAGGGGCTTAGCCTCCAACAGTCCACACTTTTATCTCCTGCTGACCATTTGGAGCCAAGGGCCACACTTCCTGCAGCTCTCCTGGAGGGGCCGTGTGAATTTTTTCAAATACTTGCCTCCGTGGCTGTGGCACAGTGGCCTGAGCAACAGCTGCATTCATTTCAGCTCCAACTTTTAACAGCCACCCAGTCAATGGACCAGCACTCCCCGAGCCTCAGTGTGGGAGGGGTTTGGTGCTTCCCAGAAAAGAACTTACTGTGCAGGTTCACTTACGCATTTACTTTCTGTCTGCAACAAACACAAGCACCTTCTTCATCAAAGTCCAGAAAACCCAGTAAGTTAGTTGCAGTAGCTCAAGTGTAGTTTACACTAATATACTTGCCATAATGTCCTTTAACACTAGGATGCAGAGCAGTACAGCATAGGATTGCTTCCGCGTGCGTGACCCATAATACCCTGGACCCTTCACCTGTGGGGGGAAGCCAGATTTCGATCTTTGACATCTCTCTTGGTCCTAACTCTGCACCTGAGACCTAATTATTGGGTCTCAAAACTGGGTGTTTTGAGTTCTGGGCTCAAAAGAACTTCTACCTGCTAGCTGCTAGAACCTTCTTATGAATACACAGGACTGAGGATGGCAGCAAAACCCACTTATTTATGCGCAAAATCATGGTGATTATAAGGCTGTTTGAGTCATTTACAGGATGGGATGAACAGCAAGAACTCACCCATCAGACAAAAGAGGCCCCTGACTCCCTGCCATATGAGGTAGGAGTTCATTTTCTGGGCATCAGCACACATGAAGATAATGGGTTCAGAAGATGATAAAATTAGATGTTTATAAAAATACTGTCAGAGAGAATTCTTTCTTTGGGGTATAAGGATTTGCTTCAAAATCAATTAAAGGAAAGAAAAACTGCCTTGCCCAAATACCCCTTAACAAATCTCACAATCTCAGTTAAGAGGGCTGGGTGAGGGAAAGGAGATGGGGACAATAAGGGAGGCCAGGCCAAAGAGAGAGGGGTGGGGAATGAGTGACAGAGCAAGTTATTTACAAGCTGAGTACATAATACCAATTTCTATGCTAATATTCCAGAATGCAGCCAGTATTCTTTTAGGTGGTTTTTTTTTTTTTTTTTTTTTTAAATGAGGCTAGATAATAGACTAAGACAGAATGTGAGGCCAGAGGAGCCATGCTGCTCCGAGCACAACCTAGGACATAGCCTTCGAGACGGCCCCTCTCCTATGGCCACAGGACCCAGCCTGTCAGAGACCATGGGAGAACAGGCGCCAGCTAACTGGCTGTCTCACCAGCCAAACAGCAGACACTTCAGCATCCTCAATTTCCTCCCAGCCATGAAGTCAGGAACAACCTGTACAGACAAAGAAAACAGAAAACTTGCGAAACAATGGCATCTACCAGCTCACTGAATATGCCTGAGGAAACTTTCTCAAAGCCTTGAAGATGCTTCATTACAATTCTGGAAAGAAAACGAAGTCCACTACACCCAGGCGCACGCATGCTCATACAAACTCAATTTCATGCTCTGCGGGCACCACAACTAAAACGCAGAAGTCAAAGTATAATGCAAGAGAATGGCATCAGTTACTTAACCAGTTTAGAATTGTAACTAACAGTTCCATAAAGTAGAATAGAAGACTCAGAAATCCTGGTGTGTTCCCAATCTGAACAAAGAATTTTCCCAAGGAAAACAAAGCAAAACAACAAAGTAAAGGTCTAAAAGATTATATAATTGGCTACCTGCAAGAAAGTCAGGGATTTAAGAAAAAAACTTACCATCTCTTTAATCTTTAGAGTGATCCCTTAATTCTGTGCTTTGGCTAAGGTAAGAATAATCCTTTTAAGGATCCCTCCATGAAAAAAGAACTACTAATTATGATGATGACTTTTTTTGGTATTTTCCTAGCCAAGACTCAGAAGTTCAAAAAAGTACCACATTAATGGTTCTAAAACTATATTCTGTTTAATCCAAATTCATAGTCAAATATTATTATTCACAATCACAATGTTAGGTAAACATTCCTAAGGTTTTTTTTTTTTTTAATTGTAGAAAGAGAAAACAAAGGAACATACTAATGTTGGGCTTTAAAACTTCCAGTGTCTTTGTACTTATGTATCATTTCTTAAATCCCAACCACATATCTCACTAAAAAATGTCTTCTCAGTTTGCTGCAGTTGGAATTACAGGTCACAGTACGTCTGATCCAAAACATTAAGAAGGTGCAGAAAAGTGTGCCTTTTCTTCAAGGTGTTAAAATTAGTTGCTTAAAATATCCTATACTGTTTTTGTGCCCTAGATATAGGACAAGATGTGGTATCAGTGTGCAAATGATGGTTATGTTCAGGCACTAGAGTCCACTGAGATTCCAAAAAGGTGTAAGGCACTGAGCTCCTGGCTCGGGCTGAGGCAGAGTAGAGACAAGGAGCAAAACTCCAACCCAAGAGAAAGGGGAGTGTGGGCCAAACACTTTAAAGCTATGGGCTCACCAGGGTAAGAGTCACCCAGCTTAAGGGCAGTAGGGCGAAAGCAAACATGAGATTGAGGAAGGGACCCCGCTTTAAGGCACATGCAAAAACTGGAACACAGCTTGGAGAAAGAATGAGTTCTTAATTGCTACTGGGCAGTAGCTCAGTGGTAGAGCATTTGCTTAGCATGCCAAAGGCCCCAGGTTCGATTCCAAGTACTGAAAAAAAGAAAAAGAGTTACCTAGCACATGACAATTGCATTTCATTATAATTTGTTTCCTAAATTCATTCTTTATTTTTTAATTTACAAAAGCCCCTTTTTAAAATGAGATGATAAAGACAGTAGATGATTGCATTTACATGCCCTTACTTGGCAAAAGAAAAAAAAAATGTAACCCCATGTCCGACTGCAAACGTTTTACATTGTTTCTAGCCCATGGAAACCACCCCCCTGGGAGCTATCAGAGTATACCAGCACATTTTGAGAAAGAAGGGAGAGTGGACTGGGGGAAATGGCAAGGATGGGGCTGGCAGAAGGATCCCGAGGTCAAGGTTCCATCAGAGAGGGATGAACTTTATCCTGCCACTGTGAAACCTACTAACCCCACCCCCGCTTAAAAAGTTAGGACGAGGTGGGCGCAGTGGTGCACATCTGTAATCCCAGCAACTCAGGAGGCCCAGGCAGAAGGATCAAGAGTTCAAAGCCAGGGCTAGGGTTGTGGCTCTGCAGTGGAGCGCTTGCCTAGCATGTTCGAGGCCCTGGGTTGGATCATCAGTGTCACATAAAAATAAATAAATAAAGTTATTGTGTCCATCTACAACTAAAAAATCAACATTAAAAAAAAAAAAAAAAAGAGTTCAAAGCCAGCCTCAGCAATCTAGTGAGGCCCTCAGCAACCTAGAGAGACCCTGTCTCAAAAACAAAGGCTGGGGATGTGGTTCAGTGGTTAGGATGAAATAATCCTACCCAATTCTAAAAAGATTTGGCAGCAGTTTTAAAAATGGATGACTAGGGGCACATAACCCAATTAGGAGGTGACTATGAGAGTTGAAAGACAGACAAGAAGAGGCACTGTCTGGGTGGGGGGTATCACAGAGGAAGAACAGAGAGGAGACAGGACATCCTGGCTGTGAAGGCCAGGACAGTGTCCAGAATGACCCTGGGCTGCTTGCATGGAGCAACACAGTGGATGACAAGGCAGTTAACAGAGATGGAGAAATGCCTCGCGCAGGAAAGAGTAAAGCGCACACAGCAGGATTAAGAAAGGAGCTTTGTTTTAAAGAAAACTTGTCTATAAACATCCCCAGCCAGAAAAGAGCAGATGAGAAAAGCAGATCTGGGAGGAGGAGGATAAGGAGTGCAAGTGGGCTCTGGATACAGGAAGATAAATGCTTGGGAATAAATGAAACATGTAACACATGCAGCCATTTAACATGTGACTGAGGCTAGAAGCCTAGCTCAGTGGTACAGTCCTGCAAGCCCAAGGCCCTGAGTTCCACCCCAGCATGGCAAAAACAAACAAATAAAAGGAAGGAACGTACTAATCGTTAAATTGTGTTCTACACATGAAACTGACCATCATGACTTGCTGATGTAGGGGAAAGTGCTTAAAGAGACTTAACTTACAGAAGGTTACAAGCTCACAGAAAACTTCACCCAATGTAAAATGCCTAAGGTGTCTCCAAAGAAAAACAAAGTCCATCTCTCTCTCTCTTTATCTGGCCAAACTGTGAACTAAAACCAGAGCCTAGCACATGGTAGGCAAGCACTGAACTATATCCTTTTCATTTTATTGTGAGACAGGGTCTCACTAAGTTGCTCAGGTTGGCCTTGAACTTGTTATCCGCCTTCCTTAGCTGAGATTATAAGAATGAGCCACTGGGCCCAGCAGATTCTTTTCTCTAAAGGCTATCAAATAAAACAGGTTAGATCCTGCATCAAACATTTTATTGAAATGACACAATCTCTAGTAGTGCAGTTCAGTTGGTGGACATGTCCTTTATCTATGTTGTCTAATATGGCAGTCACTAGCCACAATGTGAAATGTGGCTTATATGAATAAGGAATTAAACTTTTGAAATTTTTAGTTAAATCTAACTTAAATTTAAACCACTACACGTGGACTGGTGATATAACTCAGTGGTAGAGGACCTGCTTAGCATGCACAAAGCTCTGGATTCTATCCTAGCACCACAATAAAACACACACACACACAAACCAGCTACAGCCAGGCACCATGATACATGGCTATAATCCCCAGAGACTGGGGAATCTGAGGCAGGAGGATTCCAAGTTCAAAGCCAGCCTCAGCTACTTAGTGAGGCCCTAAGCAACTTAGTGAGACCCTATTTCAAAATAAAAAATAAAAAAGGTTGGGGATGTAGCTCAGTGGTAAGATAATCCTGGGTTCGACCCAACGTACCAAAAACAAAACAAAATCAGCTACACATGACGAGTGGCAGTTTCATTGGATAGCTTAGATCTTTACTCCAGTTTCTTTTTATTACTACACAGTAGTTCTTAACTTGTTTGCTTCTAGGGTTTTTAGACCCTGAGGCAGGAAGAAAGACAGTATAGTATGTTTTGCCTACAGGCATAGGAGGGGAATTAGCAGTCCCAGAAGTATTTTATTTTGCTTAGTATTTTTAAAAGTTTCAGCATATAGAGCAAAATAACCCATTAGACCACCAAGAGAAGGTTATCTCCTAAACAGTCTGACCTCTTCCAGATGAGTCATCCCCACCCTGCCTCATCTACTCAAAACCTGCTTGAACATGGCCCACCTGAAACATAAAGGTCAATGTGTGAAAACACAGGAAAATGTTTATAATGCTACGTCATGTTTGAAAAGCAGGTTGGAAAAAAATAAAAATAAAAAGCATGTTGGGGGCTTGAAATGTAGCTCAATGGTACATACTTGAAGTCCTGGGTTCCATGTTCATTATACACACACCTGTACACACAAGTCAAATTGGTATGTTTAAGTATTCTGTGCTATGATAGCATATTTACCGATGAAACCTAGAAAAGATCACCTAAAATGAAGTATGTATCATGACAATATGGTGATTTCTAAAAATACAAGTATAATTTGATGTCTCTGTTAATCATTCGGATTTCTTAAAAAACATACAAAGAAGAAAATAATCAGGAGTCAAACCTTTTTAAAATGTGGACTGCTCCCTGTCCTCCCTTCCCCAACTTATGTATCTTTTGTCAGAAACATGCCTGGCAGAGTAGGCATTAGTTTACCTCACTCTATAAACATGTGCTGAAAGCCTACTATGGGCTAAACTGAACAGACAGCATACTCAGGTTGATAGACACTATTAAGTAGACAAGCACAAAGGCCAGACCCTTGAAAACTTACAAGAAATTTACAAGGTATTCATTCTTCATAGAAAGAGACATAAATTTTACCAGATTATCCAAAGAATCTGTGATTCTCAGAACTACAGCAGTGGTCTGAGCCTCAGCAGACTAGATTCTACCTTTGGAGAGCTAAAGTTGTTTTGGTAGCCTTCGGGATGGAACCCAGGGCCTTAAGCTTGCTAGGCTTGACTCTATTACTGGCAATAGCAAACCTTCTAACCTTCCCTTTTCTTGTGAAGATAGAATGACATAATGACAGAATTCACTTAAGCAGTGTGGACAAATAAATGACAACGACTCAATAAGTTAGTCCAATCAGTTTCCAAAACTATCCCCCATACATGCTGTAAACATGATCATTTTGAAACAGAACTCATCTTCCTGGAAAGGAAGGGGTGGGGAGAGATCATGGTGGGCCCCATCTACGTCACTGTCTTTGTGTGGTTTTGTCCCCACCTCAGTTATTCCAGGAATGATTGCTGGAATTCCAGTTAGTTTCTTTATGGCAACTATTAGGTTAAAACTTGGAGTGTATATTGTGGCCAACTCTAGGCCATCAAAGGCGTGAGGTTTTCTGAAAGAGCACCTCAGGTAGGTGTAAATGTGGTCCCCACACGATCAATTGCTGTGAATCTCAAAGGGGTCACGGAGTAGAGGGTGGTCTAATGGGCTATGTTTATTTTTCAATTAATAAAAGGTAATAGGGGACTTAGTGAGACTTTTAAATAAAAACCAGGAACTAAAGCTGAGTCCCCCTAAGCATGGAACAGTTCTGTTTAAACTGCAATGCATAACTGGCTATAATGGGAAAAATTACATCAACTATAAAGTTTAAGAATCACGACAAGGGTAGTAGTGGATGGGTGAGCTGGCTCAGTCCTTGTCTTCTCCCATTTCCTCTGAAGATAAAAACTGATCATCCACCCCCAACCCCACCCGGGCCTTCAAGCTATCAAGAGGTTAAAAAAGTCTGGGGGAAAAATATGGGACCTGTGATCCCACTTCCAATGACTTGGGGTAAAATACTCTAAGGCCCTCAAATATTTCTTGATGATAAAAATGCATGTTAGTTACCTCAATTAGCAATTACTGACCCAGTACTAAACTGGGGCAGGGGGCAAGGAGATGACCTATGAGCTCACCATCTAGGTGAGAAGGGAAAAAAAGAGAGAGAGAGAGAGAAGCACAAAAAGGTAAGAGGATTAAGTGCTGCCCATGGAGTACTAATTTTCAGTCCAGAAAGAGCAGAGACCAGCGTGGATGGGCAGAGTGGATGTGGAGGGGCACGGAGGTAGAAAAGAGGCTGGAAGGAGCTGAGACCCAAAAAGGACCAGGTGCTGCTGAGGGCAGGGATGATTACAGAGGGTGTGTAAATTATGGGGCGCTGGGAATGTTGGGGTTGGGTCTGGACACTGGGGGGTGTGGGCTCAGTGTAGGCTGAGAAAGGTGATGTAAGAGTTTTCAAGAAACCTGTTTGAACATGGTACCGTACTGCAGGGAAGGAAGACAGACTAGAAAAGGGAACAGAGGAAATAGGAAGGGAAAGGCAAACCAGAACAACTTTCAAAGAAAGGGAAGCTCCTGGGGCAGCTGAAGAGACCAACCCCGTGAAGAGCACATGGAGGAAGAGACCATGTCTCTCTTGCCACAGGAAACAGAATGGTGACTGGGGAAAGTTTCCAATGGTTAAGGGGACTGGGATAAGTTCTTTTTTTAGAGACTCTGAATGTGGATAAAATGAGGAGGGGTCCAGAAGGTCATGGTAGTGAAATCAGTTGATAAGTGTTGGGGATGGATTCCTCAGAGAGGAAGGTCCTGTGCTGCTGTGCCGCTGAGCTCATGAGACTCAAGCATGGGACACGAAGAACACCCCTATTTAGTCACAAGGGGTAGGAAGAAGGGCTGGCAGGATCGAGGTCCTCAGGAGGGAGAAGAATGGCCTCCAGATAAGTGTGAACACATTAGCAGCCAGTGGGCGGAGCCTGTCGCCTGAGTCAGGAAGATGAAAGAGCAAAGAGGAATCCTGGAGGGGGTGCCCAAGGATGGCCTTTGCTGAATCCTGTGCACACAGAGGCATTCAAATAGTGTCCTCAACAGGAATCTCCAGGAAATAGGCCATGGTCCTATGCTGCGAGGAGGAAGAAGAAAAGGGGAAATTGATGGTAGGAACAAGGACCCCAGGGAGCTGGTGGAGGCAGTCAGAGATATAAGTCTCCCTCCTCACCCCGGCTCCTGACTCTGCAATAGCCCCAGAAAAGGAAGCTAAACAGAGAGGGAAACCATTAGTTAGCTTAGGTATTTACAGCCAAGTGACCATAAGGTGTTCTCCCTTGAGAACAGGTCTAGGGAGCAGTGAAGTGGCACTCTGGAATCCCCTTCTCCTACTCAGGGTGCCTGTGGAATCCCGTTTCCGATTCGGAATGACTGGCCAAGGAGAGGGAATGTTCATACCATGCCATTTCAAATGGCTGCATCTCACATTCTAGCTGTAAGAGGCAAGCCTATTACTTTTTCCCAAAGGATGCCTGAGGATTCCAAATACAAATACCAAGGGCACCAGGTCTCCCAGAGGGGAGAATACATTTTCCAGGTGCCAATGTGAAATGGCTTTCACATTTTGCAGCTCTAACCCAGATGTGGCTCCATGCAGAATGCACTAGGAGACCAGCAAGAGGACTGGCAGGGCTTCCTTGTTAAGAGGCACAAGACCACCAAGAGCACTCTGTCCCTATGCTGGTCTGGGCAAAAGTGTGATTCAATTAGTGTGAGTTCAGTTGCTCTTTTTTAGGTCAGTTCTTTCTTCTTTTGTTTAGATTTGACTTGAGATTTCCTTCTATCATCTACACCTCTGCTGGAGTACCTAAGCAAATTAAACCATTTAAAGTGATGAAGGAAGTGGATGGAGCTTTAAAGCAACTTATGCAAACAACCTTCTCTCTCTCTTTCCACCATCGTATCTCTGTACTGGTCTAAACAACCAAGACAAGCAACTGTGTTTCTCAAAGGAAAATTCTAGACTCTCCATCTGCATGTCAAAACCTCATGGTTAAGCCCTGGCTTGGAGAAAACTAAAAATTTTAGCAACTCAGGGATGAAATGTTATATTAAGGGCTATACAAGGCATAGCAGCTGTTCCCAGCCAACATGAAACCCGAAAGGGGTGATGCTATCTTTATCCTCTACCTAGAGTCAAAGCTGGTACTGTCCCGGGCAGAGCTGCCAAGGAGCCTTTTCAGCTCTAGTCTGCTGAACACAAGAGACAAAGCAGGGAAGAAAACACACAGGCCAGCAAAGGCCACCTAAACAACAGACACAACAGATTCACTTGGAAGAAAAGGCAATTAATAATTACAAACTGTAAATAAAGATACAAGGAAACAAGCAGTTCTAAATGTCATTTGGAAAATATTATTTGATCAGTTCAAAATTAAAGTCAGTCTAAGGTCTAACTCTATTTAGACTTCCCAAATGGAAGGTTGAAAACCCTTTTAACTCGTTTTTTGGAAGGAAAAACACATTTTCTCTAATAAAACTGATGTCTAGCTCATAAAGACCTAACAGAAACCTTGTTCAGAGCCCCCGATGGAATTGGGCCTCCGATGAGCATCTCAGGGAGGGCAGATGGATGAAGGAAAATGAAAGGGCAGAAGAATAAAAAGGGAAGGTGATGAGAACAGGGCCTCTCCCTCGAGTCTGGAGATTGCACATAGGTTAACTGAAGAAAATGTTCTTGTAGCACGACTATCTCACTGAGAAACCACTTCCCACTAGCTCCCTGGTTCTAACCCTAACAACCCTGTTCTATTTATTGTTCAGTTTTAAATGAACGGGCAACTGCTGCCTAGCTGTGCACCTCCAAGATTGGCCAACACTGTCACCAGCCCACCACACATGTAAACCACCAACGAATGAAACTCGTGGTGAGGGGGCTTAACTTAAAATGTGAACTGTAACCAGCACACCACACTTCCTGCTAATTCTCACAAACTATCTCCATTCAAGAAAAAGTGAAAAAATGACCACAGGGCCTAGTGGGTGGCCACCCAAAGATCAGCAGGTAGAACCACACAATAGTTACAGAGTAGATTCTGGAGCCACATCACCTGGATTCAAATCCTGCCTCTACCACTTGCCAACTGTCGTAAGTGGCCTGACCTTATGGGCACTGCCTTTAGACAGTGACAGAAATTCTCTCTGCCTCAGTTTCCTAAGCTGAGGATCATAACAATACTCACTTTATATGGTTGTTGTGGGAAATAGATGAGTCACATTTATAAGGTGCTTAAACATTATTTGGAACATTTAGTACAACCCCCTACATGCTTGCTATTATCATATATGTCCTCCTGAGCACGTGTCCTCCTGAGCACATGTCCTGCACATACACACTAACAAGTATGTATCATTACTTCAGACTTAATTCACTTACCATGAGTCCAACAGGTGCTAAAGACATTTGATTCACCTATGTTTTGGAATGTACCTAGAGAGCTTTTTATAAGATATTTCTGAACTCTACCTCCACAGCTTTTGCATGTGTATGTGTGTGTGTGGTCCTAAGGATAGAATCAGGGTCTTGCAAATGCCAGTCTAGCACTCTACTGTTGAGCCACACCAGAGAGAGAGAGAGAGAGAGAGAGAGAGAGAGAGAGAGAGGAGGGAGAGAAAGAGGGAGGGAGGGAGGGGAGAATGAATATCAGTTATGTATATATAATTTTTTTGTTTGGTTTTTTTGGTACCAGGGATTGAACCCAGGGGCACTTAACTATTGTGCCACATCCTCAGCCTTTTAATTTTTATTTTAAGATAGTTGCTGAGGCTGGCTTTGAACTTGTGATCAGTTCAAAGCCTCAGCTTTCTGAGCTACTGGAATTATAGGCAGGTACCACTGTACCCAGCCCTCCAGAGTTTCTGATAAAACCTGAAAAGGGTTTAAGAATCTGTTTCCTACAAGTCCCAGGTGAGGCTGATGCTGCTGGTTTGGGGACCACACTTTGAGAACCACTGCTGAATGGCACAGTTAATTCATTAAGATCTACTCTTTAGGCCTAAAACTTACATAGCTTATTTAGGTGTACAGTAAATCTTCCAGAAATGCAATGAGAAAGGAGAGTAAAAGAGTGGTTCACTGATCAGAGAATATCCTTACCAAGTTTTTTTTTTTTTTTTTTTTTTTTTTTAAACTCAGGGGCACTTCACCACCGAGTTATACCCCCAGCACCAAATTTTTTATTTTGAGACAGGGTCTCGCAAAGCTGCTGAGGTTGGCCTTAAACTTATGATCCTCCTCTTGCCTCAGCCTCCTAAGCTTCTGGGATAACAGGTGGGCACCACAGCACCCGGCTATCCTTATGTTCTTTTGCATCTCTCTCAGCACCCCTTTCCCTCTGGAGTTAGGCAGCCCACACGCCTAATTCTAGGCCAATAGGCTGTGGTCACAAGTGACACGCATCACTTCCAGGCTGAAGCTATTACGTGTGAGATCTGTGCTAACTCTTTCTTGCTGTGTCCATCTGGAATCATTTGTAATGGCAGGGGTAGCTGTAAGAGGGCAGCAGCCTGGTTCCCTGAGCCACTTTTTAGGAGCTGCTAGCCCAACCAAAGATTTCATATGAACAAGTAATGGTGTTTTATGGGTTGAGCCTCTTAGATTTCAAGGTTTACTTGATACCTCAGCATCATTTAGCTTAACCTGACTTAGACAAAGCCTATTTTCACCATCAGTCCAACCTATCAAATGCATAGAAAAGGTATTTTATAATCAGCCAGGATTTCTATCTTGTTCTCATAAACTTCCATTTACCAAAACAGATTTTTTAACCTCCCTTTTTGAGTGTTTCTCATCAAATATAAAAGTTCCTTAGTAGCATATGATTACAAAACAATTGCTAATAATTTAGAAACCTCAATATGCTAAGAAGTATTAACAACGTGAACGGTAAATACACTGAAGAATTTGGAACCTGGGCATGATGGCACGCACCTGCAATCACAGTGACTTGGGGAGGCTGATGTTAGAGGATTACAACTATCCAAGGGGAGGGGGAGTCCTGGAATTAATCTCCTGTTGATACAGTGTCTGTATCTGTGTGTGTATGAATGTATGTGTGTGAGTGTGTGTATTCCCACTACTGGAATCCTTTGACTTTAATCAGTCTCTGTAGAGCAGACCAAGAGTACAAGGTTTTGACTTTATTTACTCATGTGTGAATTGATTACCTTTTTCTCTGGGCAAAATTAGGTTATCTCATCAGCACTTAACTACTGAACTGCTTTAAACAAAAAACAAATAAAAAATCATAGTTTCTAGCTAACCTAGGTGCATTTTGCAATTTAACATGCAGGCAATAAGCTATTCACAGTATACTATCTACCGGTGGATAAGGCAAGAGGATCATAAGCTTGAGGCCATCCTCAGCAGTTTAATGAGGCCCTAAGCAACTTAGGAAGACCTGGTCTCAAAAATAGAAAATAAAAAGGGCTAAGGATGTACTCATGGTAAAGCAATCCTAGGTTCAATCCCCAGTAGCAAAAAAAAAGTATACTATCTACCAGATTATGTGGAATGGAACACAAAAAAAGATTCTCTGTCTATAGAGAGCAGGAGGCCTTTGGTACACATGCACAGGACTCATTTTTTTTTTTTTCCAGAGTGGAAAGTAGAGGCTTTATTAAAGGACAGCAGAAAAGACTTCTCCCAGAGGAAGAAGGGGACCCAAGAGATGGAATCCGACACAAGACTCATTTATTAAGAAGCTCAATGCTCTGTGGTCCCATCCAGCACTGGCAAAGCTCAACCCTGAGATGATAGGACCTTGTTGCATCAGTGCTTCTTTTGAGGGCCCCTTGAACACCTCATTCTCTGGGTATGTCATATTCTAGCTCTTTAGGTACTTGCATGTGGCATTCCCCAAAAAGGTCAACACTCATGTAATCCATCTGGTCACATATTGTAACTCAGCTGTAAAATCAGAATGGAAAATAATAAAAAGGCCCCAATACTTAAAGTTGAATTTCTCTAATTTTTTAAAAATAGTAACTGTGAGTAGATAATTTAAGTGAGTAGATTTTCTTTTCTTCATGTCTTTCAGAAAACATTTTAAAAAGTTACTTAAAAATAAAGAAAACCTAGGCTAGTGTAATAGTGCACTCTTGTAGTCCCAGTTACTAGGAGGCTATGATAGAACAACTCCAGCCCAGGAGATGAGGACCAGCCTGGGGACCATAGTGAAACCCTATCTTAAAAAAGAATAACCAACCCCCGAAATTAACAGTAGTAAGAGCTTACTTTAAAAAAAAAAAAAAAAAAAATCACAGGAATTACTTATATTAGGCAGACCAATGAAGTCTCCATATATTCCCCCAAACCAGACTATTCTTTATTTTTCATAAGGAGCTAACAGGAGGGGGACATTCCTCTTAGAATACTGCAATAACAGGAATGATGTACAATTAGATAAGTTGATTTATTATAAAAGCTTACCAAAAAAAAAACTTGGCATCAATCTTGCTAGAACTCAATTCCCTATTACTCAGTCAGGTGATTTTATAACCTTTATCCTGTCTCCTCAAATCAGAGTTCTTGCATGTGTGCCTGCAAGAGAGGAACACAATGGAGCATACAATGTTCAGAAATCGGAAGCCATGTAAAAGCAATGACATGCAGTTTCTATGATCTGACTTGCTCAGTTCATTTCTCCATAGTCATGTTCACCACAAGAGAGAGTCAAGCTTAAGTAAATTCCTGGGAGTTTACAAATGGTATCCTTTATATAGCCAAAATCCCCTTTCCATTTACTTATGCCCAAAGAGGTGTGTGATTTCATACATGGTCCACACGCCAGTAACTTCTCTGAGAGGGCTTAACAAGATGATTCACTGTCCCTGTCTCCAACCTGGCCATGACAGCTTCCCCTGGGCTCCTCAGGAAACTGCTGATCCCCACTGGCATCCCTCCTGTTGCCTCCTCAAGCTCCACCAACTCGACCAAATAAATCTCAGACCATTCATGTGTCCTGTCTCTACAAAATGCAACTGTTATGCATATATTATAGTCATGACCAAAACCAGTTCTTGGCTAAATGATTCCTAAGCCAGCACATGCCACCCACTTTGACGTTCCTCCTCTACACGGACTCCTCAGCACAGAGACTGCCGGTGCTTGCTGTTCCTGGGGGCTGGTTGGTAGATCATATGACTGCTGAAATCCCTAGGATAAAAGCAGCCATTGTCCACTTTTCCTTGAAATCTCAAAATCCTGGATAAGACCAGCAATCAAGTAACACTTCAATCCTCCAACAATCTTAAATCAATTGATCAAATTCTTCTCGTTGGGTTTTTACTTCCGTCCTTATAACTAACATGCTGCGTAAAACAAAAGTAATTTTGGTCAGCTTTTACAGTAGACTGACATTTACTTTATATAGAGAAGATTAGGATTTTGTAAAGGGGAAAGCTTTTAAAAAACAATGGATGCTATGTACTGAGATGCTAATAATTGTCCAACACATTTCTGCAGTGTCTCTGAAGTGCTCCAGGCACTTTAAAGGGCATCAGAACACCAATTGGAAGCATGTACCCTCCTGCTCTCTCCACAGTGACTCCAGTGGCACACAAGTTTTTGGTGCCTATGATTTACAGAGGCTGATCTCCAAGCAGCCAGTGACTGTTCCATTCTGTGCCCAGCATCTCTACCTCCACCATTGGGATCTCTAACAACTGTTGCTGAGGCTCAGCCTTCCCAGAAGTTGTGCACATCGGCTAAAACTGAGTTGCACTGTAACCAGCTACAGATCACTTGGGCAAGGTTGTCACAAATCTTGACCCCCATCTTCTACCACTCAGCCACACTCTGCAAGTCCACTCTGTGCTGTCCCCATCCCAAAGAGTCAGCTTGGAAACCTGCTACTTGCTTCTTGGGAAGTCCTGGTTTTTATTACTTTTCCATCTGCCCTGAGAGTCTAAATCCAGAAAACTAGTTCCTATTGTGTATATACAATTCATATGCATTTTCCCTGCCCGACAGTGTCAAAAACATATATTCTGTAAGAGAATACTCTCCACCATCATTGGCAGTAATCACGAATTCTAGTTTTCAAATTTCAAATCTAATTAAATTCTCACAGGAACAACTCCTAAGCTACAAAAACAAACAAACAAACAAAAAACCCACCAAAACAACACCATAAACCTATTTGAATCAGGAAGGAAAAAG
The DNA here is from genome assembly GCF_001458135.2 of Marmota marmota marmota. Lineage (NCBI taxonomy): Eukaryota > Metazoa > Chordata > Mammalia > Rodentia > Sciuridae > Marmota > Marmota marmota. Next base: position 4,008,843 of record NW_025999913.1, on the reverse strand, counting down.
TTTTTAGCAGGCTTATGCACAGGTTAATAATGCATCACAGCAAATCTAACTATAAAAGAAATCTGATACTATTAAGAGTTAATATGCAAGTATTTAAGATGTAGCTATGAGTCTGATTATTGAAACCTGGGTCAGTACTTATGCAGATCAAATCAAAATGCCTTTGGAGAACCATTAGCAGGTATTTGCAACTTTGGATAGTTTTTAACCCTAGGATTTCTATAAAAATGTCCATACTGGATTATCAAGGGAGACTATGATGTATCACCATGGAGTGCTCAAATGTTCTCTACCTGTAAAATAGGAGCTACTGAGAATAAAATTAGCAAGTAACATTAAAGCAAACAACTCCCCCCCATAAATCTAATAATTCTGCAGAATAAGCATATTTTGGTTCCAAGTTAGTATCACATTTCTCCTGGCCAAAAAAAAAGAAAACAGAAAAGCAAATCACATGGACACGATTCCATATAACTTGTTCAATTCTAGACACTAGCCAGAATATCTAGTAGAATATAGACAAACTCATAAAAACAGACCAAGTGACCACTTGAGTCCCTTCCAGACTAAGACTGCATCCTTTGTAGAATGAGTCTTCAGGTGGGATGTGGGAGCGGGGACACTCTTTCCTTCCAATTCACATTAGATGGCTTAAAGTCAACCACCTAATGATGGTACTTGGACATCACTTGAATCTATTAAGAAACAGCTTTTTTCCTGCGGTCCAAGTAAAATAAACTTTTACTTTATATCTGACTACACTTGAAAGATAATTCTAATACTTCATGTTTTCTCACAGAGTAGCTGCACATTGCTGAGAATAGGGGAGGGGGACTCAGAAATTAATTTTCTGTATAAAACCCTAAGTGTTAATCATTTTTAAAAGTATCTTTTAAACTTCCTAAGAGTATGATGAATCAACATGTGATTAATTTAACCTATGGGGGGAATGACTCAAAACCATCATTTCACAGTGAATAATTACTAACAAGGCTGCCTTTGGAAACTAGTCAATATTCTTCTATTTCAGCATTGCCCCTATATCCTCAGTTGGCAGTGCTTGTATTTTTAATTGAAATTTTTATGAGATCACTGTGGATGCCCATGCAGATGTGAGAAAGAACACAGAGGGCTCCTCTGTCCAGTTTCCTTAATTTCCCCTGGTGGTAACTAGCCATTCCTGTCCCATCCCCTGACATACTTCTTGTTTGTCATTAATTTACCTCCTACCGATGGCTCTTTTCCACCCTCAACCCCCAATTCTGGCCTCTAATTTGGAGTTGACTGAGAAATGTGAGACATAAGGTGGTCAGTCACTTGTACAGTAGGAATAAACAGTGTTAGAGTGTAGGCTTAAAGGATCAACACAAATCAAGGGTAGGAGTATTAGCATCAGTATTTCCTATCACCTCTGTGACTTTTGAAAGCTCTATTTTATATAACCCCCCCAATAATGTGTATCCCACTAGCTCTTACATGCACATCAGCTCAATATTCTGGACCTAAGGATGCCCAAATAAGTGACCCCCTACATAAGTGGTGTATACCTTGAGTCAACTGCACACTAGCAAATCAGCTGCTATTCATATTGTTATTTGTCCTCTGGCAGGTCCCAGTGTCTGATTCTGAACATTATTCATCAAATTCTCTTCAGGGTTTAGAAATAAATACAAATACCTCTAAAAAAAACCAAAACATTGTCTTCCTTCAAAAAAACTGATTTTTTTAAGAAAATATTAACTTAGTCACTTTTACTACTCGGAACAATTCAATTATATAAACTGAAGAAATAAAAATATGATAAAGGACATTACAAATATGCTCGAGAGACTTCAGTGAGTAAGAAAAAGTGTCACTTTGTTCTTCTACTGCATTAGGAACTTCTCAAACAAAGAAGCTTGATGGAGACAGACACAGAGAGGCTTATCAGCTTAGGAAAGGGGAAGGATGGTACAATTAACTGTCACACAGATATAATTCACTCTGCTGAGGCCACCGAGAGAAAACAAGGCAAAGAAAGCGCCTGTCTTGTCTTTTTACATAGTACCCGAATATCCCACTCAAAAGCCATCTTCTCCTCAAGGTTTACCCACCTACATGGCCTAAGAAGAAAGGCATCAGGCGTGGAGGGCGGTGGGCGGCAAAAGGAAGGAAAAGGAAACAGAGGGAAAAGGAAGAAGACTTCTTATCTGGACCACAAATGCCTCACCCTGCTCACTCCAAGCTGAAATGCAGTCCCCAGGGTATTCCAAGGGGGGGGGGGGGGACAAAAGTGCATTTCTTTCTCGTTACTGTCTCCTCCCCACTCCACAGACCCAGCTCTGCCAAGTGGAAACCGGCGGCCACGGGTTCCACAGAGCTAGCTGCCTGCCCTGCCCTGGCCATCTGAAGGTGATGTATAAACATACTCAGCAGCTCAGAAAGGGCTGGGACAAGCACACACAAGGACACAAAGCACACACATAAGTCCCTGGAGACAGGGCCACCAATAAATAATACACATTACAGGGAACAGCGCACCCTCCAAAAGTCAGAAGGTGCTCTAGTAGCAGACAGTGGGAGACCAGGAACCATAAAACACAAAACACACTTGATAACGATACAAACAGAAACAAGGCTCGAATCCTAAAACTCAGTTTCTCCTGCGTGACAATACAATTCTTTAGCTTTCAGAGGGCAGGCAAACTCAATAGTGTAAAGATAGAAAAAGAGTCCCTTCTCCTCTCGCCTCCTGCCCTCCAAAAGGAAGAAAGCAAGGCAAGCACAATAGAAAGCACCTAGTGAGTCTGCTTCTGAGGCCAAAGGAGCTGTGTGTTAGCAACGTTCCCTTGCGATGGTGTCCTAGTGAGCTCCAGCATGACTATATATGGTGTGCTTATGGAGTAGACGGATGAAAACACCATGCACAACTTATATCAGACCGAACTAGCTTTTAAAGAGTTTGGTTCCTCCACAGTTAGGGCCCCCAGGCATGCCACAAGTCAGAGCTAACTGCTAATGCTTCCAACAGCAAGTCTCCTGACTCACTGGCACCCCAGTGGCAGCCACTCCAGCACACCACCCTCCACGGCTGTCTGTGCGCACACTTCCTTCTCCCTCTCCGCCTCCACTCCCCACCCCCGCCCCTGCCCAGGCCATCCACCCCACAGTCCCACAGAGGCATAAATGCACACTCAAGAATGCTGCTGCTGAATGGGGCCTATGTTACATGACAGAGGGCACCGTCGCCTGCTGGAGAAACAGCTGGCCAGGCAGAGTCCCACAGCCGGCTGCCGGCCTGCTTGCGCAGCCTCCTCATCTGCACAAAGTATTTTATTCACATCAAAGGTTCTGCCTCGGATAGGGAAAGCCAGACACTGAAATGAGGAGCGGGGAGTGTGCGAGAGTGTGTGTGATCTCTGAAGATGTTTTAAAATCTCGGGAGAAGTGGGGGCAGCAGAGGAGGAGGAAGAGAGGGAAAGAGAGAGAAAGACTTCATCACTGGCTTTAACAGTCTTGCCCAACCTGTTCTGCGGCAAGTTCTGTTAACTCCTTTCTGGCAAATGAATGCAAACTGCAACCCCTTCTTCCCTTGTCCTTTCGCACACCATACTGGCGATTAAAGTAAGACGTATAGAGAAGACTCCCAAAGAAAATAGCTAAACCCATTCCTCACTGAAATGAAACTCATAATTTTGATCACATTAACTGAGACCTGGACTCTCGGCTACTGGAGCTATCATCTCAATGGAAACTGCCAACCCCCCCCCCCAGCTGTCCCCCAGCTCTTCTCCTTCCCCACTAAAATGGGTAACTCAGGGTTAGGTTGAGCTAGGTCCAGTTTTCATACACTCCAACAAATACTATGTGAGAAAGAATGACAAAATTATTTTTTTTCTTTTCTGCTTGCCATTAGGCATTTACAGGGTTAACGGGCAGGCTTCAGACCAGAAATGTACCTGCTTAGCAACAGAAGCATCAACTAAGCCACACTGGTTGTTCTGACACAGGAAAAAACAGTTTCTACCTGGTGAAAATTCCTGGTGATGTTTCAGTTGCCATTTTAAGCAATACACCTAATTAATCACACAAGAAACTACAGCAAAGGGAGAAAAGACCAATGAGACTTCACATAGTTTAAAGGTGTAGATCAAATCCAAGCATCAAAATGTGGGATAACACATAGGTAAAACACGCTCTGAAAATGAGAATGGATTCAGGGCTAAGAAACCTGTTCCTGGATGATACATTCGAAGAAGAGCTTGCCTACCCTCTGCCCCAACTTCTTGCTTATGTCTGCTTTGCCTTCACATCAACTCTAAGGATTCCTCAGGTAGAGATCTAATCTTTACAAAAAGAGATCTTCCTCTCCACACAGTAAAGTGAAGAGCACAGATCTCAAACATTGGACTCTTTCCCCTTAAGCATGTTTGTATGTACCCATTTTAGCAAAAGCCAAGTGCAACCCAGGGTCTCCATAACATCTTTGAAAGACATCAAATAAATATATCTACCTGAAGATTTACATATGGAAATCTTAATTTTCAGCAAATGACTGCTTCATTTCTGGAATCTCCAGGATATCAAGGGATGTGGAGTTGATTGCTGTAGGACACTTAGTGCTATTTTAACAGAAATTCTTCTCCTCAGCCAAAGTAGGGCTGATAGCAGTTAGAATGAACAATTTGGCCCAGTTGCTGAATATTTAAAACACAGAAGAAAAAGATTTTAAGACTCTTTTAACTAAAATACTGTGAAATGAACTGTAAAGAAGGAATTGTGCCCACAGAGATAACAAAACACAATATCTATTATAATTAATTACATAGGGCCAAAAATGTACATGTGAAAGAGAAAAAAACACTAGTAAAAATTCTAACATTAATAGTATCACTTTTGGAGGAAACCCTGGTTCAGGAGGAAAGAAAAAGGATAAAGTTGTCTACAAATACTTCAGAATACCACATTACAGAGTTTAGTTTTTGACAGATTCACTTAAATTATTTTTTCAATTAATAATTTTCTTATTATGGCATAGGTGACAAATAATTTGTCAGGCTGTCAGTGCAGCTCAGTGGTATAGCACTAAGCCCTGGGCTCAATCCTTAGACTACCCAAAAAAAGTACATGTTTACAGTGTACACAAGATATTCTGATGTACAAATATGTTGTGAAATAGTTCCATCAAGCTAATTAACACATCACCTCATATACTCATTTTTTGTTATGAGAACATTTAAGATCAATCTTAAATTCTTAACTGAATACTTGATGACAAAGAGATGATGTGCAAGGTCAAAAAGAAATACATATAAGACCTAGAAAACAGTAGTAAAACTTCACAATTTCAAGCCAATTTAAAATAAAACTATAGTCACATGTCTGAGTTTTTTTTTTTTTTAAGCACATGTACATAACTAAGGCACAAAATCAATCTCTTCCTTCAATACTCTCACTTATTCAGGACTGCCAACCCAACAGTTTGAACAAATTAAAGGCTTATTTCTGAAACTTACATGTGAAAAATGTAAATTGGGTCAAAGAAATTCTAGTGTGAACAAAATGGTGGTATTTAAGGCAAAAATTTGGCCTATGCAAAAAAAAAAAAGGCCACAGCGATGTTCACTGGTCTTGGGCAGAGTGGGCTGCAGAGGCCAGTTGTATCTAACAGTTGTACTCTAAATAACAAATGGTGCATTCATAAACTGCAAAAGCAAAGGCTGTTCAGAGGCTGTAAAGTCTGTACCCGACAAGATGAGCGGCTGACTTTCCTGTTGTTCCACAGTGAAGGAGGAAAAAAGGACTGAATTCAGTTAGAACAGGCTGTCACCTCAGCTGTGGCAAAACCATACAGATAAAGAGGCCCCAAGTACCACTTACTCTCTTCTAACAGGAGCTGGGTCTAATGATAATTGAGTCAACACCTCCACATAAGATAATACTGCAAGTGGCCGAGGGGGGGGGGGCACATAAGAAACCAGAATGTGCACTCTCCCTAACCCTTCTTAAAAATCATCCCAAAACCCACAGCCTCAGATCAAGGTATTAAACATCCATAGCCCAATTACCTGTGACACTGCTTTTCCATTCCCTTAACAAAAGAAACATCTGGTACCAGCTACTGAGCATCCTTGATAATTTTGTAAGAGCTTCAACTTCTTAAAAAATTAATTAGTGGCACTGACATCTGCCAATGCCGTGGGCCTATCAAGGTCATAGCACAGGTAGCTCAATACCTCATTTAATAGAGAACAGCTTTGCAAGTAAGTATCAGATGGGAGAATTTGGTGATTTATCATGTCTTAACCCTTTCAACATTATTTTCCCCAAAAATTCTAGAGGTTGAAACACATTCTTTTGTTTCATCAGAAGTCTCCAACAGAAATGGGCAGGTTACCTGTTTCTAGCCTTTACCCAGACAAGATGGATCAGACTCTCCTGGAGTGGGCCCTGGCTTCTGCAGTGTAGAAAAGCTTTCACCCTGGTAAAGGATCACTGTTTTGAGAAAACTGATCACCAAAGGCAGCACAGCAAAATGGGACAAATTCCAAAAGTAGAGAGGCCAGGCCCTGCCTTGTAAGTCACTGACATGGTTCTAGGGTGCAACAGTGCCCTGCAATGTGTGTGTTGGGTGGGGGAACCCTGGGGGCAGTCAGTGGACCCTGGCTTCAGCGTGGGTCTGAGTCACATGACTGCAGAGGTGGCAACTTACAGAGCACATGCCGGGAGGTGGTCAAGGCTGACCTCATGGACTGTCTGTGGGTAAGGCAAGGCACACTTAACAAGAAGCCGCAGAGCCCGGTGGCCTCTGACCATGAGTAGCAGTGCTGACGGTATCCCCACTGGTGGTGCACTTCAAGTATAGAACATCAAGAAACGACCCAGCTGAATGGGCTCATTTTTATAATTAAACTGATCCTGGAAAAGGAGAGACTTGAAACAGAGCAGTGAGACAAGTCAAGCGGGCTCCGCTTTCAGGAGACAGGCACATGGTTCTGAGCACAGGACGGTGGGCGACAGCGCCTGCCTGACACCCTGGGAAGATGTAAACCCAGCAGCCCTGCAGCTGGTTCGGCTGTTTTGGCCTTTTGCCTCCATTCTCTCTCTGGAAAGCAGGTCACGTCCCCCTTCCAGGCTGGGCCACCTGGCTGGGGCCATTCTCCAGCCTCTCCGTGTGGAGGCTGCTCTGCGGGGCTCCTCCAGCAAGGGCGACCACCCTCCTGTCACACAGGCCTTGGCTGGGCGCTTCCGAGCCTCAGGCTGCTTCCACTCCAAAACAGTCAGCAGGGAGGCCAAATGTTCTAACCGACTTATTCTGGGAGGTGGATACACAACACGCGCGGGCAAGCCAATGCCTAAGCAGAACTTCCGAAAACTGAAAAGTGGTAGAGCTGAAAGTCCTCAAATTAGCAAAGTAATAATAATAAAGTATAAGGGGACTAGCTCAGGGCGCACTCGTCTTCTAATCTCTCCCTGAGGGGATTTTTTTTTTTTTTTTTTTTTTTTTTT
>NW_025999913.1:3973904-4001330 GCF_001458135.2 Marmota marmota marmota | reverse complement strand
CCGGCTCGCCCCCGCCCCCGGCGACCAGCCAGCCAATCGGGGGCCTGCCGCCCTGACTGACGGCCCAGCTGCCCACTCGCGGGAGCCGAGAAGGGGCGGGCGGTGGAGCAGGTCCCGCTGCAGCAGAACCCGCTGACCCAGGGCAGTGTCCACCATCGGCTGCCTGCTACCTCTGCCCGGGAGGGCACGGACAAACCCTCGAGGGCCGGGACACCGCGGCTCCGGCAGCTGTGCGAACGCACGCCTGCTCAGTGCCTTCTCGGTGCACAATGGCTGTGAGGCCCGGCTCGGCGCCGACTGTCTTCCTCTGTACCTCCCAGGGAACCCCAGGCCACCGACCTGCTCGACCTGCTCCCTCGTTCCACAGGCCCCTGGCCCGGAGCGCTGGGTCAACCAGGCAAGCAACTGGGCCGAGAGCACAGGACCTAAATGCACTTCTGAAGCCTAAACTCCGTGCTTCCGTGCAGGGGAGCCACCCTACAGAAAACTCTCGTGTAGCAGCTTTAGAGCTGGCTCCCACAGTCACGGCAGACCCACCAGCCAGCCAGGGAAAAAAGAGAAGAAAACCATGACCAGGGCCCACTGCTTAGTGTCAGTGCTTCCATACCTGCTGGACTGGAAAGGCAAGCAGACAATTCTTACTGTCAATAATGTCTAAAAGTTGCATATCCTTTTCACTAAAAATAAGCACATTCCTATTTTCGAAAATGATACAGGCAAAAGTTTTGGAATATTACACGATACCCGAAACTTGCATGCTTATTCTATATTTGGCAATATTTCATTATAACACTTGGTTTATGAGTTACTGTGCTAACTGCGGAAACCAAACTGACCAGCACAAGGAAATCCCGAATTATCTTTGAGAAAGAAAAAAAAAAGGAAATCCCTGTAACAGTGAAAAGAATCTCCAGTATCACCATGATAAATGTTACATTACTTTTTCATTGGGCCTTGAGCACTTTTCATCCTAGAAGGATGCCCTGAAGAGTGATTTCCCCCCCTCTTAATGACAGGAAAAAGAAGAAAAAATCTTGAAATCTCTTGTGTTGCCACTCAGATGGAGCATCTGAACCCATCTGTTAAACCGAATACACAAAAGCAGAGGCAAAGCAGCCCGCATAAAGAGAGGCAATTTACTAAGCGTTGATACTGATGTCTTTCTCCTAAATTCTCAATAATTAAAAAAAAAAAAAATCAACATCCATGTGACCTTGGACTCTCTCATTTTCATCTGTCTCTTGCAGTACACACTCTTTGCTAACCATTCAGCACACTGCAAGCCCTGATAAAAGTAGTTAATGTTTACTGAAACCTGCGCATGAACTGTACTAAACCCGATAGGAGTGAAAAGGCAAAGTTCTGTTAACAGCATCCATATACTATAAAAAAAAAAAAAAAGCTGAGGTGGGGGGTGGGCCAAGAAGGAATTTTTTTTTTTAAATTAGAACCTAAAATTTCTCACTGATGTGAAATACACATTTCCAAAGTTTAATGAATTAAGTCAATATATATCACCATGAAAAGATGCTTTGGGTATATTTTGTTATCTCTGGAAATTTGACACAAATTTTTAAGTTTTTTTTTAAACAGAATTTAAAACTAAAATGTATTTATATTTCATGTTTTCTCACACTTTTTTGAAGACCATTTACCTAATCAATAACTGACTTTATACTCTAAAGCATTTATCTTAATAGCTATATGTAGGTTACAGCTGAAGAACTATTCCATGAAAAAATAAACTTAACATTTCAATGGTTATCGTCTAAATACTATTCCTCCCTTTAGTTTTCCAAATGTTAAAAACAGTTAACCTCGGTCTAATCAGATTTTTAATTCTAACATCTTACTATTAAACTCACTGTAAATAAATTGAATTCAATATCAGGACTTCCCAATATTGTTTTTCTCCCACTTCTATACTATCCCTTTTTCTCCAATAACCTTAGTTAAAATAAAATTTCAACGTACTCATATACACATACACAGACTGTATCCAGAACAGGATGCTCTCAAGGTGTTTAAAGCCAACTTTCTCTCTCCCCCATCCCCCCTTGCTTAAAGAGTAGCAATAGAATCAGTCACCTTGGAAACAAACATCACCCAGTGTTTGCAGAACAAACAATGGTACCTTTTCAGCCAGTACCAGGCAGGCAGGGCAAGGGGCAGCCAAGCAATTCTAGGCCCTACAGCAGTGCTAACATATTACATTCATCCAGTGCACCAAAAAGTAGTTCAGTACTAAAAATGAAGTGCTCTCCCATGTGTGAACCTTTGGCTAGAAACTCATACAAAGTGAGGTTTAAGTCAAGTAAGGCTACCCTGAGTTAGAAAAAAGTCTTTATTACTTTTGGAATTGTTTTAGATGCCTCATGAATAAGGTAAGCTACACTCTTGTCACTGAGGATTACCTTCTCCAAAAACTAGGAAGAAGTTGCTTTAAAAAAATTTTTCCTGTAATTACTCCTGCCAAACCATCGTGTCATTTTTCTTTTAATATGCCACCATATACTGGTTTTAAAAATATATATGTTGCTTGGCACTTTAATCCACATATGAATTTCTAGTATTGATAAGAAACCTGACTGTAACCTAGAAAATTAAATGACAATTTCTAGAACTCTTAAAAAAAAAAAAAAAAAAAACAGTGCTAAAGAGATACTTTATATGGGCCTCGGATATAGCAATAACTACTTTTTGACCTTGGATAACAGCAATGACTAAAGTTTTTTTACTGAAAACTTAAAAAAAAACTAATCAATTTTGAGTAGTTCAAGGCTTAGGGGAGATTTTGGTTGTTACTGTTTTTAAAAATCCCAAATGGGTAGTTAATTTAAAAAATATACACGTGCTCCTCAGATCCTTCAGAATGAAATTTTTAAATGTCCAACGAAAGTAACAGTTTCCTCCTTAGTTTGGGTGTGTGCCGAAGTTTTCCTTCCCACCAATTAAGAAAGAAGGCTGGGCCCAACTGAATTATTTGGACAGGAGTTTGATGTCAGTTAAATACCACAGTAACTGGCATTTTCTATCACCTCCAGACTAAGGCACAAATGCCTAATTAACATGGACCAACATGCAGCTTAAACTGGAAAAGTGCCTGTCCTTTTTCTTTCTTTCTTTCTTTCTTTCTTTTTCCCCCCTCAAAGATTTAGGTCTTTAACATCCTTGAGTTAGAGTGCACAAAGGGTGTCTAATGCCATCTGACTGAGGTGTAAAAGTCTAATTAACTAATGCTTTTTTGCAGCGACAGTAAATCAGTTAACATTATTAATCTTCCTGTCCGGGCATAAGAGAGTGAGGAGAGCCATTGAAACGGAGCTAAACGCTTAGACTAGGTACCCTTGAAAACGAAAAATAATTCTGGAAGTGATGACTGATGACACTGAAAACTACTGAGAAATACTTAAAAATCCAGCCCCTCGGCCTTGCACCAGGCAGCTACTTGGATCGCTGAGGCTACAGCTCTAGAGGAGAGGAAGAGGAGGAGCCAGGCCAGGGCAGAGACTCCCATCACCCATCCTTTCCTTCCAGCGCCCCAGGCAGGAGAGCACAATGTGGAGCCTTCCGTGCCTTCATCTAATACTGCACCTTTCCAAGTCATTTCTTTAGTACAACAAACAGAAATTACTACCTGCAGTAGTTTGAACAAATGACTCCAACAGCTGGGCCAGTTAAGCTAGTTTCAGTAAATCAACAACTCTCTTAACATTTGGCTTCTTAGTTTTGCTCATATATCAGGCATCCCAAAACATACATACATATTATATTCACACTAGCAACCACGAATTTATCAGATGCACCCCCTGAATGCCAAAATCTGATGAGAAAATGCCAGCAGCCAGTTTCTGAACCATGCCTTGGTCTGTACAGAGACAATGGCAGTTAACAGCCCCTCCAGCTGTCCTTCCAGGATTTCAACTCCCTATCCTTGCCCCCCTCCACACTGCACCCCAGGGGGCAGGGAGGAGGCATCAGCTGGAGCCCTACTCTCTTCTCCCCTTGCAGCTCCTGCCAGTTCCTCGCAGGCCCTGGGACATGACTGCCCACCTCCTGACAGTGGCTAAATGTGACGAGTCAGCCCTGGGCTTTGGGGAAGGAACTCCCAGTGCTGAGCCACTCCTGGCCCCAGATCCAGGGTGATGACCCCAAGTGCAGCAGCTTCCTCCATCTTCTGGAAGAACATCTCAAAGGGGCAGAGCTGGGAAAGGAAGTGAAAGGAGGAGGCCAGGTGCTGAGGCTTTATCTTTCCCCCTCAGGTTTCTGTTTCACTGTCCCCTCTTGAAGGAGGATGTGAACTGATGTAGACTTTTTAAACAAAATTCTAAGGGCAACACATGTTTGATTAAGAACAACCTTTTAAAAGTCACCTAGTAATACAGAACCCTTGAAAGCATCATGTCCAGAATTCAGTCCGTTCTTAATAGATATCTATGCACTCTTTATGGGTTTAGAAGTGTTTAGGACTATTATTCATGACTTTGGGCACTACTCCCCCTACAAATCACCTCTTTTTTCTATTCAAGAAGGTATCTGGGTGTGAAGCTCACCCACAGTACAAAGGTGAGGGGTTACTGGTCCCACTGTACAAATGGCCAGAGTCCTTTAACTGAGACTGGCTGGCCCTCTAGACACCTGTCACCTCTCCCACCAGGTCTACTTCATTAAAGCAATTCTCCCTGCCTATGTTTAGTACTTGCAAAAATATATAAACAAAATGATCTTTTAAAAGTGGTGCTGGCTTCCCAAACTCTATTCTTTCCCAAGATCAGCTGATAAATACTGTCTACCTTGCTTTGCTAAGAAACTGCTGATGATTCTCTAGAGCAACTTGAAAAAGCTATAAAAATTTCAAAGAAAGGCAAATTAAATGTTTTTGAAAAATATACAGATAGTAACTAAAATAGTAAACAAAATACCTGCTCCTAGCGAGAGCTCAGAAAAAGGTAAGACTTGGAGATGCTTTTCCTGGAGACACCAACACAGAAACATCTGCAATGAGTCAGCTCCTCCCCCACCAGCATCCTGGGCAGTTAAGCAACTCAACGAAGCTGTTGTGAGAAACCAAGAATGCAGAGAGAAGAAGCACCCCTGGTAAGTAACCATAACTATTTGTCCAGCACCTCATTTTAATAAGAGGAACAGACAACCATAAGAGAATGAAGAGAAGGTTTCTGAGAAAGGTTCAATGGGCCAGATGGTCTTTAAGTTGCTGCCCTGCCTTAAAGTAATTTTCAAGATGCCTAGAAATTCTCTAGATTTATGATACTTTTATGGAAAGGACAATAACTTCTATCTTTATTAAGGTTTTTCTGTTTGCTGGTACGGATTAGAAAGAAAGGAAATACTACCTAGAGGCATTATTATGTCACCTTGTAAGAATATGATACAAGAAATATAATCTGTCCATTTTAGAGATGGAAAAACCAAGGCACAAAGAACATCATTTCATTAACTGTAATCAAGGTTGAACTTGGAGCTAACAAATGCAGCCCTCTCTAAGAGGTCACGGTGAATAATTAAAAGGGCCAAGGGGAGTATGTGCAGGGCCCTGTTGAATGTTTCTGACAGTCTGGCTGATTCAGTTCACTTCTCCAAGTCCATGCTTTCTTCTGAAACAGAGGTGGTGTTGGGGCTACACTGGGAACTATTCCATCTATGAGCAGGTGGGAACAAAATGCCTCTTCCTGGCTTGTGACATACAGTGGCCTTCAGCTCCTCTCTGACTCTAGTCATTCCTGGAGTCAGTGACTTCTACTTGCAGCTAGTAACTGATCTAATCATCATTTTCCTGACATTAGACCTTAGTTATTCACATGTAGAACCAGTCTTCCTCTAGGGCAGAGCCCTCCAGGGAGTTATTTCAAGGTATTCCCAAGCATCTACGAACCAAGTAAATTTACACATACATGTATTATTATCTTGCAAGTATATGAGAACACTGCTATAGTTAATAAAAGATAAATTCCACTAAAATGTTATTAAGAGTTTTTTGTTGTTACACTCCCCAACAGATCCTAAACATATAATTAAAATTGTTTGGTCTGGACTTTTTGTTTTGAACATTAAAAGAGACTCTTATATTTGGAAAGGTTTGAGAATAAGTACTCTAGGATATCTAAATAGCATGACATTGATTACAGCAAAATATACCACTAAAATAAAAACCAGAAATAAGGAATATATCGCACCATATGGAATATCCACAACACAGTGCCTTAGGTAAAATGAAAAACTTCTCAAGAGAGTCTGACCCTGTATGTATGTATGTATGTATGTATGCATGCATGCAAGGCTAGAGTTCAAACCCAGGACTTCATTACATCCCCAGCCCCAAGTGTGATCCTTTAGAACTTTTTTTTTTTAACTGCTCAATTTGTTCTGCACTGTTTTGCTTTTTAAATAATCTACTTATTTATTGCTTTGCTGAGGATTGAACCCAAGGGTCTCCTTCATGACAGGCAAATTCTCTACCACTAAACTATATCCTCAGTCCCATTATTCACTGTTGAATCTCACTTGTACCATGAAAGATTATATGCTATCCAAAATACAAACACATTTAGTTAGTTCAGTATTTTCTTCTGTAAAGTAAATCAATTTCTAGCAGGATGGGTGATGTATACCAGTAATCCCAGCATTTTGGGAGACTGAGGCAAGGATTACCAATTAGAGGCTAGTCTCAGCAATTTAGCAAGACTCTGTCTCAAAATAAAAAAGCAAGAAGGTATAGGGATGTATCTAAATGGCAAAATGCCCCTGGGTTTAATTCCTGGTTCCTTGATAAATAAATAAATTGCTGATTAACTCCATAATCATAATTTAATCCTAGATTGGTTTCATTTAACCTAGGAAAATCTTTTCTCCCCTCTCTCAATGAGTGCCCAAGGGATGTCAAATAATTAAAACATTAGCTCATGACCACCCTCCCCCCAATTATGCCAAATGACAATGTGGTTTTTGTGTCAAAGAATATTTGAATACACCAGAAAAGACCTGTCATAATTAAATTTTGAAAAGACGGATGTAATTTTAAAGGCATGTGTAAAAAAATTTTTTTTTAATTGTCCATACCAGATAGAAGAAGATATACAGTAAAGCATAAACGATGGTGATCTGGGACCTGTGAGAGTAAATAATTCTACTTTCTTTTCCTTTTAGTTCATTTAAATTTTTCCTCAGTGAATGAGTCATAGGTGCAACAAAGTAATAAACTATCTAATGGGGAAAAAAAGTTTTAATCCTTAGGACTATTTCCTTGGTGATCTCTGAGTAACGGGATGACAGGTCATTTTGATTTTCTTCATAGGCCTTCCTATTATCTACAGTGAATATGGACATTCTATAGTGGGAACGTTTACACGGGAGTGATTCTGATTTGCCGGCTTGTGGTAATAATGATATAATCTGCTCACTAACACCCTAACAGGAGGATAACTGTGTCTCCACCACACAAGTGTATAGACGAGGCCCCTGAGGACAAGACCTCAGGCTCCTGGCTCGGCAGGATGCAGACATCTAAGGTAATCCACCACCCAAGTACACCACTCCACACCCCGCTCTGCCCGCCCCCCATGCAGGCCTCATCTTCCTCACCTGTCAATTAAGGGAGGGTAAGGAAAGTAAATGAACCATGGACCCTATGGCCCTTCCCAGCTCAAGCCTCTGTGATTATAAACAAAGATGCAAACGTAGCTTAATCAAATCTTGCCAGTCCTAAACAGCATCCCCGGATAGATCTGAACTGATTTTTCCAATCTGACTATTTGTATTACTATTTGTATTACCTAATAGTAAAGCAAAGATAGGAACATTCGATTATTTGAATCTGCTTTTAAAAGTTTCTGTGGATCTGATTCAAATGTATGATATGTCAAGATCATTGTACTTTCATGTGTAACTAATTAAAACAAATAAAAAATAAATAAAATGAAAAGAAAAAAGTTTCTGTGGCTAGCAAATTTCTACCTTTACTAATCTGTGGAACAATTCTGCCTGAAATGAAGGTGCATGACAATGAATGGCTCTAATCATGACAAATACAAGGCTGCTTACTGACATCTGCGCTATGCCTGATGCTGAGTATTTATATGTTTTACATCATGCTGTATAATCCCACAACATAGATCTGATTGCATCCATTTTACACGTGTAAAAAAAGATCTGTTCAGAAAAAAGACCTGAGAGAGGATGGGCAGAAGTTGTTTTCACCCACGATGTGTGCCTGCTGAGTCACCCAACCATTCCATCTCAAGGTCTCCACCTGCCAACCAGGTTAAATAACCCCTGCCTCATTCATTCCCTCAGTGAGCCAGCATGTACCAGGCACTATGGTAGGTGGTAGGGATGCATCAGTGAATACAAATGTTTAAAAAGAACAAAAAGACTACATGGAGCTTACACTCTAGTATAAAAAACAAGATTTTTCTAGATTTTAGGCAAAAAAAAAAAAAAGTGCCTAATACTTAGCGCTAAATAATCATTACCTGCCTTCTCCCAACTCCCTTTAACAATGGAAAAAGCAGTAGAAAACACAACCAACAAAAGCCATCAGCTTTGACAGCCCCCATGAAGAAAAATTTTTGCTTAATAAACATATGCAGAAGAGCAGAAATTAAGAGTACACATGTACTGGAGTACACTAGCCTGGATTTGAATTTCAACTCACTGGCTGAAGTGACCTTGGGCTAGTTAAGTACACTAAGTCCCAGCTTCCTCATCTGTAATATGGAAATAACAATGACATCATAAAGTAGAGGCAAACATTAAATGAGATGAAGTACAGAAAGTGAGGGTTAAGGTGTCTTCTATACCTTCAGAGTACATGGAATGATTAGTACAATCTCCTCAAAGCCTACCTTCCATATCTGCAAAATGACAAAGATCATACCAACTTGATAGGGTTGTGGTGAACGCTGCAGAGAAAATGCACAGAAAGTGTTCAGCGTGACTGGTGTATGATGGCACTTATTTATTTCATAAAAATGACTAGAGAATGGGGAGCAGGCAGGGATGGCATCCTTCAGCAATGGACCCCATGGCCAGTGCTCATAAAAGCCTTCCCTGGGAAGAGCACTGTGCTCCTAGTACCAGGCGCCAGGCAGCTTCCCCGCAGAGCAGGATCAGATGCAGGTGGTTGTGAAATGACAAATGCAACTGAATCTGAGTCACCAGGGATGACGTCCAGAGTGTGTGGATTAGGTCGGCCCTGGCTCCGGTTGCCTCTCTTTTAGGCACTTCCAGCTTTACCAGAGGGCTAAAGAGAGCAAAGGAGAGCAGTGGAAGGGGATTTACTACTACTTTGCAGGTTTTTAAAGGAAGGAGTGTTGGCTAAGGAGGATCAAAATGATCTGGGGGGAATTATCAGTAAAAGCTATACATCCAGACTTGCTCTTGTCCCAGTTAGGTCAGATGAAAGGACCCTTCTCTACTTGTGGACGGAGGCAGAAACACCAGCATCCAAAATTTCAGCGTGACTCCAAAACTGGGCCAGGGAAGGAAAGTCAGGAGATGAACTCAAGTGCTGCTGCTATAACACATGGGGGGCCACAGGCAAGTCCACAGCACTCTGGGCCTGTCATCCTAATGGACCAGCAACTCTACTCAACACCACACATCTCAGGACATGGACGTGCAGGAAAGCTTTGAGGCGTACCTTCAGGAAGGCCACTATATTATATACAAGCCCCTTCACCAACATTGTAAACACCATACATTGTTTAAGTAAATGAGCTCCCCAAAAGGAATCTCCCCCAGGCCAATGGGGGGGAGGGGGGCAAACTGGAACCTGAGCATCCAGCTGCCAGGACACACCTTTCCTACCATAGGACATCATCTGTTTCAAAGGTGGCTCACCTAGAATTGAGCTATGAAGTCAAATATTAAGCCAGAGGATGTGATTCAGCTTTTCAACACGTTGGTGGCTATAAAGAAATAAAGCTTCCTTGTGTGCAAATCAGGAAAGTGGCTCTAGGCAGTTCAGAGATCCTGAGCGTGGCCACTCGGTTCATCCTGTACCAGCTGCCCTGGGATGCACTCTCTGCCTCAGGCCAAAAGCAGGGAGTGAAGGGGACACTGTGGCCATCAAAGCACAGATGCAAAAACCCCACTCTCCCTTTTGAGGATGTGGCCAAGGTCCCAGCAGGCCAACCTGTCACTTCTCTGCTCAAAAACAAAGGACTCCCTACCACTTACAGAAGGAAAGGTGGACTTCTGCCCTACCCCACCCTGGCCCCACGTAAACCTCCAACCCTATCATCTTCTAGTACATCATCTTCAACACCAAATTACAGCCTGAACTGCAAACCCACCTGCCCTCTCCCACTGGGACCTCAGCCCCTGCTTGTGCTTTTCCAGGAAGCACAGACCCAGTCGCGTGTGCTTCCGTGAGCCCTGGCCTTCCCATGGGAACTTGGCACAGGGTCCACGTGGGCTGCAAATTCCTTTCACAACGTAAACTCCCCAAAGGCAAGAACCACCATGTTCCACGTGCCTAAACCAAATGTCCTGGATACAGAAGTTGCTCAACTGAGGCTATTTCAAACTGAAGTTGGAGGCAATCAAATATCATGGGATGCTCAAACCTAAGCAAGATGAAAAGAATCAAGACAAATGAGTTGAGTCAAGGGGTAGGAATTTTCCAGGTACCAAGATGGAGGGAAATTATCTACAACAACAACAACAAAAAACAATCCTTGAGCTGGGGGTGTAGCTTAGTGGTAAAGCATTCACCTAGGACCTGGGTTTAATCCCTAGCACCATCCAAAAAAAAAAAAAGACTGTCTTGTAAGACTATGGAAATGTGGAAATGGGCCACGAGGCTTCTTGGCTGACTTCACTAAGTGTATGATCTCAGAAATATTAAACATCTCAAAGCCTCACTTCCTTATCTTTAAAAAGAGGAGAAAGGTAGCTAAGCCTCTATCTGTGGTTGTGGCCATTACACATGGACATAAATTGTGTTTTCCTTCCCCCAACAGCATGTAACCAGGCAGGTGTCACACATGCAAAAGGAATCCAATGAGCAACACTTCCAGATGCTTCCCTATCCCAAAGCCTGGTCCCCCAATGACTCTCTTCAGCTTACCAGAATTTCATTTTCTCCTGCACAATTCTAGCTCCAATGAGTAAACAGATTTTTAAAAAATTAGCAGGGAAAAAAAAAAAAGATTGTCAGGAATATGTAAAAATCACAAAATATATCAACCCATTTTAGGTGGTGTGAAATGATTAAAGTTTGTATTCTACTTAACCCACCAAATTTACAGGGGGCCTACCCACATTTTTCACAACCCTCTCAGCTGGATCCTTTAGTCTGTGAGTACAAGCTATGAAATGTATAAAGTCAGGCCCATAAAAAAATTAATATTTCCTCCCCAGAGGAGAGAAGCCCCTGAAAACCTAGGCGTACAAGGGAATACTCTCTCTATAATAATTACTAAGTCACTGCTATCTGACTTTGGGGCCTGCTATCTGACTTTTTTCACATCCACTCCAATTTTTTTTTAATATTTATTTTTTAGGTGTAGATGGACACAACACAATGCCTTTATTTTTATGTGGTGCTGAGGATCGAACCCGGGTCCCGCCTATGCTAGGCAAGCGCTCTACCGCTGAGCCACAACCCCAGCCCGCACTCCAATTTTTTAAGCCTTGGACACATGCTCTCCCCTTGCTGGCCCTTTCCCCAATACCTAGGGAGGTGGATCCAAGCAGAATATGGGAGAATCTGCAGGGCCGGGCTGCTACCTGGTTGAGGTCGTGTTATGCAGCTGAGCAGGTTGCTAGCAACAGCTGTAAGACAGCCCCATCTTATGAACAAATTCTGTTTCCACGAGAAGCTTCCAGCCCCTAAAGTTTTCTCCCATTGGGTCATCAAGATTGCAAATTAGCTAGCTATCTGCCTGCTCCCACTCCTAGCCTGCATTTGCTCCAGCTAACATACAAACGAAAGATTATAATGAATAAGTCATCCTCATTTGACTCCCAGGATTCACCTACTAATATTTTTGAAGGAAAAGAAATGAGCTTCCTCTAAAGACTTCTGCTTTCCGATGAGCTAAAATAATTGAAATTAGTAAAATACAATTAAGGAAGTTTAAACATTGTCTAATTGAATTCTATCTGCTGCAAATAAATATTCCTACCACCTTTCAATCATTCTTATTATTTTTTTTCAGGCTGAGCAAGTACTCTACTGCTGAGCTACACCCCCTGTCCTTAATTGTCACTTAACACTGCTTCAGAAGGCAGCTCACAAGCCCAGGGCTTCAAAATTTCTTGAAATCAAAAAAGGGAAGAAATTATTCCATTAAAGAGGGCACCAGATTTCAGGTTCATGCTGCACTTTGCCAAACATGCTGTCTCCTCAATTTTTCTAATGGGTTAGCGGTGCTCTCTCTCAAACACAGGGCCGCTCCCATCAGGGCCCCGCTTCGAGGCACTTGGGGGGCCCACAATCCACAACAGCCTATGAAATGGAGCTCCAGCCAATTTTTCCAGGGTCAACACCTTTCACACCCCAACCTGACACAGCATTCTACCCTCCAGCCACACTCTCTGTCCTAGTCTCTCCCCCCCCGCAAAAAGCTTCATATTTTTGTATTCTAGGTCCTGTACTTAAACTATTTTTTCTGCCCAGAAGAACGTTTTGTTTTCCCTTCCCCACATCCTTCTCCACATGGCACTCTTCAGAATCAAGGACATCACTTCCTCTGTCCCCAGCCACCTCCCACTCTGTGTGTCTTGCTGACTGTGAGATTCGGGGCAGAGACCATGTTTTTACTCATCCTTGTGTCTCCAGAGCCATGTACCTGGGGTTAGGTGTCAAGGCCTGGAGACCAAAGCAGGTTCTCCCGTGGTGATCTTCCACATTCAAAAAAGCAGGAGCACAGAATTGCCTAATCCTGATTGCTTCTCACTATTCTTCTGCTGAAATTACCAAATTGCCCTAAGCAAAATAACAATGAGAGCAATGGTAGTAAATAGAGAACACAGGTCAGTTATGATCCAGCTGGTAGCTCACAAGCCTCAAATTTTGTTTTGTTACTACTTTACTTTGTTACTACTTTGAAAATAATCTTCATCCACAGACCCAACAACAACAGGGAACAGACCTTCAAATGCATGTCAAATTCAAGATCTGCCAGTTCTATAACTGGCTGAGACCCCACCGCCCATAAACGGAACAAGGTGACCCCATAAACGGAACCTCCCATAAATGGAACAAGAAACATTGGTGACTTCAACCTCCAACACCCTAGGAAAGATGGGACATCTTCTCACCATCCTCTACCCAGCATGGCTCCTCCTCCTTAAAAAACAAAAAAGCAAAGAACACCCCCTAGAGACAACTTTATTTGAATCCAGACAAGTTTTAAGATTAGGTTAGTAATTAAATCAGTTCACTTGCTGTTCCTACTTCACTAGCACCAAAGATCATCACTGAGTCTCTGAGAATCACCAATTCCAGAGCAAAATTTCCAGTTTATATACTGAAGAAAATAACAGTAACTTATTGCAACATAAAACAACAAACCTGTTTTTCAAGGCACTGGTCCTGCAGAAACCCAAAGCCAAAATAAATTCCTCTCTTATGCAGCACGCAGTTTACAGTCTTTTCAGAAGTGGTCAAGGTGCCACTTATTTTGAAATAGGGTTCTGGAACTTTCAGTGAGGTTAAAAGGGGGTGTCCACAATTAAGAGAGAGGAAACCCCCTCCCCCCAACACACCATTTATCACACAAAGGAACATCCTACACTTCTTTCATTTCCAGGGCACCTCGCATCTCATGAAAGGATGCCTCTAGTCCACGTGTGAACTTTCCAGTGGGGCCCTGGTGAAAACTCCCTTCTAGGCAGGATTTACTTGGGGCGGCACCCTACACCTCTTCCAGCTATCTCCCAAGGTGCAGGCACTTGACATTCTGCTTTAGTGTCCCCCTGATCTCCCCTTCTAGGACACAAAGGCCTGGTCAGCTGGTTTGGATGCTAACACCACCTCTGCATGCTGCTCACTCTACGAAACGCAGCTCTCCTCTCTTGACCCTCGTGGGTGATGGTCTAACTCACTGCGTCCAATACCAGACAGAACAAGCAATGGTTCATGGGTGAACTATAATCAGCTGTTTCCAGAAAGCAGAGACCCTTGTTCTTGCCCATCTCTTCCCTTGATATGCATCACAGGGAGGGTTCTGTGTGAAGAAAGTTCCCAGGAAATATTTATTTGGAGAGTAGATCCTGTCACCACAGAAGGGAGTTTAGCAGTGTTCCAGGGGGCAGGCAGGCTCTGGAGCCCGGCACTGTTTGAACCCTACTAGCCAGCTCTATCTCTGGGTCTCAAATTCCTCATCTGAATCATGGGACAACTAATTGTACCCACATTATTGGGTCAAACAGGAGTCAAGAAGCATGAGTAAAATGATGCACATCAAGAACTCAGGACGATGGTAACTAGGTTAGACCTCTTTACTACTACTCCCACTACTACCATGCCCAGAGTATTTCCACCCAAAAGCCTAAGGACCAAAAAAAAAAAGGTGAAAATCTAACTTTAGATTGCAAACTTGGCAGAGTGGAGACATGGAGTAAGTCTAGCAAGGGCAGAAGAGAAACAGGCTACTACTTCCCTTCGGGTTTATCAGATGTAAAGCTCAGACCTGTCTTGCCCGTGATGTCTCGCCAAAGGTGGTCTGTAACTCACACACTGTTTGGGGGACTCATTTAAGTGTACTCTAGGCAGAATCGTTTGTATGAATAACCGCGGTAGTTTCTGCTGTTGAAGAGTGGATTTCTGTGTATTCAGCTTTCAGCGCAGAAACAAGAAGTCACACTAGCTACTCTCAGGCTTCCTAGAGACCAGTCACCCAGAGAGCCCTTCTAAAATTCCATTTGCAATGAAAATAAAAATCAAGTAAGTCACAGCCTCTAAGCATAATCATTTGACCAGCCCAAATGATACCACCCCCCCCCCAACACACATACTCCCTTCCCTTGGAGTGCACCTCAAAACAGACACATGATCACACACCATCTCCTCACCAGGACAGAATGGAGTGACAGACACACAAAGCAAGCTTCAGAACACACGTGCCACTGTTATTCACCCACAGAAGGGCCAAGGGCTGCTTAAAAAAGAAACAAGGGCTGGGGCTCTAGCTCAGTGGTAGAGCACCTTGCCAGCATGCGCCAGGCCCTGGGTTCCATCCCCAGCACCCCCAAAACAGCAGCAACAACAACAAAATAAACAACAGCAAAACTGAAAAGAAGGGTGCCACCCCCCCACACTCTCAGTACTTCCTGAGCAACAGGACCAAACACACAGAGTTCTAACTCATTCTAAGGCAGAGCACCCACTTTCCCAAGGAAAAAGTCATTTTACAGCGCACATCCCAAAGTCGAATTCTTAGCGAGAGAACAATGGCTCCAGGTTCACAAAGATGGGACATATCACAGATACCCTTGGTCATATCACATGGCCTGCCCTAACTGATACCACCGGGAACTTCTCTGAAGAAAGCTCAATAAAACTCCAAAGCATTTATTTCATTCTTCAAAACAGCTACAGATGGGCTGTCCAAAAGACTGCTGGTTATACGTTTGTTACTCAATGGGTAACTGATGCCAATTTTGGATATTTATAAGATGATCATCTAGTAAGTTATATTTATAACAAACTTATTACATGTTCAAATCCACACTTCTGCTTAGATCATAGTGAGAAGAGGACCTCTGAGTTATTAGTGTAATACCCTAAAAGTTAATTTTTCCAAATTTAAATTCCAAAATTTAAACCATTTAAAAAGTTCTTTTCAGCATCTTCTCACCAAGCTATTTCATTTTTAAAAGCAAGCAGAGGCAAGGTCTCTGTCCCACCCCACTCAGTTCACTTGATCAAACACGGGACTGGAAAACAGAGTGTGGGGTTTATATAGGTCCCAGTTGATACAGGAACATCCATGTTCCCAAGCAAGAGATGGAAAATCATATTCTCCCCAATGTGGGTAAAGGACCAGCGTCACCTGGGGCCTAATGGGATGTGCAGGTTACATCTGTCAGGACTGATACCATAAAAGAGAAAAGTTTTGTGGATCTGCTGGGGCTTACACCTGAGCTTTTGTCGAATCGTATGGATGACGTCAGAGAAAAGCATTTTATAAACCCAGGATAAGACTTTCTTGAGAGAACATCTTAAAGGAGGGGATCCCAACTCAAGACACATGGGGACAGTTGTGCAGCTAGTGAGGCAGACAGCCCCATCTCTAGGAAGCAGGAACCCTAACTAAGAGATGGCCACTGCTGAGCACTTCCAGCACTCTCTGGTGGAACTCTCTGAGAGTCAGACCACACACTGCCGCCCCTAGTAGCAGAAAGCACATGACAGCTGCACTCCAGCTTCTATTCTATACCAACTGAGGGCAAAATTCATCTCTTTCTGGTTCCAAGAAGATTCTGTCTGCCATGGAAAAGAAAAGGGTGGGGGGGCATGGGAAAAATGGAGGAACTGTGAGTGGGCAAAGGGGAGGGAAAGGAGGGGAGGGGGCATGGGGCAGGAAAGATGGTGAAACAATATGGTCATCATTACCCTAGGTACATGTAGCACTGCACATACAGTGCGACACTACATGGTGTATAATCAGTAGACAATCAGAGAAATGAAAAGCTGTGCTGCAATTGTGTACAGTGAATCAAAATGCATTCTGCTGCCATATATACCTATTTAGAAATAAATTAATTAATTAAAATAAAAGAAAAAGAAAAACTTAACTCAGTGAACCCCCCAGGACTGCCTGGGGGTAAATATCAAGTCCACTATCACCAGGTGTTTAAATACCAGATAGACAATCATTTCGTGGGACAAGTTCTACTTCTTGTGGAATGGGTTAAATCTGAGCCTTTGGAACCCAGAGATCTAAGAGGGAGCCCAGTGCACAATGCTTTTTTTCTTTACAGAGGTTTTTTGTTTTATTTTGTTTTGTTTTTCTGAATGAACTTTGTTTTCACACAGATTACTGGTAAAGCAAAATACTGATGTAACTCTAAGACATTAAAGGGTGTCAGGTGACCACTAAGGTCCTGTATGTGGTTCTAGTTAAGAAATCAGTTGGAAAACCAGGTCAAGAAGCAATGTGATACTAAGTAAGGGACCTGAGCAACTGCAAGAGTCCTAGCTTGATTCTCTTCCCATGAGCCCTTGGCTCACAGGTCCAACACACAAAGCATCACTAAAATGAACAAAAACGTGGGGATGGGAATGTGGCTCAGTGGTAGAGGGCTTGCCTGGCATGTATGAGGTCCTAGATTTGATCACCAAAACCACAAAAAAATAAGTAAAAATTAAATAAACAAAAACTTAAATGCTTTTAAGATTTAGGTGCACATTTCATCTGAAAACCATTCAAAAGCTCAGGCTAGCCGGGCATGGTGGTGCACACCTGTAATCCCAGCAGCTTTAGAGGCTGAGGCAGGAGGATCATGAGTTCAAAGCCAGCCTCAGCAATGGTGAAGCACTAAGCAACTCAGTGAGACCCTGTCTCTAAATAAAATACAAAATAGGGCTGGGGATGTGGCTCAGTGGTCATGCCCCTGAGTTCAATGCCCAATACCAAAACAAAAACAAACAAACAAAAAGCTAAGGCCATCTGCAAGAACTCTTTCCTTTTCTCTTTAGCATCAGGAAATATTAATAATTGACAATTATTCATATCATTTAACGCTGGGGATTGAACCCAGGGGTTCTTATCACTGAACTACATCCCTAGTTCTTTTTATTTTGAAACAGGGTCTCACTAAATTGTCTAAGCTGGCCTTGAACTTGTGATCCTCTTGCCTTGAGCTATCAAATTGCAGGGATTACAGGCATGTGCCACCATGCCTGGAAGCATCAGGAAATTAAAAGGAAAGAAAGAAAAGGTGGAGAGAAGGAAGAAGGAAGCCATTCATTTTGCTCCCAGAGACAAGAATAAAACTTCCGCTTCTCACTATTATATAAGTACCTTTCATGTTTCATCCACGCCAGGTACATACTTTTTAACCAAATACAACATAATAGAAGCATAAAAAAAATGCTCTTAAAAAATTGAAAACATAAGCATAAAACTCAAGGGAACAAATCTCATTCATAAACTCTGCTTTATCCCACATTCTAATCTCAGAGAGTTACAAAAGCCAGAGACCTGGAAGTCATCTCCTTCTTCCCCCTTCCTGCGCATCCAATCACCTAGTCCTTTCTCCTCTTAAATCTCTATTAAATCCACCCAAGTTCCCCACTGCTGCTGCCACCATACTTCAAGCCACCAACGGTTTTCAAAACCCAGCCTCCTAGCTAATCTTTATGCAAACAGAAGGTCAAACAGTGTCTCCTTTAACCCTGGTCTATTCTCCACTGTGGGTAGGAGTGATCTTTAAAAATGCAAATCTCATCAGGCTCCTCCTCAGCCCCATACCTTTCACAGTGTCCCAGACTTCTTAAGAACTGCCAGCAACATGGTCTCCTTTCCCCCACCTACCTCACCATCGGTGCCATCTGTTAGTTCTGTTCTTCCTCCAGACACACCAGGCTTCTCTCACTACTCTGGACACATCCCCGCTTCCAACCTCTGGGCCTTTGTACAAGCTGTTCTCTGAAGTACTCTTTTCTTCCTCTCACCGTCCCTCAGGTATTAGCTCAAATCTCACTTCCACAGGATGCCTTCTTTGAGCTGCTACCCAGAATCCTCCACTACAGAGCTTCCTTCCCCTGCCTCCCAGCATTCTCTGCCAGGATGCCTTCCTCTACTTGCTTCCCAGCATCCTCCACTCCTGACACATGGAGAGGCTAAACTTCATATCCTAAGTTCATGTCCTGTTACTTTTAGCACTCAGCACAGTCATATGTGACCTGCTGTGGAACATGTCTCTTTATATGCAATGTATTCTCTATGCGGCTAGCAACTGTCTCTCCTTCCCTTACTAGTAAGTAGCCTTAGTGTTTATCATAGTGTCTTCACCTAGTACATATTCAAATATTTATTAAATAAATAAAAATCCATTTTTGTGGGGGTGTACTGAGGATTGAATTCAGGGGCACTCAATCACTGAGCCACATCCCCACCCCTATTTTGTATTTTATTTGGAGACAGAGTCTCTCTGAGTTGACTAGCACCTCACTTTTGCTGAGGCTGGCTTTGAACTCACGATCCTCCTGCCTCAACCTCCTGAACCACTGGGATTATAGGCACGCACCCTGGTACCTAGCTAAAAACCCATTTATAAATAATAATAATAATAATAATAAAAATAATAACAACAACAACACCATGGGACTGGCAAGCTTGGCTATGGAAAATTGCTTGTTTTCCAAAAAGAGACTGAATCTGATGTGGAACTGGAGACACCTAGCATACCATAAGAAAAAGGGTAAAACCTTACGAAGTTCTTGAACAACAAATGGTCCTCAGAAACCTTATTTTCATGACTTAAATACAAATTGAAGGGGCTGAAGGGCTAGCTCAGTGGTGTGGTAGAACACTTGCCCACCGCCTATAAGACACTGGTTTCAGCCCCAGCACCACAAAAATATAAATACAAATCAAATTCAGAGATGTGTAAAGTTAAACCTCCTCTAAATTAAACTTGTTTTCAAATTTGAAGTAGAATGCTTTAACCAAATACATAAAAAAATTTAACTAACCAAGTGATGGAAAAACTATTTAGGATGAACAGTTTTATAAAATTATCCAGCAAAACAATTAAAAGTCCTGTAGTCAAAGAGAAAACAGCTTTTTTAAAAAAAATCAATTTTCTGTATCAGAGAAGAAAATAAACAAACCTTCTTCGAAATAAGATTAAGTTAAAATATCATAACTGAATGCACCTGCCAAAACTAAGCCTAAACTCTAACCAGCAGGAAAGTACTTATTAAAGAATATTTAAAGTTAGTGTGTTGAGGTGTGGGGGGTTGCTAGAAACTGAACCCAGCCTCACACATTTTAGGCAGCAGCAGCAATGTACATATGGTCAACTGGGATTTCATCCACCCCATTCTCCTGCCATCTTCCCTATTTCTGAAAATAAATGTACCACTTTTAAAAGAAAATTAAGGAAAGGTTTTGAGATGATTTTGCATATTCAGAGACATGTTTCACAACAAAGCCTCAGCATAAAGGGAGCTCTCCTAAAAATCTATAAATGATTCTCTTTATAAATGATCTACAATCAACTTTCCTCAAGCATGTATATTGCACACACACACTCACACATATGCAAATAAAGGAAGATTTAAACTCTGTAGATTTCTGGTTTGGCATTTTGCTTTAAATCCAAAGAGTAACGGGGGAAAAAAAAAGTTAAATTATACACACATCAACACTCCTATTAACTCATACCACTAATGAAACAAAACTCTAACTAAGGAGAGAAAATGGGCCCACACATTGGAGTTCTGAAATGATTTTGGTCTTTGATCTGGGTGCCCATCCCTCCTATTTAATGTAAACTTCAAACCAAGAGCCTTGGAAAGTGATTATAATTAGTAAAGGCCCCAGTGTGACAGCTTTTAGTGCAACCAGGCATTAACAAAGTTTTTCTTTTTTTCCCCCTCTTTAAATGAAGCTGAGCCAACTTTTATTTTAGGATTTCTAAAATTCAAAAGTCTTTCCCACCAGTGTGCACCAAATCTTTGCATGATGGGTGTGCTGAAAACGACTCTTTACATCCATTTCCTTCGCTGAATTTATAGTGCTATTTGGGCCTCGGCTTCCAAATTACATGTGGCTCTTCTCCAACAGCTCTCGTTGTGTCTGAGGAATCCACACACAGTGCTGAGCGAGCACCAACTATGCAGTCGGTGGGCTAGGTGCAAGGGATGCAAGAAGGCTCTGCTCTGAACGCTGGGGCAGCATGCTAGAGACAAACTGCAGCAGAGAAGCCCAACAGATGGGGAGAAAGTTATTCTGGAGGAGGGCAGTATACTCCCCAGAAGAGGTGGCATGGGGGTTTGGAAAAAGAGTAAGAAAGGCTCTTTGCTAGGGAAGGGGACTGGGACACAGCAGCATGAACAGTAAGCACAAAAGCAGAAAGAAATGACTCCGAGTGGCAGTGGTGGAGAAGAGAGGGTGGCGAGGGCTGGGACTAGACATTCAGCTTGGAAGCAGCCAATGAAGATCCTGAGTGACAAGGAAGGAGCTTGGGTTTCTTTCCACAGACAACAGGGAGCCAAGAGATGTTTTTAAGTCGGCAAACAACATGCGCAGCTCTAGTTTTTGAGGACGAGGACTCTGGCAGAAGAGTGCAGATGAACTAACTGCAGAAGTTAACTCAGGAGGCATCTGCCACACGGTGAGGGTTTCAGCAGAACGTTAGGCTGTGAGACAGTCCAGGACAGGGGTGAGGTTCCTGGCCTAGAGGACTGGGTGGACGTGTGCTTGAGATCACTTTTCAGAAGGGAGGGAGATGACTTTCACTTTTACAAGTACCTGCAGGGGGAGGTACCTGAAGGTTCCGGCTTGGGAGAAGTTGTAAGTGGAGATAGAGCCAGGAGTTGCCCCATAGTTGAGAAGAGAGGGCAGAGAAGCACCAGGATTCAGAGTGACAGGGCTCAGCTACCAGGATGCACAGAGTGACACAGCCCAGCTATGGCAATGAGCACGCCCAGCAGTGAGTCCACTCCACTCATGCAAGAAGGAGAGGGAGAGCTGTCATCAAGAGCTACCTGTGTCTGTAAGATTAAGTGGGAGTCAGGCCTTGGGGGGGCAACAGTCTGCCCAACGCAGGCAGCCCTTCCTTTTCTGGAATTCTGTTCCCCTTTTTCTCCCACTCTAATTTCCTCTATGCCTCCTGCCTACGTTGGGGGCGGGGGTGAAGGATGAGACCAAGGCAAGAATATAAAAATAATTACTGTCTCCTTCCCCATCCCTTCCAGCCACCGTGCAACTCTCCACTGGCTCTTAAGAGGAGACCACTGAACAGAAGACCCTGCTCACAGGCGCTGCCAAGAAGGGCAGATAGTTATGTAAGAAATTTGCAAAAACTTGAGGAAACAAAATAAGGGAGACCATGAGTACAAAAACATCAAGCAAGTAGGGGCTAGTTCAAACACTTAAAAGTATACTCCACATAACTTAAAACTCCAGGGAGAACTGGCGGATGACAGCACCAGAGCAAGTCTCCTTAATGACTCGAGAAGTGACTCGGAAAGCTGAGCCACCTATCAGAACAGCTTCCTGGTGCCAGGGAATCTGGTTTGTTTTAGAAGCAGACGAGTTCTAGAATTTTAATTTACTAACAGGGTTTCCAAACATTACGGTTTTCCCCAACCCCCCAGTTTTCTGTGAAACCTTGAACTTACCAACCAAGGTACTTTACAGGCATGTAATAAGACCTTACTTGCTTTATGGAATTTCAGATTTCAAAATAAAACGCATGCAATACAGGGAGAACCTCAAGTCTACTTGTAGATATGACAGGCCACTGCTACTATGCTGTTTTTTTGTTTTTTTTTTTTTTAAAACAGTGCTCCTGCATGCTGGGCAAGTGCTGTATCACTGAGCTTCACCCTGCGACCTGCTACTGCACTTTTAAAGCAGACTTTCTAACCTTGGAGGATATCTGGGGCTGAATAATATATTGGAGGTGGGGGAATGTATCCTGTGCTCCACAAGAGGCAGAACAGCATCTCTGGTCTCTACTCAGTAGCAACTGTCCCCTCCCAGATCAGGACACTCCACAATGTCTCCAGACACTGCTAAATGCCCCCTGGGGAAGAGCCACCAAGTTGACAACCACTCCTTTAAATAGTGAGTTCTAAGTTTGCCACTGGCTTTTTCCTTAAAACTCATTCCTAAGCAAATCTCATTAAGAAGAATTTACTAGTTCTGTTTGTTCTCCACCCTGGAGGCAAAAAGAAAGGACTACATTTCCCCCATTTGAACACAAACTCCTGGGCAAATTCTGCCTAACATAATTGAGTTGGGTAAAATTCTGGAAAGGAAATCCAGAGTGGATACCCACAAGGCTTCCTGAGCTCAAAATACACCACTTTTTTCCATATATAGATTTTGACTTTCTGGAACATTAATTTTATCCTGCCAACAATCCCATAAGGTAGAAAAGCTCCTGAATGGGCTGGAATGTAGCTCAGTGGCAGAGCACTTGCCTAGAATGCACCAGGCCCTGGGTTCCATTCCCAGCACAGGTTGGGGCTGGGGGGAGGGGGCGTGTAGAAAAGAGAAAAGCTACCGAAATAATGTATATAATCACATTCATCAATAGCAATGCTGCCAAAAGCTAAGGAATTCCCTTACACCTTCAAATGCAACAGGGAGTTAATTTCAAAAAGTTTTTATTTTAAAACCCCACACACAGAGAAAAACAGAGTGCCTATGTTTAATGCTAAGTCCTCTGAGGCCAAGCTGATTCTAAAGAGCAGCTGTTGTACAGTCAGGCTGGACTTAGGAGTTCTGGGTCTGGCTTGACTTCTTACCAGCCCATGGGTAGATCAAGGCATAGCAGTAAAATAAAGCTGCTCTAGGCTCAAACTCAGAACTTTTGCAACGGCCTTCACAAAAGCAGGTTGAAACTAACTCTGTCCAAGAAGGTACGCGGAAAAGTAATTCAACCAGCAGACTCAAATCGTTTTTATAACAATCCTACCCTACAGTCTCCGAGGGGGGGTGGTGGAATACCAAGCAAGCTCAGGAGAAAAACAAATAGAGCATTTAAAAGCTTTATCTAATTACCCCCACTGAGACTTTTTCTCTTCAGTCTGGCCGTCTGACAAAGCCAGTGGGGGTTTTCATTCTCTCTCTCCACCCAGTGACTTCCACCCGCCCTCAAGCAGTCTTCCAGCCTCAGGTGAATCCCCGCAGGAGCAGCCAGTCCCCAGTCCCAGGACTTAACAGAGGTTTTCAAATTCTCTTAGCGTTACTGGCTTGAATCACACAGAGCAAACAGTCTCCACCCTCTCCCATTGCTTTGTCTGAGCACCTATTCACAGGCAGCCACCTTTACTGATGGACAGACAACGACGTGCCCTGCAGTCCCATCAAAAGCAAGATGCACCCGGTCACTGGAAGGACAGCGCCCTGCCCCCTCCTTTCCATCTCTGCCCCACCCGCCGCTGCCAAGGAGCAGAGTACAATCTCCAGCCACGCTCGGCTGCCCTTCAGGCCACGTTGGACACCCAGGCAAGGGGACGAGAGAAACTGGGGGAAGCTGGGCTGATGACACTGCCTACGAAGGCTGCTAGCTAGGAAAAGCTCCTCCCCACCTTCCTCATTCTTCCACCTCACTGTAAAGAAAACACCAGCGGATGGTTTTCCTCTCTGTAGTCTGCCTTCCATGTGGGAGTGAGGGAAATTAAAAGTAAGTGATGCATTTCAGAAAGCACATCATGAGCCTCCCTCTGGGTTTCAGATGGTACACCTTTTACCTCTGATTTACGAGGCCCCCCCCAGGGTGTGGCAGGCACTATCTGACCCCTGCCTTTTGAAGAAGGCCCTGACTATTCCTACCCCAAAATCACTTTCTGAGAAAGAGAAGAAACAGCACACTTATTTACCCATTTCCTAATTATATTTGGATGTAAAAAAAATATGACTCAACAATGTGTGTTCAACAGGTCAGATGTACACAAATGACCTTGAGACACGGAAACTTCTACCTTCACACTGGGGCTGCGTTCAATCAAGGTGATGGTTACCAACCCTGGCTTCAGATTTCTACCTTTTATCTTGCTGCAAACATACTTAAAACATATTTATGGTAGAAATGTAATGCAAACCACAATTGTTATTGTTTTCTAACATTTGTTCAGTTCCTCGGAAGAGATTCTGAACCTAATAAAATTCTTTTTTAAAAGGTAGGTATAAACTGGGCTGAATAAACTGAGCCAGAGAGGTGGGGTAACATGGAGGTGGGGACATATGGAGGCCTAATCTAAGAGTGGTAATCTCAGTGAAGGGGGAGAGAAAGCTATTGTCCTCTTATCAGGTGAGACTATACTGCATAGTCTCTATTGATACTATGCTGCATTTCTTTTGAGCGCATATCTGTTTAATGAAGAATACAAGTAAGGCATCACTTTATGGATTATGTAGACTTTCCAAAACAAAAAGTCTTATTAACATGTGAGAAAAGGTGCAG
Organism: Marmota marmota marmota; assembly: GCF_001458135.2. Taxonomy (NCBI): domain Eukaryota; kingdom Metazoa; phylum Chordata; class Mammalia; order Rodentia; family Sciuridae; genus Marmota; species Marmota marmota. Next base: position 3,976,208 of record NW_025999913.1, on the reverse strand, counting down.
TTACATACACATATCCTTGGGAATGCTTAACCTGAACACATTTGGTAACAGAAACGAAGTCACCTCAGACAAGCTGCCATTTGACACCACAGGGTTAGGTCAAAGAATACTGAACTTCAATTAAACACATTACAAAAGAAAGATTATTTAAATATGACAACAAAAACAAAATCAACATTAACATTCTACCTTTCTAGGTCAAAGGACCTGGAGAGTTCAGAAATTGATTGAATCCAGTAAATAATGTAAAACAGGGAAGGACTCCCTTTCAAAAATGCTTCGGTTAATTTTAGCATCCTTCTGTTTAGCTGCTTAGCAACCCTTATCCTATGACCTTCTAAGCACCACCTACTTTTCAGAAGGATAATGAATAGAAACATCAAAAGGATTCACTTCTGACTGCATCTAGAGAGCAGGTTTAACCAATTTCTATATCAGTCAAGTTTATATTAATTATGCCATTAAACCCCTAAAAGGACAGAATTTTTCAACTTCATTAAACAGGAAATCTCCTTAGCTGAAGCTGATATCATTATATTAGCAAGTGAGCATACAGAGAGCAAGCAAAGACCTCCAAACTGACCCAGGAAGTGAACTCACACAACAGTTCAAAATCAAAGAGTTAAAAATGAGGGGTCTCCTAACAGCAGCTACGTATTGCCTGCCTTAAAGCAGGTAACCAATAAACAGCTGTTGATCAGATGCAGGATGAATAAAGTTAGGCTTCATTTTCCTCCTTCAATATTCCGTACCTGTGTTGGAGGAAGTAAGACTTTAAAGGATGCCTGAAGAAATCTAAAATAAAAAGACCCTTCAATCAAAAGGTCACTTGTTGGATGGTGTACATGCCTAGGAAGGGATGTTCCACCTGTACCAGCTGAGTCAGAGGCACAATCATCACGTAACAAACACTAGTCTGTCATGAGGCTGGACAGTCTGAATTTCTGATGAGAAATAAAATGGTATGTAGGAAAATGCAGAGAATGATATTCCATATACCAGTAAGCATCAGCAGCATTTCTTAAGATTATCACATACCCAGCAAATCCTTTTTAAACAACAAAGCATTCTAAAGCCAACCAGTTCAGCAGTATTTTTAAGAATGATAGGACAGTGCAAGTTCATTAACCTAAAATGAAGAAAGAGAAATAAATAAATCAATCAAAGAGCTCCTCTCTCCCTTTTTTCTGTAAAAAGGGGAAAGGTATTTTTTTTCACACATTTAAAACTTGATTAAAGCCACTGAAATGTTTAATTCATCAGTGTAACCAAAGCTCAAAACACATCAAAGCAGAACCCATCAACCGGTACCCAGAAGTCTCCCTACAAAGGGCAGAAGTAAAAAACAACAACAACAAAAAAAAAAAAAAAAAAAAAAAAACGATGGTCCACTTTGCATATATTATTTAATGGTCCACTTTGCATATATTATTTAGAGTATTTCAAATTCATTCCTTCAAAAGTTCTGTGGATTCTTGAAGGAAGCAGAGTTTTTTAAAAGAGGCTTTAGCCAAGCCTCTAACTCAAACTTCCGGGTTAAATTATGTCTTGGAAACCATACCTGCCTACTCCCAAAAGCACCAAATCTAGAGGATGCTTTTCACGGGTGTGAACAAACAAAAACACATTCTTTTCTTTGCCGCTCTCATTTCCCCAACTTTCACTTCAATTAACTTTTTTTTCAGAACACACTTGTGCACAAGCACAGATATTAACTGGTGAAAAAAAAAAAAGATCTAAAAAACACGGGAATGCACATCAGCCACACCATCTCCTTTCAAGACAGAAATACCTTGCAATTTCCAGCATCCCTATTCAACAGGCAAACTTTCTTTCCCTTGGCTTTTCAAGAGCTAAGCTTAAACCTAGACTCAAAAACAAGAACTAGGGCGAATTGTTCTTCTGATGAAAAATCCTTAGACAGGTTTTTCAGCATACCAAAAAGTTCCATTTCTTTATTCACCCCTTTACTTTTCTCCACCACCACCACTACTTAGCATCCCCAAAAGAAGAAGAAAAAAAAAAACCCCTCCAAAGTGCCCCGAATATGTGCTGCTGCTGGCTCTGAAGCCGTGTAGAATTTCGTAATGGAATGTGAACTGCTCGTCCGGATCTGGGCTCACGTTCTATCTCCTAACCAGTAAGGAGCAAGGGAGGGCAAATCTGCTGAGCAAGGAGAAATACTTTCCTCCTCTTTTATAACCCATCACGGATGCACCGCGAATGAGGGACGCTAGCTGCTGCACGCGGCGCCTGTCAAGCGGCCCCGTAGCCAGTCGGGCCTGCGACCCGTGGGGTCCCCGC
>NW_025999913.1:3962065-3973879 GCF_001458135.2 Marmota marmota marmota | reverse complement strand
TTCCATCACTTTACTTCATGGTTTGTTTCACTATTTTAACGGAGGAGGGGGAAAGGCGGCGACGCCCGGGGGCAGCGAGAGGGGCACCTCGGAGACCGGGGAGGGTAACGTGGCGGAGGGGGAGCCCCACCGGCGCGGCGCCTCCTCCACGCGGTCCTCGCTCTGCATCCAGGTGGGGCGAGTAGAGGATGGGCAGGAGATTAAGGCACAGGCGCGTTTCCCCGCCCCCAGCTTCACGCGCTCGCGCTGCCGGGTCGGTCCTTCCAACCTGAGGCTGCGCCAGCGTTCGCTCTCCGTCTAACAAACGCAACGCGCCTCCACTCGGGTCACCTACCCTGCCCTACGCCCCGCAAAAGGATGCTTCAACGGAGGCTCCTGGTCGCCGATGGAGCCGGGGATGGCGGAGGCGCCTACCGCCACCGTGTCCCCACCCCGCCATGGAACGGCTGATGCTGTGTCATCCACGTCGCCCTCCAAGGCGTCAGGGAAGCCACATGCAATATCTCTTTCTCTCAGAGGGCTCCTGTTTCAACTCTGAAAAACAGGGGCCCTCCTCGGAGCCGCTCTCCATCCCTGCGGCTCCTGCCGCCACCTCGCACTTCGCCCGGGCTCTCTTGGCCCGAGTTATCAGAGAGCCCAGAGAAACCAGGCCTGGCTGTGCTTCCTCTATAACGCAGCTGACATGTTGCCAACTGGTGATACTCTTCCTACTGAGGCTCCCAAGGGGGCCAGTTCTCTCGGCCTTTGGACACATCTTCAGAAAGATCAAGATGATCCTGGTTGTTGAAAATAAACCCCCTTCCCCCGCCCCCCATAAAGATGAAAGAACACAGAACAGGACTGTAGAGTTATGCATTTGAGACTACTGAGGCAAGATGATGTTACACATGCAGAGAGCTGGCTACTCCTCCTTTAGTCTGACCTTTGACCCTGGCTCCACCCACCAGCTCCTCCAAGAACCCTTGAACGCCATACAAAGTTATTAGCTCCATTGTGGGTTTTAATTTGAGGCCTTCCTTCAGCCAAACTCTATAGTTTTCAAGGCTGCAGGCAGAAGTGTCTGCCTCAGGATAGACTCGTGGATGGGTCTTGACCAAAACAGAACTCTCTGGAACCAAAGAAAACCAGTTGGACCATTTACCCCTGGCTTGAGATAAGTAGGCTAAACTAGTGCCCAAGAGGGAACCGATTCAGCTGGCTGTTTCTCTGACTTCCAGTGATTAAAAATAAGTTTTCAGAACCTGTTAGGTTTCCCAGGGTCTACTGTTTACTGAGGAAAACTCTATTCAGAGAGATTTTAGCAGTTGCGTTTTTCTAAGCTTTATGCCCTCACCTCCCAACCCCCTGTTCCCAAGTGTTATTATCAAATGCTTTTTTTGAAGACTGGCTTGCCCTGGAGGAAATGGGCAGTGGGTCACCATTCACACAGTCATCACAGAATTGGTGTCTCATGCTTCCAATTTGTAACCTGTTCCAATGAGAGGGCAGAGGAAAGGCCAGGTGGGCAATTTTGCTTTATTTACTTGCCTGCTTCTGATTTTCCTGGTCTCCTCATTCAGTGATAGGTTTTGACTAGAAACAATATCAAAGGTGGAATTTTACTTTTTTTTGTAATTTAGTTTATTCTGCAAAATACATTCAAACCTCCAAAGCTACATGGATTTTCATGACAAATCACCATCTCTATAATACCGGCAGCTAAGAAAAGAAAGTTGTTTTATTAAAAGTTACTTTTAAAAAATTGGATTCCAGTGATACTGGGTCCTGTGTTCCTCCTCCTCCTTTGTAGCTAATTAATAAACTTGGAAGTCAAGCCACCTGTTCAAAGGTTTATTTGTTCATATTTCATATAAACTACTTATCCAACAAATATTTACTGAATTATGCTATCAAAACCACAGTGACATGCCACTTCACATCTACTAAGATGGCTATCATCAAAAACAGAGACAATAAGTGTTGGCAAGGATAAGGCAAAATTGGAACCCTCATACCTCTGAGGTGGGAAAGTGAACGGGTCCAGCCTTTTGTGTGTAGGGCAGGGGCAGTGCTGGGGATTGAATCCAGCGATGCTCTAACACTGAGGTACATACCCAGTCCTTATTTATTTTGAGACAGGGTTTCATTAAGTTATTCAGGCTGGCCTTGAACTTGTGATTCTCCTGTCCAGGCTTCCTAGTAGCTAGGATTACAAGCATAGGCCACTGCACCTGGTAGGTGTAACCATGTAAAAAAATCACTTGGAAGATCTTTAAAATGTTAAACATAGAATTATTATATGACCCAGAAAGTCTACTCATAGATTCATAATGCTAGAAATTAAAATATATGTTCACAGGAAAATTTGTATACAGATGCTCATAGCATTATTATTATTATTATTATTATTATTATTATTATTATTATTATTATAGGGATTGAAGCCAGGGGTGCTTTACCACTCATTGAACAACATCCCCTGTCCTATTTATTTATTTATTTATTTATTTTTAGGCAGGCCCTTGCTAAATTGCTAAGACTGACCTTGAGCTTGTGATCTTCCTGCCACAACCTCCTGAATCTCTGGGATTACAAGCATGCACCACCATACCTGGCAGGAGCATTATTCATAATAGCTAAAAAAATATTCAAGACCCATTTATTAGTGAAAGGGCCAAAAAATGTGGTGTATCCATACCCATTATTCAGCCACAAAAAGACATGAAGTACTGACACATGCAACAACATGGATGAACCTCAAAAACATTATGCCAAATGAAATGTCAGACCCCAGAGGACAAATAATACAATTCCATTTATATGAAATATCCAGAATAGGAGACCGAAAGTAAATAAACAATTACCTAGGGCCAAAGGTTTGGGGGAAATGGGGACAAACTGCTAACACAAATGGGGTTTCTTTTGAGGATGATAAAAATGTTCAAATACTGATCATGGTTATGATTACACAACTCTACATATACTTAAAAAAAAATCCCTCTATCTTCAAAGAGATAAAAGAAAGCTCCACAAAAGAGAAAGCAATGAAACTGAACATGGAAAATGCTAGAAATTTAGGAAATGGGGAGTAGGATTCAAAACATCAGATTGGCTGGGCATGGTGGTGCACGCCTTAAATCCCAGCAGCTCGGGAGGCCAAGGCAGGAAGATTGCAAGTTCAAAGCCAGCCTCAGCAACTTAGCGAGGCCTTAAGTAACTCAGTGAGACCCTGTCATAAAATAAAATATAAAAAGGGCTGGGGATGTGGCTCAGTGGTTGAGCGCCCCGGGATTCAATCTCTGGTACCAAAAAAACAAACAAACAAAAAACAATCAGGTCAATCGAAGCAACAAAATACATACATATACATGTATACATGCGTATGTATGTGCCTGCCCACAGATTATACAAATAGCAGAAGCAATGGCAGGGTTATAATTATGTGTCTTGTCCTGAGATCAGTAAGGATTTTAGCATGGCTGGATTATCACATATACAGAATAGGGCTGGGGATGTAGTTCAGTGGTAGAATGCTTGCCTAGTATGTGCAAGGCCCTGGATTCCAGCAGCCAAAATAAAATACAACAAAATAAATAAACAGTGGTGGACAAGTGATGAGTCTAAAGTGAGGGCCCCACAACAAGGCATTCGAATATTGATCTCAGGCACCCAGAGAAGGAAGGATCAAGAACCACTTCAGAGATGGGCTGGGTTTGTGGCTCAGTGGTGGAGCACTTGCTTAGCAAGTGAGAGGCATTCGGTTCAATTCTCAGCACTGCATATAAATGAATAAAACATCGATAAACATCTAAGCAAATATTAAAAAAAAAATACACGTCAGAGAAAGAATTGACAGAAAAGCAACTGGTAGACCAGAGATAGGGATGGGAAAGGGGAGGTGAGGAAGTCAGGGCCTGGAGGATTCCTAGCCAGCTGTCCAAAAGAAGGCCAAAAAGGGGGAAATCAGAAGTGGGAGCCCTTCGAGGTGGAAGGTGACAGAGTAGGTGACATTGAGCCTTGAGGTAGAAATACATGGCTGTGCTGTAGAAACGGACCCCAAAGGAAAAGGACGTGCTGTTGGAGAGGGCTGCTTGGATGAGGTGACATGATCTGTTGAATTGCACAAGATGGGAAGGTGTCCCCCAGGCAGAGAGGAGTGGGCAGGGTGTGCCAGACAGAGGGGGCAGGGAGCAGCCAGCACAAGGGCACAGAGGCATAAAACAAGGTCAGTTTCCTGGACTGCAAATACCTCCCTCTGTGGTAGCAGCGGAGGGGGAGAAGGGGAGGCAGCAAGAGATGGGGCTGGAGCCATGGCCAGGGGGCCCGGATGGCTCTCAACAACACCACACACCTTGAAGCCGACTTGGACTCCATCCAACAGTGAGGCAATGAAAGGGCTTATGGAGTTGAAGAGGGAAGACAGCCTCCCTTGTGGCACTGCGGAGAACAGTCTGGAAGATGACAAGATGAAACAGGAAGGCTCCTTAGACATGAATACAGAGTTAGCTCCGAAAGGAAAGACTGGCAGGCTGCAGAGGTGGGGGCGGTGAGTGGATTTCTGACACAACTGGGCCAGAGAATCCACAGAACCTGACCAACTGAATATAGGAGAATGCGGAGGCCATTCCTACAGAGCATTCCAACAGGTGTGCCACCAAAAGACAGGAAGGCAGCGTTAGAGTGACAGATGGCAGTGCAGGGGTGAAGCACTGGGACATCTGGACAGAGGGACCTAAGGGAGGAGAAGGGAGAGATGGAATCCACTGGGCTGGGTCCCAGCTGACTTCATAGGGAGCCACTAGGGAGTTCAGAAGAGTGAGTCCCTAATCTGGGGCTAGGGCACTGGACAGATTCACCAGCAGCATGAATCTTGCGGAGGGAGAGTGATGTGTGTTAGATGACAGAATGCTGGGCTCAGGACAAGGCCCTGGAGAGGCAAGGGACAGAAAAAGCTGGCAACCCTGAGCCCAGGGAAGGGCCCCTGATCCTGTGGGTGAGCAAGAGGGAGTGACCAGGGTTTCCTTTCTTTTTTTTTTTTTTTTTTCTCTAAAGGCTGCAGATCAGTCAAGGAGGTATAAGTGTAAGTTTCCAAAGCAAAAGGTTCACACAGTGAGAAATGGATGCAAGTAGCTAAAAAGGGGGGTGAGTGTGGAAAAAGTGGGTTCACGTGAGCATGGATGGCGAGAGCCAGGGAGCAAGGGGTTAAACAGCGCAGAGCAGAAGAGGAAGTGAAGGCAGCGTGCTCCGTGGAGAAGTCAAGTGAGAAAAGGAAGGGAGAGAAAGGAAAGTAACAACCACCATGATAATGATAATAGCAGCCAACAGTCACTGGACGCTCATCCCGCCCCAGGCACCGGGCCAAGGGCCTTCCATGTAAGATCTTGCTTCATCCTCTCCACCCTCCTGTCAGGTAGGTGCCACCAGGGTGCCCACTTTACAATGGAGAAACTGAAGCACAGAGAGAACTACCCAGCATCCCACAGCTGGCGAGTGGGAGAGAGGAGACGAAGACCAGGCAGCTGACCCCGGTGGGGGGCACTTTTACTATTGCCCGCATCATTATTGATAGCCAGCTAAGAATTAATTAGTTATCTAATTTTTAAACAATGCCTACTTTCCAGGTGCAGTGACACACACTTGTAATCCCAGCAGCTCCGGAGGTGGCTGAGGTGGGAGGATTATGAGTTCAAAGCCAGCCTCAACAATTTAGGGAGAGCCCTAAGCAATTTAGCGAGACTCTGTCCCAAAATAAAATATAAAAACGGGCTGAGAGTGTGGCTCAGTGGTTAAGCACCCTTGGGTTCAATCCCTGGTTAAAAAAAAAAAAAACCTACTTGATTGTCTTGACTAATCTCAATAAAATGTCCTGGGTTGGAATTTTGCAGAAGGGCTACTATTATTGTCTGTGCAGTTATTTAGCAAGGATTTCATTGGAAAGATAAACGAACACACGTTTTTAAGTATTGCTAATTTGGTTTACAATCGTCTTGCCCTCACACTGTTTACAAGGTATGAACAGAATACTCTCCAAGTATTATGTTCCATATGTGCAGAATAAAGTGCTGAATATTTTGTGAATTTCAACATACCTAGCACAGTGAGGTTAAAGACAATGAGCTGGCAGAATCCACACTCTCATCAGTGGTTTTGAACCAGGCGCTTCTGATCCCCAGGGTATGTTTGGCAATGCCTGGGGACATTTTGGGCTGTCACAAGTTGGGGGAAAGGTACTCTTGGCATCTAGTGAGCGGAGGTCAGAAATGTTGCTTCACATACTACAATGCACAGGACAGCCCTCACAGTGAATTATGTGGTCCCAAATGTCAATAGTTCCAAGGTTGAAGAGCCCTGCTCAACAGTGATTTCAAAATTATCCCTAAGAGATCCCAGTCTGGGGAAGGGATTTTAGAATGGATAAATCACCCAGGCCATTTCTTGTCAGCAGGAAACGAATGTAGATCCAGAGAGGGAGTGGATCCTGACACACCAAGCAGAGAAGGGCTTTGGAAGGAAGGGGCATAGAGTGTGTTCCCGGCTGTGGCAGAGGAGAAGAGGGAGGAGGGATCGGCCTTGGGAGGAAAAGAGGGATCTTTCTTATTCTAAGAAGGGAGAGAGGATAAAAAGAATAGGAGGAACCTACCGAGAAATACTAGTGGGGAAAAGGCAGGTTGTGGGAGCCAGTATCTGATGGCCTTGAACGTGTAAAGCACCAGTGCAGATCAGCAGGAGAGAGGCCCAGGCTGGGGGTGACGGGTGGTGGTCGGTGGGACGCTCTCTTCTCTGCTTCCCTTCCATGCCTTGGAACCGCAGAGGAGAAGAGAATGAGGAAGGCTCCCAAAATTTAAATGTGCAAGCCAGACAAACAAGAGACGGAGTCCAGAAACCTCTGGGCCTCTGGACATGATAGGGGGCCGGGGTGAGCATGACCAGGTCCAAATGGCCAAGGAGGATGACAGGGGAAGGGAGCTGAGACGGTGGCCGGAGGGCCCAGGCAGGGACCAGGGAAGGCAGAAGAGCTGAGCGTGGGGGACTCAGGCCCTCAGGGGAGAAGATGCTGATAAGGAATGCAAGGACCTAATCACTCCGCACAGGAGAGGGGGCAGATGTGAAGCAGGAACAGGACACGAGGACTCCATAGGGATGGTCCTGTTACTGAAGATGAGGAAGGGGATGGGCTAAGGGGGGAGAATGACAAAGTGGCTACTCAGGCTGTCACAAAGGCAATGTGTAGTGAAGTCAGAAGACACCAAGAGGCAGGTATCAACAGATGGTGCCAACCGCGGAGGGGGTGCTATGACCTCAGTTGTATCCCCCCAAATCTCTATGTTTAAGCGTGAACCCCTAGATCCTCAGAATGAGACTGTATTTAGAGACAGACCCTCAAAGTTCGAACGAAATCATTAGGGTGGGCCCTAACACAAACTGATGGGTGTCCTTATACAATGAAGAGATCAGGGCCAGGCGCGGTGGCACACACCTACAATCCCAGCAGCTCGGGAGGCTGAAGCAGGAGGATTGAAAGTTCAAAGCCAGACCCCGCAATTCAGAGAGGCCCTGAGCAATTCAGTGAGTTGTCTCGAAATAAAAGACAAACAAGGGCTGGGGATGGTGGCTTAGTGGTTCTGTGGCCCTGAGTTCAATCCTTGGTACCCACCCCACACACACCAAAAAAATCAGGACACAGACACAGAGAGAAGACCTGTGAAGACACAGGAAGTAGATGGCCACCTACAAGCCAAGGAGGGGCCATTATGGTCTAGGTGATCCCGATACGTATGTTGATGTATTCAGAGGCAGGGCCTTTGGGAAGGAATTAGGAATAGTGGGTAGAGCCTCAGGGGTGGTATTGGTGTCTTTAAGAGAAGAGGAAGAGAGACCTCAACTAGCATACCTCCTGTCTGGCCCAGTGATGCCCCCTGCCATGTTAGGATGCATCAGGAAGGCCCTCACAGATACCAAGAAGGTCCCCCACTGGGCTCTTGAACCTCCAGAGCCACGAGCTAAATAGACCTTTTGATAAACTACCCACTCCGTGATACTGAGTTATAGCAACCGAAAACAGATTGAGAATCAGGAGGAACCAGCCCTGCCAACACCTTGATCTTGGGACTTCTGGCTCCCACAGCTGTGAAAAGCTCCGTTGAAGCTGTCCAACCTGAGGCATTTGTGATAGCAGTCCTAGCTAACGGACACAGGAAGGAGGGTGTTGGAGAGGACGATGAGCCCTGATGTGGATGGGACAGGAGAAAACACACTCACAGGCTCCGCTTCCTGCGAACCGGGAGACCCAATCTTCTTGAGGAAAGACCTGGAAGGAAGTGCTGTCTCTAAAAACAACCCACATTGCAGTAGGGTGCTGACGGCAGGGGAAGTGCGGTAGCGAGGACCGAGTATTTGTCTCTCAGAGCGAGGGGTTTGGTTCCGCAGCCTCCATGGATGGAGGGACTCATCTTGGCTAATGGTTTCTCTATTCTGGCCCAAGCACAGGAACTGAGCATTCTGCAGGCTCTTAAGCATATTTTGCAAAGTGTGCAGAGGTGGACCGGTCAGGGAGGATGGTGGGAATCAGCTGGAAGGGGTGGGGGGGCATAGAGGAAGTGGCCAGAAGCAGGGTTTGCCAGAAGGAGGAAGGCTGGTGGTGAGATGGTATTTGGAATTTCAAAGTCTACTTAGTAATGTGGCCAATTAAATCCTGTCTGTGAGGCACCATGGCTCTCACCTATAATCCCAGCTATTTGTGAGAATAGAGCATGAGGATCACAAGTTCAAGTCAAGTCCGGGCAACTTAGCGAGACCCTGCCTCAAAATAAAATAAAAAGGGTTGGGGATGTGGCTCAGTAGTAGTGCTTGCCTAATATATGTGGAGCCCTGGGTTGGATCCCTGGTACCATAAACAAACAAATCCAAACCTCTCTGCCTCAGACAAGCAGCACAGTCGTAGAGGGATGGGCTACTGAGAACACCTTAAGACAACCCAATACATTATACCCCAGCAACCCAGAAAACTTAAGGAATGCTTTACTTCTGACAGTTGAGGGGTTTTCCTTTATTATTTATTATTTTGGGGGTGCTGAGGATTGAATCCAGGGATACTTTACCACTCAGCTATATCCCTAGCCCTTTTAATTTTTTTGAGACAGGGTCTTGCTTAAGTTGCTGAGGCTAGCCTCAAACATATGGTCCTCCTGCCTCAGCCTCCCCAGCCACTTGGATTAAAGGCACGAGTCATCACCTCTGGAAGAGTTTCCCTTTCAATGTTAACTATCTGGCCAGGTGCTGTAGTGCAGGCCTGTAATCCCAGCAACGGGGAAGAGACTGAGGCAGGAGGATTGCAAGTCTGAGGCCAGCCTTAGCAACTTAGGGAGATCCTGTCTCAAAATTAAAAAATAAAATAAAATAAAATAAAAGGGCTAGGGATGTAGCTCAGTGGCAAAGTGCCCCTGGATCCAATCCCCAGTACCTAAATAAATAAATAAATAAAACAAAATGTTAACTATCTGAAGTGATGTTATTTTTTTCTAAAAAATACCTATTCTGGACTCATCATAAATTTCTAATACTATACAATTGTCATTCAATAAATTTTCTCCTTGTTTTTGTTTTGGCGTTAGGGATTGAACCCCGGGGACTTGTGCATGCTAAGCGCACACCCTTCATTCCCCAGCCCAAAGCTAACTTTTTATGGACAGTTTTTACACTGGGCCACAGGTGGCCGCATCCTCAAGAAACCCTTCATCTTTGAGGTGGGCGAAGGCCGCCTGCCAGCATTCCCTGGGACTTCCCGGTGAGTTCCAACTGGAATGTGTTTGTCTGCTTTTGCTTTTCCTCTTCCCTCCCTATCTGGCTGACCCTTGTCACTTCTTTCTGAACTCCATGTGCCTGCCAATAGCAACCTGCTCTTCCCCTTTGAATTGATCATTTCTAATCTGCTCGGTGGTTGGGAAACTGGATAACCTGCTTCTTCTAAATGTGTCAAAAGTAAGCAGGAGGATCAGCATCTCCTTCTGCTGCCCAGAAGCCCAACATGGCCTCCTTCCTGATTCCTGGCTGCATTTTATTTTTTCTTTTATTGTTTGCATCGCCGAGGACGTGCCAGTGCCTCAGACATGCTAGACAAGCGCTCTCAGCCCCAGCCCCCAGGTGGTTTTAGACCACTGGGTGTGAGTGTACTTCTGAACTACAAATGTTGTTGCAGTGCGATAAATATTCAGAACATCGGGGAGGGTTACACAGCTCTTCTAAGTCCATCTTCCCTCCAGAATGCAAGTTCATTGCCCACGAGAAGTTTTTAATTTGTCTTATTTCAGGGGACATGGAAAGTGCCAGTCACTCCTCCTACCCTCAGACAAGATGACAGAAATTAAAAATGACTTCCCCCCCATTAGATGAGGATTCGTTCTTTACCCCAAGGACTTGAACTTATTCCGTGTTTCTTTGCAGGATGGAGCTCTTCATTCACAAACCAGGGTACAGATAAATAAACACTTGCTCAATAAGCAGCATGTATATCTTCATGTGTTCAGTTGAGCAAGACGTAGAACCAAAGTCAAATCCCCACAACTTTATTTAAGTAGCCCCCAAATGGTGTTTGTAAGCAGAGACTGCAGACAGAGCTTTACTATCATGATGGCTCTGTCTATACTGCCTGGCCATTGGTCACCTTGCTCACAGAACAGGAGCCCACATGCCCAGGTCAAAGGAGCACATGAATCTCATGCTATTAGGTCATCATGAAAAACCTCGCCCCTTCGCAAACACTGAAGATAATGTGGATGTGCTGCTGGGTTGAAGGCTGTCCCTCTCATTCTCAGAAATGAATAAAGTCACATCTAGAGCTTGCATGTCATTTCACATTGGAAAACAGGGATTTGGAATGACTACCGGATGCTCTGACTTCTATAAGGCAATGGCTGAGTGATTTCAGATATTGATCCTGTGTCTATCTCAGTAAAAAAAAAAAAAATTGGGGGGGCGGGTACTGGGGATTGAACTCAGGGGCACTTGATCACTGAGCCACATCCCCAGCCCTATTTGGTATTTTATTTAGAGACAGGATCTCACTGAGTTGCTTGGGACTTTGCCATTGCTGAGGCTGGGTTTGAACTCGCGATCCTCCTGTTTCAGCCTCCAGAGCCGCTGGGATTAGAGACATGAGCCACTGCACCCAGCTTTCAGTGAAATATTTTAAAGTACGGAGAGTGACACACACACAAAAATAAAGTCTCCACATGACTGAATAAATTGGACATCCACTTATTCATTGAACCAGCCCCTTCCAGGCTTACACAGAACAGCACACAAAGCACAGGCTACAGATTGCTTATGTTTTAAACAATAAATGCCATGAACACTCTAAAAGCTACATAACTAGTTGCCTCTTCAGTGGGACCTTTTAAAAGAAAGCCAGTAGGCTGGGCGTGTAGCTCAGTTGGAAAGTGCTTACCTAGCACGTGAGAGGCCCTAGGCTCAATTCCCAGTCCTGCAAAATAAATAAGTAAATAAAGTAAAATAAAAAATAAAAAAAAAAAACTTAAAATAAAAGCCAGTGTATGACTCTGTTATGGGTTCAATTGTGTCCCCTGCCCCAGTCCCCGGGCCTAAATCCACATGTTGAAGTCCTAACCCCCAGTCTCCAAATGTGACTGCATCAAAGACAGGGCCTTTAAAGAGGTCATCTAGGAAAAGGGAGGACATACGTGAGTGAGCCTTAATCCAATGTGATTAGTGTCTTTGTAAGAAGAGATCAGGACACAGGCATGTACAGAGGGGAAATCCTGGAAAGATCAAGGTAGAAAACGTCCACCTACAGACGGAGGGGAGAGGCCTCAAGAAGTC
>NW_025999913.1:3931864-3961297 GCF_001458135.2 Marmota marmota marmota | reverse complement strand
CCAACTTAAATAGCTGCTGGGTGGTGGACGCAGGCGGGGAGTCTAAGTCCCCTGAATCTCCAGACCAAGTTCTTTCTACTGCAGTGTAGAGTGATGGAAAAATGAAATCTTGGGCTGGGGATAGAGCTCAGTTGGTAGAGTGCTTGCCTAGCATGCACAAGGCCCTGGGTTCAATCCCCAGCACCACCAAAAAGTAAATAAATAAATAAATAAATCTCGATCAGGTTGTACTACAAGTGAATATGTATGTGTGTAAACCAAGATGCAGCTCTGAAAACAGAGGGGCTTATGGGATGAGAGGATGAGTGCCTCCAGGTATTAAAAATGCAATAAAGCTAGAAAGTACACCTGGTGCATACGCTACATATATTCTATGGTAGAGTTAGTGTCAGTGCAATGATTGTCTGGTTAAGTAATCAAACAGAAAACCTAGAAGTATTGGGCATATGCTAACAATGGCATTTCAAATCGGGGAGGAAGGGATAGATGACTCAATAAAGTTAGAACAGTTTGAGGGGAAAATTCATACTAGCTTCGCACTCAAGACTAAAACTTAATCCAAATGGATTAAAGAGTTAGAGTAAAATATTAAATGGTAAGAAGCACTAGAAGAAAAAGCATTAGAAGAAAAGTAGGCAACTATTGATCTGGTCTTTGGGACTATGGAAAGATTTTTGAAGGGAGAGAAAGAAATCATCAGGGAAAAGGTATGTTTTTATTTGTATAACAATTTTAAATTTAAATACCCCTAAAATCCCACTGTGAGTAACATGTATACATGTATTGAGTTATCATCCCATGACTATATATCATTATTATATTCGAGTGAAAAAGGAAAGACCCACTATAGGCTGAATTGAAATGGAAATTACAAACTTGGAAGCTCATGGATAATATAGTTAAGAGCCTTGAGGTAATAAAAGCTACACTTTATTGAGCCCTATTTGGTGTTAGTTATGTTAAGCATTTTACACATAATTGTGTTTTTTTATTTTTTGGTACTGGGGATTTAACCCAGGGGCTCTCTCCCACTAGGCTATACCCACAGTCCTTTTTTATTTGATTTTTTATTTTTGAAACAAGGTCTTGCTAAGGTGTCCAGGCTGGTCTTGAACTAGTGATCCTCCTGCCTCAGCCTCCCAAAGTCTCTGAGATTACAGACTTTCACCACTATGCCTGGCACGCAAGTAATTATTATCTCATCCTAAAAGGAAGACACAATTAGTTCCACTTTTAAAATAAAGAAGTGAAGACAGTGAGTGGCTAAGAAGTAAGATGCCCAGGGCACAGCTAATTATGTAGCAGAGAGAGATTTGAGCATGAGTATTTCTGAGATCCAAGCTTTTTTCTCTTAATTATTATGCTCTACAGGCATAAGTTGAAGAAGAAAAAAGAAGGAGGAAGAGGAGGAGGAGGAGGAGGAGAAATGAAAAAGAAAAAAGAAGATTTCAACTGCAAGATGGGCAAAGGACATGAAGAAGCAATTCACAAAGAAAACTTAGATACACAATATACGACTTCTAATGTTCAATCCCAATAGTAACAAGATAAATGCAAACTAAGACATACATTAATATTTTTTTCTCCTTATCAAATTGGCAAAATTTTAATATATAGTTTTAGCAAAGCCCATAGATACGCATTCTTGTATAAATCATACCATTTTCAGTTATCCTGAACAGAAGCTTGGAAACTTAAGGATTACAGCCTTAAAAAAATAATTATTTCAAGCAGCTACTCCACTTCTAAGAAAAATAGTTGTAGAAACTATCTGAAAGCAATGTATACTAGGAGTTGTAGGAGGATGACTGTCTCTGGATTATTTGCCATCATGAAAAGCCGGAGCAAGGTAAACATTGACCTATAGAGTTTGGGTACATCAATGGAAAGGTACCAATGTACTTGATGAAACAGCTCGTCTACCAATAACAACCCCAACAGGTGAGGATATGTGAAACTGGGAAAATTTCGAAACGTAGGAGGAGACCAAAAGCATCTTACAAAACTATATGTATTGTTTTTAATGATTGTTTTTGTGTTTATCCACCTTTTTCCAAATTCTCTACAATAAACACATTTTACATTGAGAAAACAATTATTATTAAAATATCAAAAAATTTAAATCAGAAGACTACTACCTAGTTTAAAAATACAGAATTTAACCACAGTACTACCCCAAATCACACACACACACACACACACACACACACTCTAAGCATAGTTTCTACTAAATGTTCCAAGCTTTGTTATTCATTAAATTCAGAGATAAAAATATGCCTAGAGGTCTCAAACCAGACATAAATGTAAGGTACAGATCTCTATAATATAAAAAACTGTGTTTTGGTCAATAAAAGTAAGCTGTTCCTTTAAACTCCCCCTAAGCAAATTAATGGCCTTCTATAAGAATGCTCGTAAAGACCTCATACAGAGGTGGGTCATTCTTTTTTTTCTTTCTTTCTTTTTCTTTTTTGGTACTGGGGATTGAACTCAGGGGTAGTAGGCCACTGAGCCATATCCTGAGCCTGATTTTGAATTTTATTTAAAGACAGGGTCTTATTGAGTTGCTTAGTGCCTCACTTTTGCTGAGACTGGCTTTGAACTTCCAATCCTCCTGTCTCAACCTCCTAAACCGCTGGGATTACAGGCATGCACCACCATTCCTGGCTCAGAGATGGGTAATTCTGGAGAAAATGATAGCTTCTCTCTTCAAGATAGGATTGACCCCTAATTTCTGTCTTTCATCTTAGATAACACTAATATTATAACTTGGAAATAAAGTTGTTTGTATTGTGTAAATCTTCCAAGATAAATGATTTCTAAATTAAAAACACTTAAAAAGTAAGAACTGAAATATATTTCTTCAATATATAGAGAATCCATTTCACACTATGGCCAATGTTATTCTTCATTTTAAAATAAAAATATTCTCCTCCACCCCCAAAAGAATATATAAGATAATATATATAGTATTAGTTCTACCATAATAATACATGGTATTGTTCTGCAAGTTTTTCTGACCAATGCAATAAGACATGAAACAGATGTAAGAGATTTAAAAATTGGAAAGAAAGTTGACATTATCATTAATTATAGGTAAACTAGAAAGCTCAAATAAATTAATGGAAAACCATATTAAAGAGAAAAGGAATATATAATAGCCATCTTTATTAAAGTCTTATATGTCAAACACTAAACTAAAGTTTCTTAGGATTATTCATCTACTAAGTAGCAGGGGTGGGGTTCAAACTCAAGTTTACTGACTGCAAAAACTGTTTTTTTTTCCCCAATATATTATTGCTTAGTTCTATAAAATGGACAGTTATAACACACACACACACACACACATACACACATATACCTACATTTCCTATTGGAAAGCAATGGCCACCAAATACATAAAAAATTTAAAACCTCATTCACAAAGCAACAGATTTATCAAGGTTTGTGTAAAACCAAAAAAGAAAAAATAAACACAGACATATATGTGAAGAAGTCAGATGAAAGAAGATTGAGATAGAAAGACTGAAATTTTTATTTTTAAAATGGACATTCTAGGGCAGGGGTTGTGACTCAGTGGTAGAGTGCTTGCCTAGCACGTGCGAAGCCCTGGGTTCGATCCTCAGCACCACATAAAAATAAATAAATAAAGATATTGTGTCCATCTACAACTAAATTTTTTTTTTAAAAAATAGACATTCTAAATTAATTTATATGTTACATAAAACTCCAATAAAACCCCCAACTGTATAAAATATTTTATAGGGAGACATATAACAAAATAATTCCCAAGTACATCAGAAGAAGTAGACATGTGAAAATAGTAAATAAAATTTTGCTAAAGAACTATAGAAGGGGTACTAGACTTTAAAATTATTATAAATCTATAATAAAAGAATAAGGAGATCATGCATAAAAACCAAAATGATATATCACCTCACATCTGTTAGGATGCCTATTATAAAATGAACAAGCAAATAAAAAAATCCAGGAAATAATAACAAGTGTTGATATGGATGAGGAGAAATGAGAACCCGTATACACTGCTGTTGGGAGTATAAAATGGCAAATTCTATGGAAACAGTATGGAAATTTCCCCAAAGAATTAAAAATGGAATTGTCATATGATTTTAGCCATTCTACTTCTGGGTATATACCCCAAAGAATTGAAAGTTGGAACTTGAACAGATATTTGTACACCCATGTTTAATGGCAGCATGATTCACAATAGTCAGAAGATGGAAACTCAAGTGTCCATCAAGAGATGAATCAATGAAGAAAAATGTAGTGTACACACATATAATGGAATATTATTCAGCCTTCCAAAGGCAGGACATTTTGACAAGCACTGAAAGTGGATGGATCTTGAGGACATGATGCCAAATGAAATAAGCCAGCCACAAAGTGACAAATACTGTATGAGGCTAGTTCTATGATGTTCTCAGAGTAGTCCAACTCAGAGAGGAAGTATTTTACTCAGAGATGCAGAAGGCTCCTTGGGACATCCCAGAGACACAGCATACACCATGGCTGAGCACACCAGGTGTCCCTGGTTCTAGGTCCCTGGCTGAGAGCAAGGTCACACTTGCTTGTTAAGCTTCTTTCATGCCTCAAATTAAAGAACATGGGACACCCCAGGAAACTGAATACTGAGACCATAAAACAATGCAGAGCAATTTCCTTATCTCCTTCTCCTCAACTTGGAGTTCTTTAGCAAAGTAGTTTGCAAAGGGCAAAGTTCTCAGCTCACAGAGCTCCTGGGGTTTGGCTCCTATGGCGTGGAAACAGTTCTTTCATGACCCACAGAGCACACTGGAAGGCTTCTCTGGGGAGCCCTGAAGGATGATACCGCATCATAAATTAGAGGTTAAAAAGAGGTGCAGCACAGAGGTCTGATTGGAGTCCTTGCTTCGGTAGCTGGGGCTCCAGTTTCAGGGATTATTTTGAGAACTTAACTTAGCTATAGTCAAACATGTCAATTGTAACATGCCTAAAGAAGTCACCTGTCCTTAAGCCAGGGTCCTGAAGCACCATTCAACTCCTCCATCATTGTTTGGCATACAAAGATACAAGCACATTTTCTTTTTAAAACCAGAACCCATGGCTCTCTGAAGCTCCCTTTAGTCTTCTAAAAGCTGTTTGGCCACCTACTGAATTTTTTTCAGCAGCCAGAGCTGGGCAGAAAAAGAGCAACTTACTGCCCTTATTCAAAGGAAAGCGAGAAGAGTTGCAGACTCAGAGCTAGACAGACTTTATTATTCAGTACCCAGGGGGATTTGCAAGAGAATAGCTCAGACACAATCTCTGACTACCCTTCCCTCAAGGAAAAAGCCAATTATTTCTCCTACCTAAGGAGTTTAGCAGGAGTGTGCCATGTAAAAGCTTCTATGACATCTTTATCCTGGGCAAAAGGAGGGTGGGGGAGAATGGTGACATGATTCAAGTACCTTTGCTTATTTGTGCTGTTACCAAGGGGGGAAATGGTCCAAATGACTTGTTAGGGTTTTTTTTTTTTTTTTCTTCTTCTTCATATATAAAAAAGGATTAGCAGCTACTTTCACTTTCTAATGAACAGTCCCAACGAGTTCCGTGTAAGGCATTTAATTTAAATAGAAGTTGATTTGATTCAGAGAAAAAGAGACCATGGAGACCCCCTAACACACACACACATTTTTTTTTTTTTTACAAAACACGAGCATTCTGTTAGATGTGGCCCTGGAGATCAGAGAGGGAAGCTAGAAAAATGGAAGTCACCACTCATTCAGGAAGAGCACACCGAAAGCGAAACGTTCATTGATGATGGGTTTCTCACTCTCGGATTGTGAGAAGAGAAAGATGAGCAGGTGCAAAGATAGAAACAGAGGCAGGCCAGGCTGGGGGGCAGCCATGCTGTGGCATGCCGAAATCGCAGTGGAGTTGGGTGCGACTTGGGTCATGGTTGTGTATTACAGGGTCCAAAACCATAATATTAAAAAAAACCAAAAAACAAAAAACACACAGTTCAGGCTCTGAGTGGTGCTGTAGTTGGGGACTGTGCTGGCCAGGTGCTAATCCTGACAGGTGGGGCTACCTCCAGGGAGAAGGTCAGAGAGCTGGGGTATAAGATCAGTGGCTGAGCGCTTGCCTAGCATGGGAGAGGCCCTGGGTTTCATCTTTAGCACTGTAAACAAGAAAGGGGGCGGGAAGGGAGGTGAAGACTCAGAAAGGTGACTTCAAATGCAGATGTGCAAGTGCACATTTAATAAGTGGGAAAACTTGAGCCAGGCATGTGTATGCCTGTGATCCCAGCAACTAGGGAGGCTGAGGCAGGAGGACTGCAAGTTTAAAGGCGACTTAGTGAGCCCCTAAGCAACTTAGTGAGACCCTGCCTCAAAATAAAAAAAAATAAAAGGGGCTGGAGATGTGGCTCAGGGGTCAAGCGCCCCTGGGTTCAATCTCTGGTACCAAAAAAAAAAAAAAAAAAGTTTTTTAAATAAGTGGGGAAACCATAATTCTGACAGCTGATGTAACTTGCTGAAGGTCCAAAGCTATTTAATATGGCAAAGCTGGCCAAATCTGAGACTTAGATTCAGAGAGTCCTCATTCTGTGAAATCTGAATGCATCCATCAGGGCTAGCAAGGGTCAGCAATGACTTGACAAGGCCACGTGGCCATGTGCTAGTACCACTGCCCTTCACTCTGCCCTCAGGAGGCGGGCCTGGGACAGATTCCCGGAACTCCGCCAGTGCTCCAATCTCTGGTGGCAGCATGTTCAGTAGTAAAGGAACTCAGGGACGTACTAGCGTACAAACAACCCACAAGGGCTCCCGACTTGCATTTCTCTCAAAGCTGTTCATCTGCCTCTGGCCTCTCCAGTTCTCTGGAGGTCTCAAGCCACTCCAGGTATCGCTTTTAAAAAAAGAAAACTATTTATTTACTTATTGTTTTGCAATACTAGGAATGGAACCCAGGATCTCACACATGCTAGGCAATTGCTCTACCCCTGAGCTACATCCCCAGCCTGTTTTATTTTATTCTGAGGCAGGGTCTCCCTTAAGTCACTCAGGCGGGCCTCAAACTTGTGATCCTTCTGCCTCAGCCTCCCAACTTGCTGGGATTAGAGGCATTGCTTTTATTTGTCTCTCTGTTCTCTTTCTCTTTCTATTTTCCAAGCACTGAGGATTCTGCTATGGACTGGATCTCTTTCAGTTTTCTTTCTTCATTTTCTTTATTTCTGTGGTACTGGGGATCAAACTCAGGGCCTCACCCATGCTTGGGCAAGCGCTCTACCGCAGAGCTGTGCCCACCCCCCATCCACTTTCTTAATGATAATTGTAGTGGGTTCAACAAAAAAATTGGCACCATCAACAGATTTGGATCAGGAAGTTGGGTGAAAATAAAAGTTAACGTGTACCAGGGCCCTGGCTCCAATGTGAGCCAAGTGTTTAGGCTGCATCCTACAAGATCTCATTTTATCCTTCAGACTGCTCTTCCGAGGCAGACGGTATGCCCGGTTTAGGGAAGAGAAATTCACAGAGGTTAAATCACCAAGGTCAAGGTCACAGAGTAATCTCATGTCACTTCAAAGAACCCACCCTTGTCACTCTATGGAGACAACGAAATGACAGCACCATTTGCCAACATCCACCAATCACATCAGTGAGGGGCCTTTCCATGGACAGAGCCCCTATTTGAAATCATGACTTTGCCCCCCTTAAAAGCAATTGTCAATAAAACAGTCCAACAATTCTAACTTGCTTTGTTCAGACAAACTTGACCCCCCAGTGGCTGGCTGAATTCCACCCTCCCTGTCCGAGTACCTCGCCTCGAGGTTCCCGAAACGCAAGGCTGAGAGACAGAAGCACTGATCTGCTGAGATGGTAGAAAGGGGGGCCAATTCACATGACCTCTTGCTAGCCCAAAACACAGCTAGCTGTCAATACCTGACGGGAATCATCACCACTCTATTTTTTTTTTTTTTTTCCAAATGCACACCAGGATACCTGATTCCAGAAAGGTGGAGAAAGGTTCTTATTTAAACTCTGGTGAACAGGATGGTAAGGAGCACTGTGGAATAAAAGAGGAAGACTGAGCATCAAGGCACGGTTTTCCCGCCTGCCCTGTCAATGCACCAAAACTTCACCAAGCGACCAGGACAGAAGTCAGGGAGAAGCTGAGAGACTGGGCAGGAGATTCACAGCTGAGATCTCTGCAGCTTTTGAATGCTCTGAAGAGAAGCCACAGGAAAAGGGAGGAAAGATGAGCCTCATATGTCCAGAGAGAGGGCTTAGTAAGCAGGCTACCTCGGGAAAGGAAGAACTTCTTGTTTTAATGGGTGGATGGAGATTCTGGGGTTCGAACCCAAGCCTCGTGCTGCTAAGCACACACTCTACCACTGAGCTCCATCTCGGTGGAAACTGGGGAAATGGAATGGGTGGAACTCAGATGTTTGATAAATGGTTACCCCTTGCTGCTGATTCTACCATCACCAGCCTCCTCTTGCTGAAGCAATAAGGGTGTTCCAAATGCTAGAAAGATACCTATGGAAGTAGAGTGGATTTCAAAAATCTGGCAAGCAGAGGCCCTAATTCCATCCTGAAATGAACATTTGCAAGATTATGTGTATGCTCTCTCCATTTGGAAGAGGCTTATTTCTAGTTCCTTAGATTTCTGAAAGACACTAGAAGATTCCAAGAGCATTCTGGTTTTTGGTGACAAATATCAATTGTACTTGGGGTGAATACACAAAGCAGTCACCACACTGATCTTTACCCTACCAGTAAGTCGCTGCCTTTCCATGGTTGATGGAGAAAGTTCTCCAGGAGGTGAGAAGAGGAGCAGAGACGGTGCAGATGGCTCAAAGGAGGCTCCAGTGGATGAGAAATACCTCTCGTGGCGGTACCATAAAATTCTACGTGGCTGAAACTTATTGGCTTTGAATCTACAAGGCACACTGAGATTAGGTCCAAATTAAAATCACCTAACAGGCCCGGAAATGTCTCCTCTAGCAGACACTTCACAATAATCTGTCTTGGCAAAGAAAGAAGTGATTTGAAAACTGAACTGGCTACGGAGGAAAAGATGGCATGAGACACAGACTTGCTTTGGGGGTTTTCTCAGAGTCCAGTATCCTGTTGGCACCCCTGTTGGCATTCTCCCGGGTTCCTGGCAGTTCCCCAATGCACCCCTCCCTGCACTCAGTTTTGGCAACTCCTTTGTGGACAATGCCAGTCAGATTCATCTGGCTGCTTTTGTGACAGAAGATTCCCAACCCTGACATGAGATTTCTTCACCATGTCCAGTGTGAAAACGTGTTCCCAAACATATACTGCAACAGATAAGCATGGCCAGGTAGCCCTTTCTCTAAAATGGGTGTGGAGATGTTAAGAGGGAAGTCCAAAAGACCACTTAAAGCAAAGATGCTATAAAAATGCACAAATCCTAGTTCGTTTCTCTCTCTCTCTCTCTCTCTCTCTCTCTCTCTCTCTCTCTCTCTCTCCTGGGGATCCAACACAGGGCCTTCTGCATGCTAGGCAAGGACTCTACCACTGAGCTACATCTGTAGTCCTTGGTTCTCTTTCTCATTAGCTGACAACTCAGACAAATTATCTAGCCTGTGTTTTCCATTTCATCACCTATAAAGATGTAGGACCTTCTATGTTATACAGAATTGCTGTACAAATTAAATAAAGCACACAAGCACTCAGCAGGGTCTGGCCATAGCAAGGAGCCGGGATTCGCTCCTTCAGAGGTTCTTTCTACCAGTTCCAGAGTCATAATTACTAACTGTACATGCTGACCCTTTATACACTGGAAGTGCTTGGCAAGTCTGTGTTCCTGGAGCACTTTTATTAGAAATAAGCTTCCTCAAGAGCAGAGACCTGGTCTATTTTATTAATTGCTATAATTAATTCCAGTGCTAAACGAATATCTATTTGTATGAATGCATTAATAAGCAAAGTGGAGACGTCAACACTATTTGGAACAAATTTGCATACTTATTCATAAGTTTGATTTTATTCAAAGATGGTAGCATTCTATAGATTTTAGGGACAGTGACTGTTTTGTATATTAATCAGTGCACCATACTAATGAAGTCTATGATGAACATATGCTTAACACAAGGTTTCTCAAACATCTTGGTCTCAGGACTCCTTTACACACTTAAAATTATTGATGGCCTCAAACAGCTTTTATTTGCATAGGTTACACCTATTTATCATATTTTCTATATTAGAAGGTAAAGCTAATGAATTTAAAAAATTTGTTAATTTATCTAAAAGAATATCTACCCTATTTATTACATGTTAACATAAGTAGTCCATTTTTATAAAAAATAACTTCCCCAAAAGAAAAGTTAATGAGAAGTTTATTTTTTGCACATCTCTTTGAATAACTTTCTTAACAAAAGCTCACTGGCTACCCTGCCCTCCGGTTGGTTGTAATATCATACAATGCGTATCCTCCAAGAAAGCCCAGAGGGAAAGAGGGAGAAAGCAAACTCTATCTTACACTTGTTAGGAAGACAGTGTTGACCCTGTGCACCCCCATAAAAGACACCAGAGATTCACAGGGATCCCCACACCAAACTTCCAAAATAACTGCTTTATCCATGATGACAATACAATACCGTTAGTTGCTTTGAGTTCAAACTGAGGTTTTATTTTGCAAACATTTGAATTTCACATTTCAACACTGAACTCTGTTTTATAACATTTTGCCTCTGGAATCTGCCAGATATTCTAGCTAAGGAAATATATGTGTGTGTGTGTGTATAATATATATAATATTTATATATTATATATTCATATATTATATATTCATATATTATATATTACACATTAATTTAATATATAGTTTAATATATGTTAAAATATATTATATATTGAAATATATTATATTATATATTATTATTTATATAATATATAATGTATTATATATTATATTAAATACTAATTTAATATATATTAAAATAAAATATATATTATATAATATTGTTAAAAATTATATGTATTTAAAATTATATATATATATATATATATATATATATATTCACATATATAATTTTTTTTTTAATCTGGGAACTTAAAGCCCCAAATTCCCAAGCTGACCTCCTCATTCTACCCGCTAGCTTGCTGCTGGGTCAGGGTCAGGTGGGACTACTAGAATTTTTTGAATTCTCAAAAAAAGCCTATTTTTCACCTTTCCAAAGTCAGGCCTGGTGGTCTCTCATGACACAGACTTACTCCTTCTCAAAGAACTTCCTGAAAACTGTTCATCCCTGGGATCTTCTCTGGAACAGGAGTACGAAGCTTTTCTTTCCTTATTTGCTCTAAACACAGGAGTCCCATTTCCTACCCCACTGCTTGGCAGGATTAGACTTTCAGAAGGGAATTTATCAGAAATTTTGAGTAACCAGGCTGGATTAGTTTTCCTTGAATCAATGTAGGATTGGAGAAGGCGATTTAAACTCTTTTCTGGTCATTTATCAAACTGTTGTAAGTCAACGAAGTGTCGGCTTTGGCTTCTCTCTCTACACCCAGGCTCAGGATAACGAATCAGGTGGTTTCACCCATGACAGGGAACTGCACTACTTCACAACGAGTGCTCTTGGTGAAGACCCATGGAAGGAAGGCGGTCTCCAGGCCAAGCAAAAATCTGAGTTTGTCCTTCACAATTGGCTTGTTTTTATTTAATTATTTCCCCCACTTGCTTTGAGTGCTATTAGGAACCTCAGGCTAACTCCAGGTCTTTATCTAGCCAATGAGCTAGATGCTGACCTACATTTTGTGTATCAACCTCACCCCAGCTTTAGCCTCCATTCATCCAGGCATGTATATATGAATTTGTCCATTTTTTGATACTGGGGACCAAACCCAGGGCCTCATGTGTGCTTGGCATACCACCACTGAGCTACACCCCCAAACCTGACACTTATTTAATTTAAATTCAGACATACTCTGTGTATTTCTTTCATTCCTTTTTAGGATGAAGCAAGGTATTTAAGAAGAAGTTAAGTAGGGCAAATCTTTCATCTACTGTTTTTTGTGGGGGTTACTAGAGATTTAACCCAGGGGTGTTTTACCAAAGAGCCACATCCCCAGTCCTTTTATTTTTATTTATTTATTTATTTATTTTTAATTTTGAGACAGAGTCTTACTAAGTTGCTTAGGGCCTTGCCAAGTTGCTAAAGCTGGTCTTGAACTTGCGATCCTCCTGTCTCAGCCTCCTGAGATGCTGGGATTACAGGTGTGCATGACCGTGCCCAGCTTCATCTACTATTTCAATCAAACCAGCCTTTTCAGATGAGCCCCAGAAATGAAGGGGTGGAAAATCAAAGTAGGAAGAAGGAACCCTTACACCATTTGTTTTCTTTAGCCCAGGAACAAAGGAACTGTTACTTATCATTATAGACGTTGAGCTACAAATCTCTTTTTTTAATATTTATTTTTTAGTTGCAGATGGACACAATATCTTTATTTCATTTTCATGTGGTGCTGAGGTTTGAACGTAGTGCCTCACGTGTGCCAGGCGAGCGCTCTACCACTGAACCACAACCCCAGCCCCGAGCTACATATCTTTGAAGGTGTCCTTTTGCAAAAGCTCTCCTGGAATTAGAGAAAAGGAAGAAGGATGCCGGGTAATTGATGGGTGTTACCTTCCACTCCTCACAAACACTTAAGAAAGGCAATTAGTTATTTCTCTTCCGTTGGACAGGTAAGAAAACTGAGGCCCCAAAAGGTTAAATAAACTTCCGACTTTATTAAACACATGGGAAGTGGGGAAGCCAGAATTCGAGATCAGGTCTGTGGTACTCAAAACACAGGGTGGGGTTCATTTTGAAAATTCAGCAGTTGTCCATCTATGACATAAATTTTTTTCTATCTGGATATCAAACTACAAGAAAATACGAAAATAAAAGAAAAGGAGACAAAAAACAAAGAAAAAGGGCACAGGCTTCCTCTATGATAGCTCAGTGTGAGGCCAATGTGACAAAATTAAGAATCTAGAACAGGATAGAGCAGAACAAAGTAATGACTTGGAGCCTTGGACCCCGATGCTGCTGCTGCCTTAACTTTTCGACACTGATGGGATTATTCTTAGTGGACAAAATAGTCATTTAATGAGTGAATTCTTTATTAGGTGCCCTCCATGAGTATGCCCATTCTCCAAGACACTGGGTCAGACATATGTATGGCATGAGTTATGCTCGTGCATTTGAGGCCTTCATAAGACCAGGTTTAAAAACAATAATCATGTTGGGGTTGTGGCTCAGTGGCAGAGCGCTTGTCTGGCATGTGTGAGGCCCTGGGTTCGAGTCTCAGCACTGCATGTAAATAAATAAATAAAATAAAAGTCTGCCAACAACTAAAAAAAAAATTAAATAATGATCATGATAACAACGGGATGTACCTCATCCTTTTTGTTAGATATTCCTTTTCTCCCATAAAAACATATATAAGCAACTGGCCCACTCATAAGTGGAGTTTCCAGCTGGGTACGGTGGCACACACCTGTAATCCCAGTGGCTTGGGAGTCTGAGGCAGGAGGTTCACAAGTTTGAGGCCAGCCTCAGCAATTCAGCCAGGCTCTAAGCAAAAGCAAAAATGAGTGGGGTTTCCATTTTGCTGAATATTAAACTCTTTAGAAGGCCTGATAATATTGTAGGAGACTCTCTAACACCATCTGTCATAGAAATGTAAATTTTATTATTAGCCTAAATAATATATAATTAGGAAGGTAAGCCTATCTCTCTAAAAAGAAAGCCCCACCGTAGGAATCATTTTGAGGTGAAATTTCCTACGGCTTCTTCACGACACAATTCAGTGTGGGTTAACACAGTGCCACCAGATTTAAAGGGGGAAAGGAAGGTACTGTGTAGGGTGTTAGCACGGGGCTCTAGGCCTGCCCCTGACGAGATGGTACCTTGAATCAGTCACTTAATAGGTAGGATTTTCCTTCTGTTTTCAGTAGAATGGAGAAAGTAAGATCTTTAAGGTTGCTTCACGACCTAACACTCCACAATTCTGCAGGACTCAAGAATGATTACACTGAATCTCCACTTGCATGTGACACAACACAAAACACTGAATATCCCCTTTGTGAAAATAAAGGCACAGAGGTCAGAGACAGAGACAGACAGGTCTTAGTTTCCTATGACGACCATGATGTATGTAGAGCACACAGGGGCTGGTACAAGGTAACTGTAGAGCCCAAGAGCACTCCTGTGCTCAGTTCTCTCCTGAAGGCATGGGCATTTGCAAAGAAATTTCTAGAACATCTGGCATTCTATAGCTTCTTATGCATGCCTGTTCTTTGTGGGATCCTTACCCCAGGCAGTGGGGATGTTCAATGCTCAGCAAGAACCTCTCAAAGCAAGGAATAATCTGTAAAGCACCTAGCACAACACCAAGCCACCACCATGACCCAAGGAGATCTTTCAGAAGGCTAGCGGTGTAGCTCAGTGGTAGAACTGTAGAAGTCCCTGGGTTCAAACCCTGGCATCATAAAAAAACCAAACCAAAAAAAAAACAACAAAACCCAGGTAGATCTTTGGGCCCCTTTTGGCCAAAGACCAGTTTATTTTATCATTAAAAAAGATCAGCATGTTATTTTGAAGATCCACAAAAAACACGACAATTCTGCATCAAATGTTTGACCCTGAGCAAGTTACTGAACCTCCCTATGCCTCAGTTTTCTTTTCTGTGAAAAGGGATTTATAAGAGCAGCCGAAATTTAAATGTGAGGTGCCCAGCTGACACCTGGCACTTAGAGTCAGCTGGTGGAATGGTTCACTAAGTGACATGTAGTGGTCAACGAAAACACAACCCATAATTCCTTCCTCATCACTAACCAGTCCCATCTGGTGGGCAGGGTCACCAGGGGACCTTTTAAAAGATGTGAATCTTTGCCGTCTCCTCCCACTCTATCTTGTTCCGTGTTTGAGGTCAGGCCCAGGAATCTGCATTTGAAGTAAATTCCTTGAATGAGTTGGACAGAGGTGGTCATTGAACTGGCAAATATTGAGGGGAAAACACACACACATACACACACGCACACACACACACACACACATAAATACTGCCCTGGAACACACTGAAGGAACTGGGCCAAATTTTGGGTGATTCCCCTCTCCCTCCAAGAGAGGGATTTATGGTTTGGGTAAAAACCATTAAGAACACATTGGTTTTCTCATTGGTTTCAGTTTGAGTTTCTGCCTCCTGCAGCACAGAGCAAAACCATGCAGGGCCTCACAGCTGTGATAGGAGCCACGTGACGGAGCTGAGCACTGAACTGAAACCAGAGGAAGACCCAAGGCAGGGACAACCCAGATATATTTTCCTTTCCTTTCTTCCTCCTCGCTCCCCTACTTTTTTTTTTTTTCTATGAACTCTTCCGTTTATGATGCTTCAATTCATTAACAGAGTTATAAATAGGTAGTGTTTTCTGATGGGCTTATCTCACTTAGCATGATGATATTTCCCAGGTCCCTCCACGTTGTAGCATCCGTCCTTCTCATTACCAAATGACATTCCAGGGCACAGGTATACAATATTTTATCCACCCATTCATCAGTTAAATGGTTATTTGGGGTGTTTTTTGAATAACACTGCTTTAAACTTTGGAGCACAAGTGTTTGCAGGGGCAGGTTTATTTTTCTCTTTTAAAAATTAAAAGTCGCCAGTTGAGGTGGTGCATACCTGGAATCCCACCTACTCAGGAGGCTGAGGCAGGAGGATGGTAAGTTTGAGGCCAGCCTTTGAAACTTAGTGAGACTTTGTTTCAAAACAAATACTAAAAAAGAACTGGGAAGGTAGCTCACTGATAGATGACCCTAGATTGAACAATCCCCAGTACAAAAAAGAATTAAAATAAAAAATCATAACTCCATTGAGACATGCATGATGGAGTGAAAAATCTAAAGGAACATTTGTTTTCGTCGATGGGAAGTTTACTGGGGCTGGATGCAAGTCAGTGTATGTGCTGTGACTCTTAAAGCCCATGCCACCTGTGGTACCAACTTTAGAGATGCACAGGAGCACCAGGGACCTAAAAAGGGTCTCAATATTGCAATATCAGGATCTCATAAATGAGAAAGAGCCAACTGAAAGCCGCCTGGTGCACAGGAGAAAGTGAAGCAGGCTGCCAAAATCCTCTGACAGGTTTCCACCACAGCGATCAATCCCCAGGCTACACTGCAAAACCAGGCAAAGTGGATAAAATGGCCAACCCCGTTAGAACAGAGCAGAATTAGGATGAGTCATCTCCAGAGGGACCTCTCCATATTTGTCACCTGTTCCAAGCAGTATCTCATGTGACACAAGTAATAACCAAAAAGGATCATAATCAGCTCATAAAATAGACTAAATAAATACAACCGTATTGTACACACAGAAATACTTTTAAAATACCATTTACAACTTATCAAAAATTTGGTACAAAATATCTATGCCTATGTTATATATAAAATACACATATATATGAAATATATGCTACATATGTAGAACAATAGACCCCACAGCTGGGCATGGCGGTGCACTCCTATAATCCCTGTAACTAGGAGGCTGAGGCAGGAGGATTACAAGTTTGAGGCCAGGCTCAGCAAGTTAGTAAGACCCTGTGTCTAAATGAAAATTAAAAAGGTTAGGGTGTGTAACTCCAGATAAAGTGTTCTTGAGTTCAATGAAGAATATATAAACTAAAATTTATGTGTGTGTATATATACATATATATGTACGTATATATGTGTGTGTGTGTATATATATATATGTATATATATATAATACTTTGTGTATGATAGGATATACAGGAATATATATTATACATATATTATAGGTATTATTTTATAAGGAGAGTTCTAAAATTTTGGGGGGACATTGGAGAAGACATACTAATGTATTTTAAACACATTAGAATAATTCAATCAATTGGGCTGGGTTGTGGCTCAGTGGTAGAGTGCTTGCCTAGCATGTGTGAAGCCCTGGGTTCGATCCTCAGTACCACATAAAAATGAAAAAAAAAAAAAAAAAAACAGAGGTATTGTGTCCAACTACAACTAAAAAATAAGTAAATTTTTAAAAATAATTCAATCAATGAATCATTCAGATCTCTCAATTATTCTATAAGGTAGGTTATACTATATTATGATCTCTCTATTTTTTTATTTACAGTTTTTTCATGTTGGGGCCTCATGCATGATACACATCCTTGACCTCTGAGCTCTATCCCCGTCCCATGATCCCTATTATAAGTGAGGAAACTCAGACACAATGAGGTTGAATATATTCTCCAGGGTCTCAAGGTCCTGAGGTCCCAGGGTCCCATTGGTGATGCCAACTGTCATCCCAGGTATTCACAAAGTTGATGCAGGAGGATTACAAGTTCAGGTCAGCCTGAGACCCTATTTCAAAATAAAATTTAAAAAGGACTGGGGATGTAGCTCAGTGGTAGAGAACTTGCCTAACATGTACAAGGCCTTGTGTTCAATACCCAGTAGGGCCAATAAAAAGTTCTTCAGGGTCCTGTGGCCAACGAAGAGCAGAACCCGGATCTGCACTCAGGAAGTCTGGTCCCATCCTTTTAATGACGGTGCAGTGGTTCCTTTCTATGAGGCTGACTCTCTTGTAAATATACCCGTTCTCCCCAACTGACATGGATTCAGTGCAGTCCTCATAAAAACTTTAACGGCTTCTATTAGGGAAATGGGACAGTTTCTTAAATTTACATATAGCCAGGCACCAGGGTACATGCCTGAAATCCCAGGCCCTCTGGAGGCTGCCGCAGGAGGATCAGGGTTTTGAGGTGAGACGGGGCAACTTAGTGAGACCCTGTCCGACAATAAAAATCAAAAGAGCTGGAGATGTAGCTCAGTGGCAGAACACCCCCGGTTCTATCTCCATTATTAGGGAAAACACCACCAACAACAAAAAGAGAGGCCAAGGGCATTAAGACATCCTCAAGGAAGAACTAGGTGGAAGAATGCGCCCTCCTGGGTGGTGTGACTCACCGGGAAGCTGCAATAGTCAAGATAGTACAGAGCTGGATCAGGGTTCAGGGGTGACAGAACTATAGTGGAACAGAGAGGAGAACCCAGAGAGAGGCAGGGCATGCGGGTGACAGGTGCAGTTCCAGACGGCGTGTGTGCATCCACACACGGCACCCCATGCACAAAACCCAACATGCACAAAAAATTAGTTCCAAAAGAGTAAAATAAAATAAAATAAAATAAAATGTGAAAGGGCAAAAAAAAAAAAAACCTTCTAATGAATACAGGAGAATGACTTTATAAATATCTTAAAGGATAGGAAAGAATTTCTTAAATTCCCATAAGGAAAAAGATAGATCAATCCACCAATATTGAAGTTAAGAAATTGTGCTTCCCTGAAGGCACCATTGAAACAGTAAAAAGGCAAGTTCCAAAGTGGGAGCAGATATTTGCAACACATACACTCCACAAAAGAGTCGTACTAACAGATAAAGTTCTACGAATATCTGTCAAATGAATAAGAAAAAGACAATCCATAGAAAAAGGGCCAGCTCGAATAAACACTTAAAAATGGTATCCCAATGGCCAATCATTCTTGCTAGGAATCAGGGAAAAGCAAATTAAAATCACAAGAAGATTGCCATTTCATACTTACCATATTGGCATGAATTAAAAAGACTAACAGGATTAAGACTTGGTGAAGACGTTGAGTGATATAATAATCCTCATTGGGGCGAATTTTAACAAAGACAACTATGCGAGGTGACAGATGTGTGAATTAACTTGAGTATGTAGTCATTTCACCATGTGTACGCATCACATCATCATGTTGACACTTCAAATACACACAATAGCAGCTATCAAGTAGACCTCAGTAAAGCTGGAAAAGAACTTTTAAAAAATCTCTCTTTCACTGCTAGCATAAAATCTGAAGTGATCACTTTGGCCAACAGTTTGGAATTACGGCATAAGATGAAAAATACAAATACCCTCTGACCCAAAAATTCACCTTAGAAAAACTTGCACAACTGTACTGGGAGAGAGAGAGAAGAATGCTCTTGACGTTCATAAGAGCCCAAAGCTGGAAATAGTTCAAATATCCATCAACAATAACCTGGGTAATGGCACTGGACTAGAACCGAGGAATACCAAGCAAGTAGAGTGAACGAATCCCAGCCAAGGCATCAGCCCGGCTAAGTCTTGCAATCACGTCATCACCAGAACTAAACAAGTGCCAGGTGCCATGGCACAGGCCTGAAATCTCAGCAGCTGCAGAGGCTGAGGCAGGAGGATCAAAAGTTCAAACCCAGACTCTGCAAAGGCAAGGCACTGAGCAACTCATTGAGACCCTGTCTCTAAAGAAAATACAAAATCGGGCTGGGGATGCAGTTCAGTGGTTGAGTGCCCCTGAGTTCAATCCCTGGAACCAAATAAATACATAAATAATAAAAAATAAAACCGTCTGGGGATATGACTCAGTGATTAAGTGCCCTGAGTTCAATCCCTGGGAAGGAAGGAAGGAATGGAGGGAGGAGAGAAAGAAGGAAAGAAGAAAAGAAAGAAAGAAAGACTAAAACAAGCCAAAGTTAATGTACAGTTGTCCTTTACTATCCTCTGGGGATTGGTTCGAGGTCTTTTCCTTGGAAGCTGAAGTCCAGAGTTGCTCAAGTCCCTTGCATAAAATGACCTCATATTTGCATAGAACCTATGCACATCCTCCCGTGTACTTTAAATCATCTCTAGATGGCTTATAATACCTAATAATGATGTAAATGTCAGGTAAATAGTCGTTATACTGTTTTGCTTAGGGAATGGTATTCAAGGGGAAAAGTCTACACATACACAATACAGATGCGATTTTTTCCTGAGATGTTTTCAATCCCCACTGGGTGCATCGCCAGATGCAGAACCCATGGATGCAGANTTCTTTTTTTTTTTTTTTTTGGTGGGGGGATAAGGAGGATTGAACTCAGGGGCACTCAACCACTGAGCCACACCCCCAGCCCTATTTTGTATTTTATTTAGAGACAGGGTCTCAATGAGTTGCTTAGTGCCTCATTGTTGCTGAGGCTGGCTTTGAACTCTTGATCCTCCTGTCTCAGCCTCTTGAGATGCTGAGATTACAGGTGTGCTCCACCGTGCCCCACCCTCTGTATCTATTTTACACACTCCACTGTTCATAATTTCTGATTACCCTCAACAGCCTCTTCCTCAAGGGGAAATAGACCCACTTTTAAAACACAAAAGCGTCCCATTGTCAAACCTTCAGATGGAAAAATTTACAGATCTATTTCAGAGGATGATCAATTCAATTGACATTCAATTCCAAAGACCCTTAACAATGTGTCCCCCAAATCTGATTTTATGATCATCTTTATAAAAGTTAAAAGATACAGGCTGATAATTTACACGGATGTTGAGTGGCACCCTGGACCAAGAGCCATACAAAAAAACAGGAAGAGCCGGGCATGGTGACACACGCCTGTAATTCCAGCAGCTCAGGAGGCTGAGACAGGAGGATAGCTAGTTCAAAGCCAGCCTCAACAACAGAGAGGCGCTAAGCAACTCAGTGAGATCCTGTCTCTAAATAAAATACAAAATGGGTTGGGAATGTGGCTCAGTGGTCGAGTGCCCCTGAGTTCAATCCCCAGTACCAAAAAAAAAAAAAAAAAAAAAAAAAAAAANTGCAAAGGCAAGGCACTGAGCAACTCATTGAGACCCTGTCTCTAAAGAAAATACAAAATCGGGCTGGGGATGCAGTTCAGTGGTTGAGTGCCCCTGAGTTCAATCCCTGGAACCAAATAAATACATAAATAATAAAAAATAAAACCGTCTGGGGATATGACTCAGTGATTAAGTGCCCTGAGTTCAATCCCTGGGAAGGAAGGAAGGAATGGAGGGAGGAGAGAAAGAAGGAAAGAAGAAAAGAAAGAAAGAAAGACTAAAACAAGCCAAAGTTAATGTACAGTTGTCCTTTACTATCCTCTGGGGATTGGTTCGAGGTCTTTTCCTTGGAAGCTGAAGTCCAGAGTTGCTCAAGTCCCTTGCATAAAATGACCTCATATTTGCATAGAACCTATGCACATCCTCCCGTGTACTTTAAATCATCTCTAGATGGCTTATAATACCTAATAATGATGTAAATGTCAGGTAAATAGTCGTTATACTGTTTTGCTTAGGGAATGGTATTCAAGGGGAAAAGTCTACACATACACAATACAGATGCGATTTTTTCCTGAGATGTTTTCAATCCCCACTGGGTGCATCGCCAGATGCAGAACCCATGGATGCAGAAGGCTGACTGTCCAGGGTTCTAATTTATATGAAGTTTAATGCTTGCAATACTAAATGTGACCTCTTAGGGGGACAAGTAGAGTTGTGAAAGATGTTTTGCAGCAGAGAAGACTCTCAGGCAATGTTCTGAACCTAGGTGGAGGTTACACCAGTGCCCACCTATCAATGATTCTTTAAACCCTTTGTATCTATTCTTTTTTTTTTTTTTTTTGGTGGGGGGATAAGGAGGATTGAACTCAGGGGCACTCAACCACTGAGCCACACCCCCAGCCCTATTTTGTATTTTATTTAGAGACAGGGTCTCAATGAGTTGCTTAGTGCCTCATTGTTGCTGAGGCTGGCTTTGAACTCTTGATCCTCCTGTCTCAGCCTCTTGAGATGCTGAGATTACAGGTGTGCTCCACCGTGCCCCACCCTCTGTATCTATTTTACACACTCCACTGTTCATAATTTCTGATTACCCTCAACAGCCTCTTCCTCAAGGGGAAATAGACCCACTTTTAAAACACAAAAGCGTCCCATTGTCAAACCTTCAGATGGAAAAATTTACAGATCTATTTCAGAGGATGATCAATTCAATTGACATTCAATTCCAAAGACCCTTAACAATGTGTCCCCCAAATCTGATTTTATGATCATCTTTATAAAAGTTAAAAGATACAGGCTGATAATTTACACGGATGTTGAGTGGCACCCTGGACCAAGAGCCATACAAAAAAACAGGAAGAGCCGGGCATGGTGACACACGCCTGTAATTCCAGCAGCTCAGGAGGCTGAGACAGGAGGATAGCTAGTTCAAAGCCAGCCTCAACAACAGAGAGGCGCTAAGCAACTCAGTGAGATCCTGTCTCTAAATAAAATACAAAATGGGTTGGGAAATGAATGGCTCAGTGGTCGAAGTGCCCCTGAGATTCAATCCCCTGAACTAAATCCCCAAAAAAAAAAAAAAAAAAATTGGAAGAGAGGGAAGAAATCCACAGCAAAACAAATAGAGCAAATAGCTGATGATGTTTTAGTTGAATTTTAAACATGAACTGTGCAATTTAAATTTAGCAATGTAACAAATATAACAAAACTTTTTTTTTCCTGTGCTGAAGAAGGAACCCAGGGCCTCACACACGCTAGGCAAGTGCTCTACCACTGAGCTACACCCGCAGCCCTAAAAATACTTTGAATTTAATAACTTTTCATTTCTTCATCTTTTGATTTAAAAAAGAATTAAGCGCTCTCACCCAAACCTGAGGCTTTCCACTCTGACAGCAACTAAGTACAGGACTATTAAGTACTGTAAGTTCCCCAATTGTCTAACTTGACTCTCTGACAGCAAATGGATTTCTGCTCAGCTAGAGTTTTCTGAAAACTAGAGTTTTCTGAAAAAACGCATTTATTTTTAGTAGGAGGCCACTTAAATCTTACCCACTTGTTTAGCTGCGAGGATTGAAACAAAATGTTTGCTGGCAAAACAAACACTGGTTTTAAAATTCTCCACTTGGGCTGCTGGATAAAACACTTGTTTACTGAAACAAATGTTTTATTTGGAAAACGCCTGCCCGTGTGGATGCTTTCCAAGAAACACACCAGGATGTACCAGGATGATGATGTCACGCCCTTGATCGAAGCTGGCATTTTAGGCAACTTCACGAAGTTGACTCCCAGAGAAGAGAGCAAGGATGGGAAAGCTAAGCTGCTAAAAAAAATCAGCCCCCAAGGTCTAAATCACTCTTACTGGGTCATGAAATAGACCAATTCCACACACGACACAGCCCAAGCTAATTTCTTTATATAGTCAACGAGTTTTTGTAAATGACATCATGATAATTATAATTAAAAATAATAATTTTTAGAGCCAAACCTCTCTCCTTAGATCCCATCTGTGACTTCTGGTTCTCACATGTGACATGGCATGAAAACCATTTCTCTCTCTTAATAAGATACGTTAGCACCCCGAAATGCCACTGGTAACCAATGGGCCCTGAACTTACGGCGTCTAACTTGAAACCCATCCAAGAAGATTTGATTTCTTAAGCACCCAAAGGCCACAGAAGAAAGGGCAGCCTTGGGGTCCTGGAGTTCATTTCCCATGGAGGCTCCAGTAAAGACCTAATGTTTGACCAAATTAGGTCCCCCTGATAAAGTTTAAGAATTTTTTAGCAACAATTCACAATAGCTAAATGCGGAAGCAACCTAGATGCCCTTCAGTAGATGAATGGATAAAGAAACCGTGGCATATATACACAATGGAATATTACTCAGCATTAAAAGAGAACAAAACTATGGCATTTGCAGGTAAATGGATGGAGTTGGAGAATATCATGCCAAGTGAAGTAAGCCAATCCCCCAAAACCAAAGGCCGAAAATGTTCTCTTTGAGAAGTGGATGCTGATCCAAAATGGGAGGGGGCATGGGAAAATGGAGGAACTGTGATTGGGCAAATGGGAAGGAGGGTTCACGGGGGCAGGAAAGATGGTGGAATGAGACAGACATCATTACCCAGGTACATGTATGACTGCACATATGGTATGACGCCACATCACGTACACCAGAGAAATGAAAAGTTGTGGTGCAATTGTGTACAATGAATCAAAATGCATTCTGCTGTCATATATACCTAATTAGAATAAATAAAAAAATAAATTTTAAAAAGTCCAAAATAAAGGGGAAAAAATAATTTTTAGCAAAGCCCAGTGTGGTAATACACGCTTATAATCCCAGTGGCTTGGAAGGCTGAGACAGGAGGATCACAAGTTCAAAGCCAGTCTCAGCAACTTAGTGAGGCCTTAAGCAACTCAACAAGACCCGGTCTCAAAATGAAACATAAAAAGCGCTGGGCATGTGGCTCAGTGGTTAAGCATCCCTGTGTTCAATCACTAGTACCCTCCACCAAATAATAATTATCAATAGTTTCCTGCTAACATTAGGCTCTAAGGTAAAACAGATCATTCTTATGGTCCAAAATAGTGGTTTCCTGACTTTTAAAAAAAAATGCTCCTATTTGTAAAAAATCAATTTGCAGAGGTCCCAGTATATGTGTGTTTTTATTTATAAATTACACGCTACTATTATACAGTATAAAAGATGCAAAAATGGTTATGCAAAGAAAAATGGTTATGCAAAGATGCAAAGAAACGGTTACGGGCATGTCTCCAAGATTCACCTATGGCCAATAAGAACATGAAAAGATGCTCAACCTCATCAGTCATTAGGGAAACAAAAATCAAAACCACAGTGAGATGCCACTTATATTCAATAGGTAGTCTAGAATTTTTTTAAAAATTGGAAAACTCATACATTGCTATGGAATGTAAAATGGTAAAGCCACTGTGGAAAACAGTGGTTCCTCAAAAAGTTAAACAAATTTACTACATGGCCCCCAAATTCTGCTAAGTATATGCCATGCCCCAAAGAATTAAAAACTGGGTCCCAATATTGACAACAGCATTTTCAAAACAGTCAAAGTGTAGAAGCACCCCAAATATCCATCAACAGATGAATGGATAAACAAAGTGTGATATGTACAGACAGTGAATATTATCCAGCTATAAAAAGGAATGAAGTCCTGATCCTTGCTGTAGCATAGATGAATCTTGAAAGCAATATGCTAAATAAAAATAAACCAGATTCTAAAGGTCAAATACTGTATGATCCTACTTGTATGAAATATCTAGAATAAGTATAAGACACAGAAAGTAGATTAAAAGTTACCAGGGGCAAAAGGAAAAAAGGAGTTAATTCTTTCTTTCTTTTTTTAGTTGTAGATGGACACAGTAGTTTTATTTATTTATTTCTATTTGGTGCTGAGGATCCAACCCAGTGCCTCACACATGTCAGTTGAGTGCTCCACTAAGCCACAACCCCAGCCCTAAGGAGTTAATTCTTAGTGGAGAATTTTTTTTTTGTACGTGTTTGTGTGTGTGTGTGTGTTTGCTGGAGATTGAACCCAGGGGTACTCAACCACTGAGCTACATTCTCAGATATTTTAATTTTTTTTTTTTATTTTAAGACAGAGTCTTGCTAAGTTGTTGAGGCTGGCCTCAAACTTCTAATCCTCTTGTCTCAGCCTCCTTAGTTGTTGGGATTATAGGTGTGTGCCACCATACCCAGATGGGAGTTAATTCTTTTTGTGTGTATACGTATGTGTGAGGGGTTAATTCTTAATGGTCTATTTTGGGGTGATGAAAAATTTGCTTTGGGTGTTGAAAACAGAGTGCTAACAGTTGCAAAACAATGTTAATGTAATTAATGCCACTGAATTATACACTTAAAATAATTTCAACAATAAATTTTATGTTTTATATATATATGTATTTTTTACTTTTAAAATTTTAATAATAAATAGTTTCAAAAGAAAAAACAAAAATAAGAGTACATCATTACTCCTTGAGCTTGTATTTCAGTTCTACTTTTCATAGATTATTATAATACATTAATATGCTTAAAGTATTTCACTGGTCACCCGCACATATTTATATGCATTGAATATTCTTTTTTCTGTGGCTATCAGTCTCTAATTGCCTTTTTAAATTTTTTTAAAATTTTAATTTGTAATACATGATAGCAGAATGCATTACAATTCATATTACACATAAAGAACACAATTTTTCCTATCTCTGGTTGTACACAAAGTACAATCACATCCTTTGTGTCTTCATACCTGTACTTAGGGTAATATTGACCTTCACATCCAGCCATCTTTCCTGCCCCTGTGTCCCCTCCCTTCCCCTCCCTCCCCTTTTCCCCTTTGCCCTATCTAGATTCATTTACCGCCCCCCCCCCATGTTACATATATTTTACCACCAGGAAAAAAACTTTTTTTTAAGGACAATGCTAAAGGAAAAGGCAAAAAAAAATGCAAATTGATATTGTAGCATCTCCTTCTAACACCCCAGTGGGTCACACTGCATGCTACAGGGTGCAGGGTATGAAGGGCAGTTTCCAAAGACAAAGAATTAACAAAAGGGCCGTGGGGGAGAGAGACCATTGGGAAAATTAGTCTGGATTTTGCTGATGCCACAACTCAAAAAGGATTTTATTTTTATTACTAATGGAAAAAGGCCTTTTTGCTGTCATCTTCCACTGTTCTCTGTTGGAGGGAAAAAGCTCAGTAGTAAAATAACCCACCCTTGGCTTAGACAGTTAAACTTAATGGATAGTTTAAATTTTGAGTTGTTTAGTGGCAGAGAGGAGCAGAAGGGTGGTGGTGTGGTGGGGGGTGGGGTGGTAAGGATTCTGCCCCTGACATCTTCAGCATCAATTTTTAGTATGAACTTTTAGCTGCCCATTCACCAGGCATGTAATAATACGGACATGGGAGTTCCTCTCTTCATAGCTTAAAAAACAAAAAGAAAGCGAAAAACGAATGATCATTGGTAGCCAGATAATTAGCATCAGGCTAAATGAAACTTGGCTGTGACAAAGTACACAGCTTCTGCTCAACAGGACAGACATTTCTCTTCTGACAAGAAAGAGAGAGACAGCCAGCTATGCCTTGGAAGGCATCCACAGGCATCCCCTTTTAGAAATCCAACCACAAATTTCCAACCATCCTCGTATCTTTACACTGGAAGACCTTGTAGGCTTGCAGACCGCAGCTTGCCTTGCCTGGCTTGGGACTACTGAGCTTCCTTGCAGAGGATCAGCCAGACAGTCTGCTCCTGAGAACACTGCCAAATACCACACCCGGGTCTGAGTACCCAGAGGTACAGGAAGTGGTCTGCCCGGAGCCCAGGTGATTGCATCATCCCAGGATGATCCCATGTACACAGTTTGAGTCACTCCCCCACCACACAGAGCTCTCAAAACTCCACCTCCTTGCAACCTAGCAGGGCAGAGGACTGGGCCCATCCATCCACTTTTCCAGTCCAGCGCTAAATTTGGAAAGCAGCTCATCTGGATACAAACAACTTCCAGCAGGGCCTATCAATGACTGTCCATCAGATACAAAAGCAAAGGACAGGTTGCAAGAAACACATGGAAAATTAGAACTGTCTTGCTCTCCCTTTGAAGGACACAGGTCACCTAGGAGGAGGTGAGGTTCCAGGCTGGACTATTGATTGCTAGTCCAGAAGATTCTGATGTGGGGCGAGGCCCTTTATCTGATGAGCCAGGTTTGGGAACCACCAGGTTTAAGCGCTTTGGTTAGAACAGTGCTGAGTCAGAATATGAGCTCCAGGAATGACTAACTAGAGGAAGGAGAAGTTTCAAAATTATATTTAGAAGCTTTGTGGATGCTCCCTAAAAACTGGTCCCTTGTCAACAGGTTAAAATTTAGGCGTTCATTTATACCTGGTCTACCAATCACCTGACCCATCCATCCTCCCTTAGTCACTCAAACTCAGCTCCTATCATGACCTTGACCTTTGGTTTCTCAATTCAGTCCTTCAATTGACCTTGTACCCTGGCTTCCTGTTTCTGTTTCCCTGGATAATCCTACTTTTCAAGGAGCCTAGATTCTTCTCAGTGACCTTGGATTGCTCAAGTCCACTGCCCTCCACATCCAAATGCTATAAAATATTGTTGATTTTTCTTTCACAAAAAAGCACAAAACACTGCTTTCCAACCAATTCCCATTGATACTACATTTACCCAGGCCCCCTTGAATCTCTGCAAAACTCACTGGCCTTAAACTCCCACTCCAAACCAACCCACAAGATTAACCTTCCCCAAACCCAGCTTTGACTTTGTACAGGCATCATCCCAGCATGATTCACAGATACTGTGGGTTTGATTCCAGACCATGATGATAAAGTAAGCCACACAAACATTTGGGTTCTCAATGCATGACAAGTTATGTTGATAACTGATGCTGTAGTTGTGTGCATCATGTCTGAAGAGGCATACCTTAACTACAAATATTTTACAGCTAAAAAATACTAACAATCATCTGAGCTATTGGCTAGACTTACTTGACAATGGTTGCCACAAACCTTCAATTTTCAAAAAAACTTAAAAGCAAGCCAACACTATCTATGAAGCACAATAAAAAGTGCAATAAAATGAGCTCTGCCTTATTTCTCTCACTCAAAATCCTTTCATAATTCCCCATTACCTGCAGATAAAAATCCTAATACGAAGGTTGGCATTCATGGTCACTAATTGGCCTGGCCCTAATCTCTCATTCAAATGGCAAATTTCAAACTTGATCCATCTTTTTTCTAGCAAAATGAATCTACTCGAATTTGCTAAGTGTGCCCCACCACTTCCTGCTTCTTGGCTTATCTCACCAGGCTTGTAACACTGAAAAGGCCTTTTCCTCTCCAACTATAAAAACCACGTACATGCCCTAAGGACTAAGTTCAAGTCCTACAACCTCTCTCTGTAGCACTTCCTGATGGCTGGCACCTGGCAGCCACCCTCCCAGAATATGGCCAGCACCCTGTGATACCCAAGTCCTTCCTAAGCAAGGGCGTGCCTTTTCTCCTCTCCCTTTCCTGGTACCCTCTGTATTCTCCACCTTTGACCAAGCTGGGTTGACAACTGGGTTCTTGGCATTCCACTGAGGCCCTCAGCTCAGCCCACTGTGTTCTCTGTCCCTTCTGCAAGTTACTATGGTTCTTTTTTTTCTGACCCCCCCCCCACCTTATGGACAATCATTCATATACTGGTTGGCAGGCAATATCTTTTATTCTTCTACAGAATCAATACAAGTTTACTGTCAACAGTTTAGAGAATAAATAGAAGCAAGAAGAACAAAGTTTTCAAAAGTCTCCCATTCCTCTATTTCTCAACTCATTCTGACTTTAGTGTATGACTACACCATCCCTCTGATGCACATATGTACGTATTTTTTATTGGTGTTTTAACTTAACTCCTCAACAGTTGAACTTCTTACTATATATTTGTAATTTAACCGTCACCTCCAACTAGATCTTATTAGACTCAATTCTTAGGAACATGCACAGGCTTCTCGGCAATTCCTCCAGTGCTTGACAGAGCTCTGTACAGTGTGGGTGGCTCAGATGTTTCAAACATACGCTCATTCAAAAATATTTTGGAGGTATCAACGAGTAAATGGCTCAAGAAAGCCTGTTATACATAGGGGATTTCTTAAAAAGTGTCCCAAAATGTATACATCGTGTTTTAAATATATAAGAATACAATGTTAAGAACCCTGTTGTTAACCATTTCTTAACAGATGTTCATTCCTTAACTTGCTTGCTTTCTTTTCTTTTTTTTTGGGG